>NC_133538.1:51269468-51587218 GCF_048544455.1 Silene latifolia
ACAAATTTAATTTATTTCTTGATAGTAGTTGGTAGTATCTAACATAGCTTTTTCCGAAAAAATGGCAGGGTGTTAAAGTGTATTCTGAAAAAAAAAAAAAAAAAGAATTGCATTAGTTGCCCCTATCCTAAATGAAATATATGCCTAATAATGCAAGAACTATTGATAAGGTAATCTGAGTACTAACAAATCAGTGGTTATAAATTGTATATCAATTCAGTTTCACATGTTATGTGACATCCGTTAATTGATGTTGCAAGTGTTTTGGACAATTGGTAATAAAGACAATGATCATTGGTATGCTTTACTCTCTTATATGAACAAAAGGAAAAATTATATATTAGATTCACTTAAGCCAAAAACGAGAAGTAAACAGTTTCGAGAGCGAAATGAATATGTGGAAGAAATTGTAAGTTTTTTCTTAATTAGCGGCTTTTCTTATTAGATTAACTTGCAGCGCTCTATCAAGTTAATCTGTCAATTTTATGAACATACACAAGCATATGATGCTCGTAACTCTTGAGACCATTATCATGTCAGGTCTACAATGTTGCAAATATCCTCGCCAATAAACCTGGGTATGGACAACTGAATCAGATGGTCTTGTTTACAAATGTCGATTTCGATGTCCCTCGGCAAGACAATGTGTTAGTTTCCGACTACATTATTTTTTTTTCCATAGCAAAATTTATTCACAGCACTATAAGATCTAATTATATGTTTTTGAGCAGGCATGACTGTGGGTTATTTGTTATTAAGTTTTTAGAAGCTGTAACAACTGATGAGACTTTATTGAGAAACAAGAAGCACTACAAGGTTTGAATTAAATTAATTCAATGTTACATCTTATGTAACATTCTATATGAAATTGAAACTAATCAGATTTTTTATTTTTTTTTTTTTTTTGCAGGATATGGCTGCTTATCGAGAGTATATTATGCTTGAACTTTTAAAATGGGATAAGAATAAAGTAAAGGTAATATTTTGATGAGTGTATATTTAATAGTCCTCTTTTTAATTGACCTAGCCCCATAACACTATGGCACCCATTTAGACACTTTCTTATGATTTGCTTTTTACCCATACAGGTCTTCACATGAGGTTGAATTTCAAGGTTGCGTTTGATGAATGTTAAAATAACAAATTCATGTCTTCACATGAGGTGGAAGGAAGAAATTTGTCAAAGCCTTGTTATAGAAACTTTAACGATTAATGTCTTTAATGTTCCAAGTTTTTCTGGTTTACGACTGGTTCATATGTTTGATGTGGACTTTTTTGTATTTAACATTGAACGTTAAGTGGCCACTGTTAAAATATGACTGGTTCTGGCCTTCTAGATGTGTGATTTATGACTTCATTCGCAAACTAGTATTATGATTCCTTTGCACGCCCAATGATAACGCTTTTAGCCTATACGCTTTGTAAAAACTTTTTAAAGTTATGTTGTTGATATTCTAACGAAAGTCCTTTGGTTGCGGTCTCATTTTTCTTTATTCCTGAACTTTAGGCTTATCCTAAAGAGAATATAGATGAAATATTATTTTATGCGTAGCGGGCCGTCTAAACCAATCCTAAACCCTTTCACGTCCCACTTTAAGGAGGGGTTTTACGCACTAGATACTTGTTTAGCTACTAGGTACGTTTCACAAGGGACCTCGGTTCATTTTAAAATGTATAGTAGGTACGCTTCTTCAGAAATGCCCCTTTACGATAATAAGGGAAAGGTTTTAGGGTTAGGGGGCCGCCTAAACCAACCCTAAACCCTTTCCCGTCTTGCTTTAAGGAGGGGTTTTATGCACTAGATACGTGTTTATCTACTAGTTACCTTTCAAAAGAGTCATAGGTTCATTTTAAATGTATATTAGGTACATTTCTTCTGAAAGCCCCTTTTCCGATAATAAGGGAAAGGTTTTAGGGTTGGATTACACGGATCAGCGTAGCTGGCCGCCTAAATCAATCCTAAACCCTTTCCCGTCCCACTTTAAGGAGAGGTTTTATGCGCTAGATATGTCTTTACTTACTAGGTACGTTTCAAAAGGGTCCTACGTTCATTTTAAATGATAGTAGGTACATTTCTTCCGAATGACTCCTTTCCGTTAATAAGAAAAAGGGTTTAGGGTTGGGTTAAGCGGTTCCGCGGTAGCGGTCTGCCTAATCCAACCCTAAACCCTTTTCCGTCCCACTTTAAGGACGGGTTTTATGCACTAGATACGTCTTTAGTTACTAGGTATGTTTCAAAAGAGTAATGGATACATTTTGAATGTATAGTACGTACGTTTCTTCATGTATGTATAGTAGGTACGTTTTATGCACTAGATACGTCTTTACCTACTAGATACGTTTCAAAAGAGTCCTAATTTCATTTTAAATGTATAGTAGGTACGTTTCTTCCAAATGCGTCCTTTTCGATAATAAGGGAAAGGGTTTAGGGTTGGTTTAGGAGGCTCCGAATGACCCTTTTCGATTATAAGGGAAAGGGTTTAGAGTTGTATTAAGAAGCTCTGCAGAGCGGGCCTCCTAAACCAACCCTAAACCCTTTTCCCGTCCCACTTTCAGGAGGGGTTTTATGCACTAGATACGTCTTCACCTACTAGGTACATTTCAAAAGAGTCCTAGGTTCATATAAAATGTATAGTAAGTGTTGGAGTTAGTGTCCTCCACAATAGTGCGTTTACATAATAAATCTCATTAATGGAATATCATCAGATATTTAATTATTTGATCCTCGTCAGTTGATTAACGTAAATCGATAACGGTTGGCTGACTAGAGTTTGACGTTATTGTCGTGAGACGGCGGTGATCAACTGACCCCTATCGGTCACACCTATAGGAACGAACCCCAATAGACAACTATTTAATTGTATGAGATACAATTTATTTAGTCCCTTGATTTGTAGACTAAAAGGTTAGTCAATTATTTTAAGAGAGAATTCGAGTTGCGAACTCGAGGAAAGACAGTTATTATTTAATTATGTGATAACTGAATAATAAATTTTGGGAGACGGGTTTTAGTTAATTAATTGTTAATTCACTAAAATTGTACTAATTAATTAATTTGATTAATATTAGTACGTAAATAATATGTGTAGTGGTACACATATATTTACGGAGTGATTTGGACGAATTAGTTATGGAAGTATTTAAACATAAAACGATGTTTAAATAAAATTTACAAGTATTTGTGCGACAAATATAAGAACCAACATGGACCCGTAAATGGGCAAGTGGACCGTTTAAAATAGAGTGTTGTGGATGATTAGGAACACAATCATTTCACTTTACTTGTGATACTTCCACAAGTTATCTTATAATTATGTTTTACATGTGGATGAAAGATTGATAAATATAAGACAATTACCACACTCCACTACCACCTTCCCACCCAGTTTTCCTCCTCTATTAATAACCAATTTTTGTCATTTTTACTAGCTAGCTCATTCATGTGTTTTGCATGTGAAGAAAACTACTCATCTCTCTAAAATAATTATCATAACTTACTAAGATTGTTAGTATACAAATATTATTACTAAGAGTGTTAGTAGTATATAGAAATATAATCAAGGGAATATTTTTAACAAGTTTCTAGTACAAATACTTGTTAGATTATTAGGTAGAGTTCTTGGGTGCATCTTGAAGGAGATCATCTCTTTGAAGATTTGTAAGGAGGATCATCCATATGTTATAAGCTCAAGAACAAACTAGGAAGGTGAACTAGTTTGTGCCCATTTTACCACAAAATCAATGTAAGGAAATTGTTTTTCCTTATACTTTCATTTTTATGCTTTCATATTAGCATGCATGTTACATAGATCACTTAAATGACAAATTATAAGATAATTTAATTTTTATTAGAGAGTCTAATATGAATCTATGATCTTTCAGTAGGTATGTTTCTTCCGAATTCCACCTTTCCGATAATTAGGGAAAGGGTTTAGGGTTGGATTAGGCGGCTCAGCGGTAGCCAGCTGCCTAATCCAACCTTAAACCCTTTAGGGTTAGATTAGGCGGCTCAGCGGTAGCGGGCCGCCTAATCCAACCCTAAACCCTTTCCTATTCCAATTTAAGGAGGGGTTTTATGCACTAGATACGTCATTAACTACTAGGTACATTTCAAAAGAGTGCTAGGTTCATTTTAAATGTATAGTAGGTTTGTTTCTTCCGAATGACCCCTTTCCGATAATAAAGGAAAGGGTTTAGGGTTGGCGGATCCGAAACAATATTTGGCTTGAACGAGCCAACTACCCAAACTAACTAGACCCAGAAATACCTGTTTGACGGTTCTTGGCACAGCTACATATTTGGCTTCACTAAAAATCCATGAAATGAAGAAACATTATGAAAGACAAAAGCATACTAGGAGCAATGGAGCACAAAATAAAAAGTTTCATGGTTCATGTAACACGAAATAAAAAGCTTCCTCCTACATTTGGACATACACATATTTAAATCCATTTAGTTACAACAGTTGACCATGTAGTACGGCTGTTACACCCATCTGGATACAATTGATGCGCATCTTAAACCACAACTGTTTCATTGCTAATACCTATATCATCAGATCATGTAAAATACTATTAGTACTTTGTACATTGGCCCTCCTCAACTAATATGTAAATTAAAAAAAAAAACAAGCAAATAACGACTTGACTAAGGGATTACTTGTGAGCAAGTTAACTCGGACAACTTCTACTATCATGGTGTGCCATTTCCCCATAAGCACGAGATTTCCTTATAGGCTTATCGTGCTCCTCCATTGCCATTTCTTTGTCAGAATTCATCCTTCGTCCTGATACCTTACTTTTTGCTTGATTTGGATGTAGAATATGAGCTTTAGTACGTATTTTAGCGCCAAGAAGTGTCTCCATTTGAGTTTTCTTGCTTTTTGACTTCTTGCTACCACTTGAAAGCAACAACTTCTCATTGAAACTCTGAAGCAATATGAGTAACTCTCTCTCCTTCTCCTCATCATCCTTCACAAGTGACACTGAAGTGAATACCTCTGACCATAACTCACATATATTGTTTTCTCTTGTGTCAATTGACCCACAATCAGCTTCTAAGGATGTCCCTACATCATTAAAGATACGACGAAATATTGCACAATTGCTCCACCTGGTCAATAGATATTCAGAAGGTATTTCAACAAACCCCTTGTTATGCAACACCCATACACAATGTCTACAAAGTACCCCAACTCTCTAAAATCTCTTGCATGAACACATAAATGTTTTCCCACCAAAATCGACAGCATAGACTTTCTTGCTCTCTTGATCCATAAAAAATAAATGCTCTAGGTCACCTTCTTTCGTGCTTCTGTTGGCTTCATTACAAGAGTAGCATGCACCTTTCAATACTTCTTGAAATTCATAAAACACGGTTGGTGTGTAAAATTCAGCACATTTCTTTTCTATAGAAAGGGGAGTTGACAAGATAGGAGAGGAGTTTTTAGAATCAGTAGTTAACTTAGAATGCTTCCAGCGTTGAGCATCCATTGTGAAGTGGAAGCGTATCCAAAACTGAACAAGTGATAGGTTGGGGTTGGTGATGTTGCCGAAGAAACTATTCTCGGATTCCGACCTTGAAGTTGTCCTCATAAACCCACTCATATAAGTGTCCCGAAAATACGCAGGAATCCATAAATTGCGGTCGTCAAACATGGATTTCAGCCACTCATTTCCAGTCAAATCATGTTTTTCAATCATTGAAAACCAGCTCGACTCAAATTGAGTTGACTCGATATCTTCATTCCAAACGATATAATTTATTTCTTTTAGAAAGTGTGTGTCTTTGTAAATGGTTGAACCAGCCTTATCTGGCAATTTTTTCATGATATGCCACATAAAGAATCTGTTTTGTGTGTTGCCTGAAAACACATTTTTTACCCCTTCTTTAATACCTTGACATTGGTCAGTAATTAGAGCTATATGATAACACCCACCCATTGCCTTCATAAAATTGTCAAAAAGCCAGATAAAAGACTCTTCATTCTCTCGCATTATCAAACCAGCCGCAAAAGTGACACATTTTTTATGGTTGTCAACACCCGTAATAGGACAAAACACTATACGATATTCGTTAAAATCGAATTTGGTGTCAAAAGACACAGAATCGCCAAAGAGCGCATATTTCTTCATTGCAATTGGATTAGCCCAAAAAACCTTAGTGAGTCTTTTTTCCTCGTTAACATCAAAATCGAAATAAAATGAGGGACACGTAGCTCTTTTTTGCATGAAGCCCTCTATCAGCATTTCCGCATCATACTCTTTGATAAATTTTTTTACATCCCTTGAAAAATTCTTAAAATATTCTAAGGACGCCCCTACATTTTTATATCCCCTAACATACTCTTTGAATATTCGAAATGTCTTCACAGACCCCTGGTTAACATGTGAGTTATCTATTATCATTTTCTTATGCACAAGGTTGAGCTTCCTACATGACATTAGGTGAATCATTGTGGCTGGAGTTACCATTGCATGTGAGTGCGCCTCAATAAAATTATACACCTCGTACTTACCCAAAGGAAGCCTCCTAAAACTAATCCCTGCAGTACACCCAACTCTTGTTATTTCCCTCCACATTTTTTTCCCATCGTGCTTGCTATTACCTCTCTTGTTACACACAGAGTGCTTGTGTGTAATAACTCCTTTGACCATTTTAGTTGAATCCAATCTCGGACTAATGCCACAAGCTTTGGCATATGCTTTGTAAAAAGCCAAGCCTTACTCCAATTTTTCAAATATCATTCCACCAAATGGTTTAAGCTCTTCCGAACAATGAGCCACTCCATGAATCTCACTACTAGCAACAACTTTCGGGCTATCTAGAGCACACAAATTAACAACAATTACTTATAAATTGTCTTCTTCCTTCACATTAGCAAAATGCAATCAATAACGAAATGATTTACCTGGCACATCATTCACTAATAATTGATCTGGACAATTAGTAACCAATAATATATCACCTGCTGGATTTGTTGAACAAGTTATGTCATTAGTATCACCAACTATAGCTGCACGAAATAATGAATGACCAAATGAGCACTTATTCGCTAATAATTTTGAAATATGATGATTGTCCTAGCTCTAACTAATATATGAATCAAAATGCAATATGTATGGGTACACATATCTCTCATCTTAGATACACTCCTTTAGGTCAGAAGATACGCGCCTTCATATACACACCTTTAGGTACTAATAATTTCGTTTCTATGTGATCTAGCTATATCTAACATATGTAATTATCCTCCATATCCCCTGCACCCAGTAAACCAAACATTTCAACAAACACAACATTTAAACAAATGCAATGAAAACTTGAAACAATACAATGAGAAAATTGAAAAGAGTGTTGGTACCCATCATAATTGTACAATAGTAACAATAGTGTTAAAACTGGATAACAATCATTGATAACTACCTGAACCATCTACTTTGAGAATTGTCTTCATAGTTGACGGTTTTAGTTACTGAGGCATGTTCCTCAGCATGAACATCTGTAATTAAAATCACAATAGTATTTATAAGCTTAATAAGTGCATCTAAGCCTTATAAAATGTTCAAAGCATGAATATCGCACAACAAAATGAAGAATTCGTACCTAAAGTTGAAGAACAATGGGTTGAGACTGTTACCCTCTTTGAAGAATTTAACCCAATTGAAATCCAAAAAAACGAAATTTGAATTTTTGGGTTATTACAAACCCTAATTTTTCAATTAATTTGGCATTTCTGCATAGAACTAACCTCTTAAACTACCCTACCATCCATATATGTGCATTGATCTTAAATACAAACCTAACTAAACGTAAAATAAGAATTGAAGCTAACCTTTTTTCTATAATATACTGAAATCCGTTTTTGGGAAAGACAGTAGAAGCGGCGGTGGAAGTGGCGGGCGACGGTAGAAGTTGTGGGCGACGGTGGAAGTGTGAGAAGCAATGGAAGTTGAGTGTTTGTGGTTGCAGGGTGTCGAATTGTTTCAGTTTGGGTAGAGAAAAAGAGAAGCGTGATTAAGAATGGCTTTAATTGGTTAGTTCGTACGGTTCGCATAGTAAATCAGTTTGCACGAGATCCTGCCCTATATATATAGGTAAGATCCGGTGAGAACGAACACTCGGTGAGAACGACTCACTTATAACAAAATTAATCACAAAACCCAATATATTATTCTGCCTCCTCAAAGTAACAGCCCCGACAAATCACCATCAAACTAACCTCACTTATATCAAAACCAAATAACACAGCCTACAATCAGTCACAGTCATCCATCGCCAGCACCAACCACCGCCGTCGACATCACCGGAAGATAACACCTCCGTCGACATCATCGGAACACTCCATCATCACCATCTCTCTATCAATGCATCAACTACCCCGATCCACCGCCGGCCACCACATAAACTCGCCTCCACGACCACCACTCAGACGCGATGATGTCTGCGGTATATCAGGCAAAACAATGGATGCAAAAAAAAGAAGAAAGAGAACCACCACAACACCACAAAATTTGGAGAAATTAAGTCGACATTAACATCAAACGACGTAATTTAATTTGACATTAACATTCAATTCCATATTTGTCGTCAACAATTCTTCCTCTTTTTTAAACTTCACTACATCTCAATTTGATTCAAACGAAATTTAGTGCATCTGATTTCTATATTAATGTATCTCAATTCAATTTTAATTTACCTACTAACTAATTTTGTGTATCTATGGCAGATACATTAAAACAGCATCTAGATATATCAAGGATTATTGTAGATACATCGAAATAGATCGGAAACCAACGAAGAGAAACGGGTGAGGTATTTGATGCCGGCGACTTGTTATCTGCCGCTCACTAATTCCACTTGGCATCTATTGCTCACTAGTTTAATGG
Source organism: Silene latifolia (assembly GCF_048544455.1). Taxonomy (NCBI): domain Eukaryota; kingdom Viridiplantae; phylum Streptophyta; class Magnoliopsida; order Caryophyllales; family Caryophyllaceae; genus Silene; species Silene latifolia. The sequence goes on from NC_133538.1 coordinate 51,278,357, forward strand.
AACGATGATAGGAGCAACGACATGATCTCTAGTAATGCCAAGGAAATAGATGAATATGTGGAGGACGATTAGGCGAGAGGGACGATTTTGGTGACGGAGAGTGCTTAAAGTAGGTTATGGTTCCTCGGCGTCATCGAAATAGTCAGCCAAATGGGAGCACATGGCCAGCATATGGTAGTGAGCAACGTGATAGTCGATGTTGATCGGAGTTGTTCGGTGTTTGTGTGGCCGGAAACATAGAAGGCCGTCTCCGGCGGTGGTCTGAGCAGGTCCGATGGGTGGTGGAGTGATAAAAGTAATTTTGGGGAAATGAAGTGGATTGGTTAATGGGAATGGTAGTATGTTATGGCAGGGAGTTTGGAAAGTTAGTTTTATCGGGAGAGAACGTAAGGTTAATGTGGATCAATTAGCTCGATCTCACCGAGTAATCGTTCTCACCGAATCCTAAATCTATAATATATATATATATATATATATATATATATATATATATATATATATATATATATATATATATATATATATATAATAATATAAAAGATCCTAGGTGAAATCACCATATATTTGAGTCATTGAAATCCAACAAAATGTATCACGCACTATACATAAAAATATCACTAATATATTTTTATTTTTTTCGAGATTATTTTAGTGTAAGTTGCAAATAACACAGAATAACGTCTTGTACATACATAAAAGCGAAAGTTAAATGAACAACTGTGACAACCTAATATAAAGGATATGCCAATCTATATCTATATTTTGATAATAAAGGCGTTTCTTGTTCTTTGTATGTTGCTCGATTTTTTATGGTTTTCATGTAACATGCGTCGAAAAGATGAAGAAAGTGACGATGATAATGGATTGACATGATTTATCGATTAAGTTTCGTGTGGGGTTGTTAATATATGCTTGTTTTTTTGCGGCACTGATTCATAGATGTTTCAACTGGTTTTTTATTCTTACTAGAATGTATGTATTTCTCTATTTCTTGATGACTGTGCTTTGATGTGATTTTTCTTATTTTGTTGAGTGTTATAGAGATTGTTTGAATTTTGGGGTAGGTGGTGTGCAATAGGAGTGAGCATATTCCTGTTGTAGTTAATCGGCTGCAACTACGCCCTCCAATTCACTTGAGTAGCTCCATTTGACTTCTTTAGTAAGGAAGATTTTGTGAAATCAGGCTATTAGTGAAAGGAAGGGAGTAATTGTAAACGGTGTTGTTGCTTATGGGTTGTGATTGATTATTGTCTGTTGGGAAGATACAGTAAGCGAGAACAGACATAAGGCTGAAGAGGAAAATGGGCATCTCGAGGATAATGCTGACTCAGCAGCTGGTGTGGAGAATGATGACCCAACAGCTGACGCGGAGAATGTTGACTCAGAAGCTGATGGGAAAATGCGGCAACAGCTGATGATGATGAGAGCGTAAACGTGGCCTCCGTAGAGGAGAGTGAAGCAGAGCCAACAGCAGACGCTGATCAGAAAGGCAATGCTCGGGATGATATTCAACTACCATTTTTTTAGTGTAAGGTGTGATATTGTTTAGTGTAATATGTGATATTGTAAGTTGTGATATTATTTAGCATAATGTGTGATATTGTATTACAAAATAATATCACGAATTTGTTTTTTCGAAAACATTTTTTAGTGTAAGTTGTGATATTTCTTAGTATAACGTATGATATTGTAAGCTGTGATATTGTTTAGCATAACATATGATATAGTATTACAAAAAAATATCACGATTTTTTTTTTGTAGTTTAAGCTGTGATATTGTTTAATATGACGTGTTATATTGTATTATGGACTCACGGACTAAAAAAGATAGGGTGGACTCATGTGATCCTAATTCTTTTTTTTTTTTAGGTGAAATGTAAGAATTTCCATTAAGCACAACCAAAGCTATTACAAGCTACCAATTTTTACACCAACACTTTTTGTAGTAGCCATACATCAAACTAAAGCATTAAAGGAAGGCTACTTAACCAAACACTATCTCGAACTTGCATCTTATGACCAGTCTTTGCCAAAATCCGCATCTTACATTGACTTTGGACTTGAGCAATCACCTTTTCAGGTATCATCAGACAAGCCTCAACCCTTACCTTATTTCTCTGCATCCAAATAGCGTACTGAGCCGCCAAAAAGGCACTCCCAATAACACCCTTCTGCACGCTTGTGAATTGTCCAGCATACACCCATTCAATAGCATTCCTCGTAGGTAATCGTATATTACACGTTTTGCAATACCAAAGAAGAATCCTAAGACTATACTCACATTCCTGGAAAAGATGACAAGTGAGTTTCATCAACAATTCCACACAAGAAACACACGTATCACCGCAACACCCAAATTTATACAGTTTGTCCTTTGTTTGTAAAGCTTCCCTGGCAATAAGTCATCCAATAAACGATGCTTAGGAGGCACCACCATTCCAAATTTGCTTTTCCCAGTTCACCCTCTGAAATTTTCTCCTCATCACCTCATAACCACTTCTAATAGTATAACCTCTACTCTCCCCCCGCCACATCCCAAGTAGACCCTAATAACTTATCTCTAACCTTAACAATAGACTACCGGCTCAAAGCAGACGTCGAAGTAAGGTTGTATTCGACTAAGTCGCACCTTTCATGTAAACATGATGGACCCATCTAACCCATAGACTATCGGACTTAGAAAAACCCACCATACCACTTACCTATAGCAAAGAATATTCCAAGCATAAGAGTCTCTGATTCCAAGTCCCCCTTCATTATTTGGAGCACAAATTTTCTCCCAACCAACCAGTGGGACTTTAATATAATCCACCTTCCCATCCCAAAGGTAGTTCCTGCAGATAGCATCCACTTTATGAAGCACACCTTTGGGAATAATAAAAATGTTTGCCCAATACGTATAAAGGGAAGTGAGTACAGAATTAACCAACACAAGTCTTCCTGCATAAGATAAGTGTCTAGCCCCAAAACCTCTTATTCTTGAGACTAGCTTCTCAATCAACACTTGACATTCTTTCTTTTTCAATCTTCTAGCTGTAATAGGTACTCCCAAATAAGAAAAAGGAGCATTCCTTCCCAAACCGGATACTTGGGGATCTCTTGTTTGAGACTACCATGGACACCATTGAAATAAGTATTAGTCTTAGAAGTATTCATTTGGAGTCCGGAAGCCTGTGAGAAAGTAGCAAATACTCTGAGTAAGACCATAATAGAAGCAGCATCCCCCTTACAAAAAAGTAGCAGATCATCTGCAAACATAAGGTGTGACAGCTTCATTTTTTAACACAATGGATGGTACTTAAAAGGAACAGTCTCAGTGATATAGTGCATGACTCTACTTAAATATTCCATTGCTATGGTAAAGAGAAGAGGAGACAAAGGATCTCCCTGCCTCAACCCCTTTTTCCCATTGAACAATCCAAATGTTTCTCCATTCATGACCAAAGAGTAGGAAGTAGAGCACACACTCCATCACCAAATCAATGAACTTCCCAGGAAACTGTAAAGCTCTCATCATTTGCTCCAAAAAGTTCCAGCTGATAGAATCATAAGCCTTCTTCAAATCAACCTTAAGCATAAATCTAGGAGAGCTAGCTTTCCTATTATAAAGTCTATTCACATCTTGGCAAATCAATATGTTTTCAACAATGCTCCTACATTTAATGAAGCCACCCTGGTTTGGACTAATGATACAAGGTAAGACATTTGCCAGCCTATTGCATAAGAGTTTGGAGATGCACTTATAGACTACATTACAACAAGAGATAGCCCTAAACTGAGTTACATTCGTTGGCCTATCACCCTTAGGGATAAGAGAAATAAGGGTATGATTAAGCTGCTTAAGCATTTTCCCATGAGTGAAGAAATCCTGAACAGCCTCACAAACTTGAACACCAACAACATCTCAGGCATCTCGAAAAAAAGCACTAGAAAACCCATCTGGGCCTGCAGATTTATGAATGGGGATAGAAAAAATGACCTTTTTTATCTCATCATTGGTTACTGGTGTCATCAACATCTCAGCATGTACAGCAGAACAGGTGATACCCTGCTGAACAATTGAGACACTGACAGGGGATGTCTCCTTAACAGTACCCAACAAGTGAATATAGAAATCCAAAAAGGCCTTCTGAATTTGATCAGTAGATTCACAAGCAACTCCATTCTGGTCCTCAATCTTAACCACTTTATTCCTAGCTTGCCTACTCTTCAGGACACTATGGAAATATTTGGTGTTATCATCACCCTTATCCAACCAAGTGACCTTAGATTTTTGAATGAGGAAGGCATAACAGGCATCAATAAGCTCTCTGTAGCATTTTGCAGCATCAACTTCTTTTTGAATAAGGTCAGCATTCAAGGGATCACTCCTCAATTTCCCTTGAATATGTTCCAAGTATTGCCAAGCTCTGACTGTATTATTCTCAATGTCATCAAATTGAGCTCTATTTAGCATTTTCAAGGGTTGTTTCAAGCTTTTCAATTTTTTTACCAGAACAAACATTTTAGTTCCAAACCAATGCTGGTCCCAAACACTTTTCACACATTCATGGAAATGTTCAGACTGGCTCCACATATGGAAATATTTAAAGCTTCTTCTTTTAACTTGACTATTATCAGTAGTCTGGATGATACAAGGGGTATGATCCATTAGACCCTCAGTATGGAAATGAGCATAGCTATTCTGAAATCTCCTTAACCAACTTTGATTAACCAAAACTCTATCCAGACGACTATATATTCTAGAGGAAGGTCTATGTTTGTTATTCCAAGTGAATAATGAGCCAATAGCTGGGCTATCCACCAGCTCACATTCATCAATACAATTCTGAAAATCTTCCATCTCTTGTTCACTAGTAGACCCCCCAAGTCGTTCAAGAGGGCTCAGCACAGTATTAAAATCACCACACACCACCCAAGCCATAGAAATCACCCTCTTAAACATACAAAGTCTATCCCACAGAATTCTCCTTTCTTCAATCTCATTGAAAGCATACACCATAGTGATATAGAACTCATCACTAGAACAAATCTCTCTAGCCTTCATATGGATAAACTGTGCATTATATTCCAGAAAGTCAATAGAAAAACGTGTAGGATCCCAAAGCACCCAGATCCTACCACCCTTATGTAACCTTGTATTAGTAGAAATACACCAACTAGCACAGATATTTTTACTAACAGAGTTTAGAGACGAAGGTTTAACCTTCGTCTCAAGGAGACCAAACAGACCCACATGATTATGATGAAGAAACCACTTGATAGTATTCTGTTTAGTAAGACTGTTTAGCCCCCTGACATTCCAAAAGCGTATATTATGCATTACCCTCCTTGGGAGGTAATACACTACCTTTCGTACCTATACCCACTTTTGGAGTTGCATTGTTCAGAGCATCCAGGAAAGTATACTGGACAATTTTGAGATATTCTGACCAACATCCAGTAACTCATGTCTACTCAAACGAACTATAGATCTCATTGGAGTATCAGCAACAGTATATTTCCCATTTCCAGTCCAAGACACCACAAAAGCATTAGGCTTTTCTACAGGAGTAGCAACAATTGGAATGGGTTGAGTGGTAGTATCAATATTAGTTTCAGGGGCCAAACCACTCTGCTGCTCAACAACAGGAACCTGTCTAATAGGAACTACAGTTGGACGCGGTTGCTTTTGGACAGGCTTAGGCCTCCATTGTTTCTTCTCAGGGACTGGTTTCCCTTTTGATTGACGCTTCCTACAGGTAGAAGTCTCATGGCCAATTCCACCACACTGTTTGCAGAGGATTGGCTTCCATTCAAATTCAACAGGGACAGAAACAACTTGACCATCTTCATCCAAAAATTTAATGTTCTCAGGGATTTTTAGGCCAAAAGGAACATCCACCATCACTCTAGCAAAACCCAATCGAGTCTTGTCAATAGTAGCAGTGTCACATCTTACATATTTCCCAACGAGGCCAACAATCCTAGGGAGAAATTTCCCACAAAACTTCAAAGGCAAATTGTGCAATTTAACCCACATTGGGACCTCCTTAACATCATCTTTCACCAGCTCCACAGAGTCACTCCAAGGTCTTACTATCAAAGGCTTATTGTCAAATAGGTAATGACCCTGTTGTAACACAATTTTCTTTACCCTTTCAGACTTAAATCGCACAATAAAAACACCATTAGGCAAAAAAGAGACTTTATCAACCTCCTGGTTTATCCATATCCTCCTAATGAACCCATCTAGTACCTCTAACGGCGGATTCGCACCAAGGACAAAACAGTAAACAGAGTTTTTCCAATATGCAATTTCATCTTTAACATCAGTCTCAGTAACTGGATTAGGTCACTTGGTTCCTCCACAATAGGCGCTAAAGGGGACTTACCTTTCCCTACTTGAGTCCAGGCACCAAGGTTCTCCGGCACGAGAGATTCAAGGTCATATGGAGCAATACCCACAATTTCATTCACCATCCTTGTTTTATTAGTAACAGCATCCACCGGTCCTCTTGGAACAACTATGGACGATCCCAGTGAAGACGAAGCATTATTACTATTTTTGGTATTTTTTGTAGTTGAAGATAAAGGAAAAAAACCTATTTTGGGAAGATTTTTGTATGGTCATTGTTTCGTGATCCTAATTCTATATATATATATATATATATATATATATATATATATATATATATATATATATATATATATATATATATATATATATATAAGAGAGAGAGAGAGAGAGAGAGAGAGATTAAGTCCCCCTTAAAGCATTGAGTCCTTAAGTCCCCATGCCATTAGATTGTTGAGATGGATGGTTGACATTAATAGAAAAAAGCAAAGAAAACTATTTATACTCTTATTCCTCTCTCATCATTCATTCTCAAAACACTTAGACCAAAACTCACCCTCTCTCATCTTCTTTTCCTCTCTTATTTCTGTTTTTTTATACAATTGCCGTATAAAATAGGATCGGTTTTATAAAAAGCTTCGTAAATTTTCATCCGGACTACGATTATGGCGAAACAAAAGCCTATTTTTATTATTTTTTCGAGCCCGTCGCAATGGTGAATTTTTTGTATACAATTGAATTTTCTAAATATTCATTACTACTCGGTTGTGCTCGAAAATTCGGTGGAATTTTGTCTAAATTACTTGTTTATGTTGAAAAATAGAGGCTTGTGGGCTTGTTTCTTGTGAATTATTTTGTTGGTTCTATTTTGAATCGTTGTTTGATATATTTTGTTTTTTTGTAAAAGTTTTGTGGATTTTTTTTTGTAACCTTTAGGGCATGAAAAGTGTAACTTTGGGGTTATAAAAGCGTAACCTTTAGCATTATGAAATGTAACCTTGATGTTTTAAAAAGTGTCACATTAATATTTAAAAACTGTAACTCTGATGTTTTAAGAAGTAATAACTCGAAAATTCGGTTGAATTTTGTTTAAATTACTTGTTTTATGTTGCAAAATAGAGGTTGTGTGTTTGTTTCTTGTGAATTATTTGGTTGGATCTTGTTTGAATCGTTGGTTTGATATATTTTGTTTTTTTGAAAAAGTTTGTGTCAATTTTTCTTGTGCATTTTTTTGTAACCTTCAGGTCATGAAAAGTGTAACTTTGGGGTTATAAAAGTGTAACCTTTAGCATTATGAAGTGTAACTTTGATGTTTTAAAAAGTGTTATTTTGATGTTTAAAAAGTGTAACTCTGATGTTTTAAAAAGCAACTCAATAATTCGGTTGAATTTTGTCTAAATTACTTTTTTATGTTGAAAAATAGAGGTTGTGTGCTTGTTTCTCGTAAATTATTTTGTTGTATCTGGTATGAACCGTTGGTTTGATATATTTTGTTTTTTTGAAAAAGTTTTTGTCATTTTTTCTTGTGAATTTTTTTGTAACTTTCAATGCGTGAAAAATGTAACTTTGGATAAAAGTGTAACCTTGAGCATTATGAAGTGTAACTTTGATATTTTAAAAAGTGTCACTTTGATGTTTAAAAAGTGTAACTCTGATGTTTTAAAAAGTTGCTCAAAAAATCGGTTGAGTTTTGTCTAAAGAGGTTTGTGTGTTTTAAAAAGTGTAACTTTGAAGACCATGAAAAGTGTATCTTTGAAGTGTTAAAAGTGTAACCTTGAGGATTATGAAAGTGTAACTTTAATGTTTAGAAAAGGTGTATCCTTGATGTTTCAAAAGTGTCACTTTGATATTTTAAAAAGTGTAGCTTCGATGTTTTATTTTTTCAGATCTTCTTGTTGTTTTTTATTTTTTCCAAATCTAGTTTTTTTGTGGGTGTGGGTTGGTGATGGAGGGCGGAGGATGGCTAGACTAAAGTTGTACTCATGAAGGACCAAATTTACACTAATAAAGGACCAAATTTACACTTTTGTAGGACCAAAATTACACTCATATGGGACACTCATAAAATTTTGTTAAAATAACATAAATTCAACCTTAAAATACTAAAGTTACAAAAAATAAATTTTTTATATACAAATTAACCTTAAAGTTATACTCTTAAAATACTGAAGTTACTCGTAAAGCATCAAAGTTATACTCGTAAAATGCTAAAATTATATGAATTCAAATTTTTAAATAAATTTTTTATGAAATAAAGTTACATAATCAAATTTTTATCTACAAAATGACCTAAAAATATTAAATTTACACTCGTAAAGCGTCAAAGTTATACTCGTAAAATGTTAAAATTGTATAAATTCAATTCGCACATATGAATAGTGCCTATCATTTATGCAAGGTTTACAACTTCCCATCATAATACCGTGTTGCACCATACAATTCGCACATACGGGTCAAGAAAATTTCAATCATTAATATTAGTAAATATTATGATAGATTGTATATATCGTTTAGTTATTAGTTACCATAGCTAGCTATATTCTTTCCATGTATTTAGGTCTTATTGTTATATCTTGTACCTATATATTCATAGCTAATATCAAACCCTAATCAAGGGATTTACGTAACTTACATGGTATCAGTGTCTAGGTTCATTTCCTGTGTCTCTGCTCCCGGCACCACAGATCTCGGCCTAAATCCACAGTCCCCACCGTGTCTAGCCTCACGCAACGATGGCCGGTGACGACAAAACTGAAACCCCAAAATCAACCCTACATCCCGTCTACACGGTCACCATCTTCGATGAGTCCGTTCTCCCATTCGCTCAACCTCCATCTACCACTACCTCGACCAGTGACCACACCAACAACCACCTAAACCCCGCCCTCATTGATGCCTTCCTTCAACCCCTCCCTAACCACCCTCCCAACGAACCTCACTCACCCCGCACCCCCTCCACTTCTGCCACTACTCCAACTACGACCACCTCACCCCAGACCCCAATTCACCACTCCCTTGTTTTAAACCCACAATCCCCTGCCCAACCCCCTGTTTCATCCCCACAAACCCCTGCCCAACCCCCTGACTCGACACCACATACCCCACCCTCCACCAACACTCCCCATATCGTACCCACACCCACTCCCTCACGGACCCCTACCCACAACCATCACTCACCTGACCCACCCCCCTGCTCCATTCGTGACCACAGAATGACAACAAGAGCCATGAACGGGATTTTCAAACCCCGCGTTCTCACCGCCACACACACCCAGACGATCTCCCCCCTACCAAAGAATCCCCATGCTGCACTACAGGACCCACAATGGAATACCGCTATGAATGACGAGTATCGTGCTTTAATTAATAACCACACTTGGGAACTCGTACCTCGTCCCACTAATGCTCCCGTGATTTGTTTTATGTGGCTTTATCGTCACAAGTTTAAATCTGATGGCTCTCTTCAACGTTACAAGGCTCGCCTTGTAGTAAATGGTAAGTGCCAACAAGTGGGGATTGACTGTAATGAGACCTTTAGCCCGGTGGTCAAACCGACAACGATCCGTACCGTTCTCAGTCTTGCTATTTCTCGGTCTTGGTCAATACACCAATTAGATGTAAAGAATGCCTTTCTCCATGGGGATCTTGTCGAAACTGTGTATATGCATCAGCCCCCCGGATTTGTCGACCCCAATATGCCACATCACGTATGTCGACTCCGTAAGTCTCTCTATGGACTTAAACAAGCCCCTCGGGCTTGGTATCAACGGTTTACGAACTTCATATTGTCCAAGGGCTTTAGCAGCAGTGTATGCGACCCATCCTTGTTTATTTATCATCATGGTACTGACATGGCCTATATGCTCTTATATGTTGACGATATTGTTCTCACGGCCTCATTCTCATCCTTACTTCGACGAATTATCGATGACTTATCCAAGGAATTTGCAATGTCAGACCTCGGCAAGCTGCACCATTTCCTCGGGATACAGGTAACGCGTACTTCATCTGGGCTGTTTTTATCGCAAAATCAATATGCCCGTGAAATCCTTAGTCGTGCTTCAATGGCTTCGTGTAATCCTGTTTCCACACCTGTTGAAGCTGGGTCCAAACTCAGCTCCACTGCCGGGCATGTTCTCGCTGACTCTACCCTCTACCGTCAGCTTGCAGGCGCTCTACAGTATCTCACGATCACTCGACCCGATATTACTTATGCGGTCCAACAGGTTTATCTTTTTATGCACGCCCCCCGTGAGCCACACTTTCAATTCTTGAAACGTATTTTACGATACATAAAAGGCACGCTCGAATTTGGTCTCACAATTACCAAATCTGCCGCCCATACTTTAACCGCCTACTCCGATGCTGATTGGGGCGGTTGTCCCGACTCACGACGGTCTACCTCCGGCTACTGTGTATTCCTTGGTGATAACTTGGTATCTTGGTCCTCAAAACGACAAGCTACTGTTTCCAAGTCTAGCGCGGAGGCCGAATATAGGGGTGTTGCTAATGCGGTTGCCGAAACGAGCTGGTTACGCAATTTACTTCTGGAACTTCGTGTTCCCATATCCACGGCTAGTCTCATTTATTGTGATAATATATCCGCCGTTTACTTGTCCGGCAACCCGGTTCAACATCAGCGAACTAAACATATCGAAATTGATATTCATTTCGTTCGCGATCAAGTTCGAATTGGGAAAGTTAAAGTTCTTCATGTTCCAGCCGAATATCAATATGCCGATATCTTTACGAAGGGACTTCCCAAGCACCTATTCACGCGGTTCCGCTCCAGCCTAAGCGTCCGCTCCTCTCCCGCTTCGACTGCGGGGGTGTATTAGTAAATATTATGATAGATTGTATATATCGTTTAGTTATTAGTTACCATAGCTAGCTATATTCTTTCCATGTATTTAGGTCTTATTGTTATATCTTGTACCTATATATTCATAGCTAATATCAAACCCTAATCAAGGGATTTACGTAACTTACAATTAATTCTACCACACCAATCAATTTCGTAAGCTTCAGTTATCCATCTCATAACATATATCGTACAATTTCACGTATGCATGCCAATATGATCATTAGTGATAAATTCATTACATAAACCACTTCATAGTTTAGCTCGTCATAAATCACAAATTGCTCTTATACACAGTCAACACATAGTTTCATTCCTTAACGAATCACAAATCATTCCATCACATACTTCTTCTTCTCAACCACAACGTAGCTCACTTTCTGGAATTTCAGGATCGCAAAATATAGCATACCATACTCATAATCCACACATTGTACGTTACAATCTACCACATAACATCCACGCTAAATACCCTTCTCTTACCCCTTTGCCGCGATGACCGGTTCAAAAATGAAAGGGCAAGATTAGGGAAGTCTCCCCAATCTTTTGAGAGGGCTTCTAAACAATTTCTACTCCGGAGTTCATTTTATTTTAGACTCATCCTAAATTCATTGGGTTCATTCGTTCTAGCTTTAGGATCGTTCGCTCTGATACCACTTTGTAACACACAAATTATGGTAACAAAAGGCTCCTACCTAAACGAGGTGTTACAATTCTATACATTTGCTTTATACTTGTATATCAATGCTCATTTTCTTTTTTCATATCTTTAGTTACGTATAATAAAAATTATAAAAAATTGATATTAACAATGTAGTCGGTAAGACAATTTAAACAATATCTCACATAAGTATCTTTTATGCTATATATTAGAAGATTTATGGAAGATTTTTCTCACATATGAATAGTGCCTAAAAAGCAAACGTATAAAATTGAATAAAATGTAGGAAATAATAACTCGTGTTTTAAGTTCATGTTGCAAATATTCTATGGACTCTTTACTCACATAAATCTCACAAACTTGTTTGTTATATCAAGCTAGAATTCCTAGAATGTACTATCAAATCTCTACATAAATGAATTTAATTATAGAATAAGATTGTCTGGCATCGAAAAAAAGGGATTGTATATCGAATATACTACATTAGACTTAATATATAACTGAGCTTATGTGTTTTTTTTCTTTTGAGTTTGATAAAGTTTATGAGTTATATTTTAGTTTGTGGACGTCAAAACTCTAATTGTTCTGAGCGTAATGTTATTGAGTTATATTGTAATTTTCTGAACTTAATGTTTAAGTGAACTCAAAAACTTTTTAATAAAACTCATAATTTTTAAAACAAAACTCAAAACCTTTTATTTTAATGCTCATAAATTACATCATCTGAATATCTGATGTACTACATCAGATGTATAATCTACTTACTGATCTTTCATAAAGATAGTTTTTTAATTGGTTAAACACTCATTTTTTACGATTAATATATGGGTATTATACAACTTTACACAATAATAAGTACTCGTATATAGTCATGAAAAGGACTTGAGGTATGGAGAAATATGATGGAAAATGGAAATAGACATGAAAAGGACCTTGAGGTATATAGTATATAAATCATTGTTTTCTATAAACTACTTCGAAGCCATTTGCTAAATTTACATTTACAAATTATAAAACAAAAAAAAAAAAAGTGTTGATTCAATTCTACAAGAGAAAGATTCAGGGAGTTAGAATGTTCAACAGTGAGACTCTATTTCGGACTAAACATCTAGACAGACACTCTAGTTCGCCTTCAAGTATTACAATGCTAGCATCGAGCGCTTCTATTCTTTCTCGTACCAGCGACATATCATGTACGCCTTGAAGCGCTACATCAATGCTTGCAACCTCATTACACGTAACACACCTCCCTACATCCCTGCCTAACTTTTTTCTCAAGCAAGTACGCTTTAATCTCGCATTCAACGCTCAAATGGCCCTTCCTACACAGGGCAGACTGCAAGTCCCAAACCTGTTCTTTAAGCCGCGGAATCAGGTCTCTAACCCTTGATGCAACTATCAATCAACCACCCAGAGCTTTATGTAATACTTCCTCAGAGCATTCACACCAGCAATGAACTGATTGTCCATGTCGGCTTCCGTGTAGTTCCTATTTTTCTTTTCCTTCAACCGTCTACGCATACGTTCATTTTGAAGTTCAAAGAACCTTCACCGTGCCTTAACACTGTCGACCTCTCTTATTAAGGCCTCTTCACGGGTTTCTGCGCCTCTAAATTTGTCCTTGTGTCGATCAACTCTATCGTGAGGGACTCTATCGTCCGTTTGGCTTCATCGATTTCCCCGCTTTGTCGGGGACCTTCTGGCTATCGTCGATTCGTCACTCATCCTGCAGCATTGGAAGTATGAAACTTTTTGCATTATAAAAAGATGTTTAAAATATTTCAACCAAATTAAAAGCAAACCATTTTCGACCGATTAGTCTTTGTTCAACAATTTATAAAATTATTGCAAAAATCTTGACTAATCGTCTACGAAGTGTCTTGCATAAGATTATACACCCGTTTCAAGGTGCCTTTACACCTAATCGATTCATTCAAGATAATATTCTTTTAGCACACGAGATTTTTAACTCGTTTAAACGTAAAAAGGGCAAAGGAGGTTGGATTGCAATCAAACTTGATATGGAGAAAGCATACGACAGACTAGAATGGAATTTTATCGAGGAAACTTTTAAGCAAATGGGTTTTAATGCTAAATGGATTTCATGGATTATGACATGTATAAACACTGTTTCTTACTCAGTGTTAGTAAATGGAACACCGGGAGACGTTTTTAAACCCACTCGAGGTATTCGACAAGGAGACCCGCTTTCGCCATATATTTTTATTATGTGCGCCGAGATTTTAGCAAGATCTCTACAAAAAAATAGTGATGTTAGCTCTAGTGATATTGGTATTAGAATTGGATCCGGGGTGGAGAAAATTCCCTTTCTCACTTTTGCGGATGACACTATCATTTTCGCTAAAGCCTCTAACCAGAGTTGTAGAACTATTAAGTCTATTTTAGATAAATTTTGCACGATTTCGGGACAATTTGTTAATTTTGACAAATCCACTTTTCAATGCACCAGAAATATTGAGCGTTCTCTTCGTGAATCCTTTAGAGGCATTCTTCATATGAACGAGGAAGCCCATTTGGGTAAGTATTTAGGATGTCCTATAATTGATAGCAGAGTGACTAAAAATACTTTCGAGAACATTATTCAATCCTCTTGCACTCAATTATCGAAATGGAAAGCGAATTCTCTATCTCAAGCAGGTAGACTAGTTCTTGTTAATGCTAATTTAGCCGCGAAGGGAACTTTTCAGATGCAAAGCTTCCTCCTCCCTTCATCGATCCATAATAGATTAGATAAAATTAATAGAGACTTTCTTTGGAATAAGAATCCTTCCCAGCGTTCTCCTAATTTGGTTGGTTGGCATAAAGTTTGTTTACCAAAGTCGGTTGGTGGTTTAGGAATTAAATCTTCTGAAGCAGCTAATAAAGCTCTTCAAATGAAACTTTTATGGAAAATTCTTATGGATAAAGAAAGTATATGGGTCAAAGTGGTATCTAAAAAATACTTGAAAAATTGTTCACTCTTTGATCATAAGCCTAATTCAACCTCTTCTTGGCAATGGCGTAAACTAATGAGTCTTCGGACTCTATTTAGAAAAGGACCGAGATGGCGGGTAGGTAATGGTAACAACATTAAGTTTTGGTCCGATAATTGGGTTTTTTCACACCCACTTACAAGCAAAGATGGTTGATGATGATAGTAACCGTGATCTTAATCTTTTGGTTAAAGATTTCATAACCTCGCATAAACAATGGGATGTTTGTAAATTATCCATTTTAGTGAATAACGATATTGTTAATCGATTACTAATATTCCAATTGCCACATAATGATATTCCGTATACCCTCATTTGGGGTTGTCCGTAGATGGAAAGTTCTCTACCAAAACAGCAACTTTCTTAGCGCAAGGTTTGTTCGATCAAACTCTTGACAAATGTGAATTTCAGTGGATTTGGAAATTGAATATTCCTCCTAAATTGAAATTTTTTCTTTGGAAAGCCTGTGTTGACGGTCTTCCAACGAAAAGTAGACTTCTCAAGAGTCATATTGATGTCCCACCTCATTGTGTTTTGTGCAACAACCCTATTGAAAACAAAGATCATTTCTTTTACGAATGTCCCTTGATTGAGTCTGTCATCCAAGACCTGAATATTATTAGTTTCAACGAGTTTTTGTCAAATTATGGTATTATTACAAGTCAAAGTTTTCTGACGAAACTTAATTATCTCAAGGATTTAATTCCAAAAGACGACTTTATAAAGATTATTTTTATTTGGTGGAATGCATGGTTCCATAGAAATGATATTATCTTTAATAATGTTAATTTAAGTATCAAAGAAACTTATTACTTTATGTAATAATAGCACTAAGACATGGAATGTGACTAGATTTAAGGATCTCAACAATCCCGAGATAGAAGAGTCAGTTAGAAACAATTCTAGTAAGGAAGAGATTTGGTGGGAAAAACCTACAAACGGTTTCCTAAAGCTAAATTTTGACGGATCGAGAATAGAAGGTAATAAAGCTGCTTTAGGATATTCTATAAGAGATCACAATGGTAAAGTTGTTTTGTTGGGAGCAAATAAGTGCGGATCCAATAGTATCCTTGTTGCGGAAGCACTTGCTTTAAAAGAAGGTATTTTAGCAGCTAAATACTTAGGAATCTCGAAGTTAATTGTGGAGGGTGACAACTTATGTGTTATTAACTCGATTCGAGGTACTTGGCAAATTCCGTGGGAAATTTCTAGTATTATCAAGGATGTGAAATTAGACCTTCATTTTTTCGATGAAGTGATAATTAAACATTGCTTTCGTGAAGCCAACAAGGTTGCTGACTTCATGGCTTCGGTTGGACATTCATGTCCAACTCTTTCGAGGTGGTTTGATAGCCGGTGGCTTCAACTTACCTCCCTCATTCGAAAGGATGAGATAGGTTGGTCCTACTCTAGAGGATCAACCTAGTTTTCTTACCTAATCAAAAAAAAAAAAAAAAAAAAAAAAAAAAACCAAAGCGAAAGAAAGAGAATTACCTTTTCTCAAAGATAGAGTACAAATGTTGTGACAGATAAGAAAAATAAACATGAAAGAAAAATAAAGAATAGAAAGATAAGAAATTACCTTTTTTTGCAGAGGAGATAAAGGTTTTTTTGGAATGGACTTTTTCAGTGTGTGTGTTTGTTTTTTTACTCGAAGTAGCAGTAATTTATAGGGGCTTGGGGAATAGAAAAAGTTTTTCTGTAATAAAGTATAGAAAGATAAGAAATTACCTGTCTACCAACAAAAAAAAAAGATAAGAAATTACCTTTTTGCAGAGGAGATGCAGAGTTTTTTCTTGAATACAAACAGTTTTTCTGTACTTATTCAGTGTGTGTGTGTTTTTTTTTTTTAAAAAAACCACGCAATAGCAGTATTTATAGGGGTTGGGGAATACAAACAGTTTTCCTGTAATTATATTAGATTAGGTTAGGTAACTGTTTTTAATAAAAACTGAAAAGTGGAACCGCTTTTTATAAATATTACTAATCATGTTATTATTCAACTATTATTGTAGTGTGTAATTTGCAGTTTTATTTTTGTGGGTGGTTTGTGAAAAAACAGTCAGATAATATTAACAAAAAAAATTAAAGTAACTAGTATTAATTCTCATATAATGTAGGTCTCACTTTATTATCTAGAAGATACATTTTAGGTTAAAATGTAATTCAAACAATGACAAATAGTAAAAGTCTTTGACATTTTTAGGCGAGGTCTTCATGGTAGCCGCTGTCTTTTGCGTCTCTTTTGTCTTTGTTAGTTCATGCATCTGATTCGTATTCCTGCAATTTTTGCTTAGTATTTAGCAGCTACATTAATAGCAGAATAGCAGTTGAATAACATTAATAGCAGTAGAATAACAACACATTAATAGCGAATAGCAAAGAATCTAAATTTAGCAAGCTACTCTTCATTGTTATTGCAACACTATCCATTTCCACCAAGAATATCCATTTTCTATTCAAAAATAAAAACACATTAATAGGACAATAGCAAGTAGAATAACACAACAAAGCAGCAGAATAGCGAGTAACACAGAATAATAGGGGAATAACAAAGAGAATAAAAGGATAACATATTCCCGCAATTTTTGTTAGTTCATGCATCTGATTTATATTGCTGCAATTTTTGCTTAGTATTTAGAAGCTACATTAATAGCAGAATAGCAGTGGAATAACATTAATAGTAGTAGAATAACAACACATTAATAGCAGAATAGCAAAGAGACTAAATTTAGCAGCTACTTTGTCATTGTTATTGCGACACTATCCATTTCCACAAAGAATATCCGTTTTTTATTCAAAAATAACAACACATTAATAGAAGAATAGCAAGAGAATAACACAACAAAGAGCAGAATATCGTAGTAACACAGAATAATAGGGGAATAACAGTAGAATAAGAGGATAACATTACAATAATAGGAGAGTATTAGTCCGATTCATACCTCTTCGCTTTCGATTCTTCTTCATCATCGTCATCGAAGGGGGACTTTCAAAGAAATGGAAGAGTACAAGTTCTCTTGTTGTGGTTCACCCACTTCTTGCAGTTACCGCATCTTCGCTTCCTCTTTTGTTGCTTGGTCTTGGCCCTTTTTTTGGAGGACCTTAATCTTTTGCCACTGCCCTTATTCTTGACCTTGTTTGGCGGTCGAAGGTCAATATCATTTGAAGCTGTGATGCCTAGAAGAGCCTCGATTTCCTGGTTTTTGGTCATCGGTTCATTGGTCCCGTGATGTTCTCCCTGAATCGTGTCGATTTTCTCGAGTTGCTTCATGTGTTTAATAAAGAGCATAACCGTCCATCACCCCGACAGTTGCATAAATCTCAGACCAAACCTTTGACATCTCAGCTTTCTTGATGTCAACCTCATCAATCTCTTCTATCACCTTTCCATTTTCATCTCGGTCAACCGGCTCGTAGGATTTCTTTGTCCATCGAGCAAGGACATAAGGGTCGGGTATCCCGTGGACCCGCCTACCATTCCACACCCACGATATGGCGACAAACAATGCCATGCCTCTCAAACAGCTTACATGCACATTTGCTCTCGTTAGTTTTGGTGTTAAATTCAACTCGGAAGCTCCCGTGCTTCACCATCACGAACGCCATGATACTCCACCGCCCCTACTGTTGTCAAACACCCGACCCCCATGCTGCATATGGCATGTTTGACTTCATTCTGAAAGTCCCCAAAGATAGGATGGGTGTAGACAAGTGAGGCATGCATCTCTACCTTAATAGCAGAATAGCAGTGGAATAACATTAATAGCAGAGAATAACAACACATTAATAACGGAATAGCAAAGAGACTAAATTTAGCGACTACTTTGTTTGTTATTGCGTACACTATCCATTTCCACAAAGAATATCCGTTTTTTATTCAAAAATAACAACACATTAATAGAAGAATAGCAGTAGAATAATAACACAACAGCAGCAGAATAGCGAGTAACACAGAATAATAGGGGAATAACGAAAGAATAATAGCAAAGGAATAACATTAATAGCAGAATAGCAGTGGAATACCTTCATCGGCCCTACTTTCTCGAGCATACTATGCTCATTGGCATTATCCATCCTCCTTTGTGTATGCCTTTGCTGTTCTATTGCGGAATTGTACCTCATCCAAAACTCGACGAGGGTTCCAAAATGGCTTTCAAACCGCTTGAAATAGCCGTTTGAACTTTCGATCTCCTGGGTTGTTCGCAACAAACAACCTAGAGGCAGATCCCGAAAGTATGCCGGTATCCACTTTTGTCTGATTGCAAAGACATACTTCAACCACCGGTTGCTTTCCATACCATGGGCTTCAATAACAGTCTTCCAGTTCTGTTCAAATTCGTGTGGCTCGAGGTCGACATCCCACACAACGGCATTTATGTCGGTCATAAATTCCGTATCATTGCAGATTGCCCTTCCCACTTTTCAGGCATTTTCTGCATGATATGCCACATGCAATACTTGTGGATAGAATGGTTGAAGACATTTGGGCAGGCTTTTTTAATTCCCGGGCACTGGTCTGTAATTACACATTGAGGTTGTTTCTGCCCCATTGCTTCGAGCAATTTTTTAAAAATCCACTCAAATGAATGCTGACTCTCGAAGTGAAGTAACCCAGCTGCAAAAGTCACCGTCTTCTTGTTGTGGTCTACTCCGGTGAAGGGAGTAAACACCATGAATATTTGTTTGTCCCATAAGTAGGGTCAAACGAGATCGTGTCTCCATATAACTTGTAGTTGTTTATCCCTTCCTTATCAGCCCAAATAACCTTCGTCAAACATTTGTTTTCATCCTGATCATAAGCAAAGTAGAACCCCTTTGTTTCAGCCAGCATTTTGAAATGCCCAATGAACATTTTAGCATCGTTATCCCCAATGTAACACTTGATATTTCGTTTGAAGTTTTTGAAGTCTAGCAAAGAGGCACCGATATTCTGATAACCATTTGAGTATTCCTTGAGAATTCTGAAGCTCAATGTTGGACCTATGTTGTGAAGGGTTAGATCCGTATAAAACCCTCTCTTTATAGGATTATAACGCAAAATTCATATGTATTTTATGGTCATAAACGAAATTAACAAAATGAAACGATAAAGATTAGAAATAACCTTCGGTCCTAGTGCAAAAGGCAATGAGAGATTAAAGCAAATCTCCTCCTAAACGATGCACCCAAGATAGTCCGAGTTATGCCCTTGTGCTAGATCAATTCCTCTAATTGCCTTTGCAATATTGAGAGGATAGTTTTTGTGAGTTGTGTTGGATGTGAGATCCGAGTCCTGAGAGGCACAATTCCCAAAACCCTAATTTTGTTTAGCAAATGAACAATTAGGTTAGACAAGAGGAGATGCTCTCCTTTTGTCTATGAAAGGCTCTCGGCCAAACCGTGTGAGAGGGAGCTCGCGGGCTTTTAATTTTCTCTTCACTTAAACTTGCGGTCCGGTCCATAGCTTACTAAATGTATACGACGCGGTTTCATTATAAATCATTATCGGTTATCGGAAATTAAGGCATCAACTAATAATACGGGTTAGTTGAATTATTAATACATGTCCGACAAAAAACAAAGATTGTATAATTATATTCAATATACATTTAATTTAAATATAAAACGCTTATATTTAATTTTACGAATTAACTGGTTAATTCGCCTTTAGCCCATGATATTTAATCCGTATTAAATATAATATCTCAACATCACATTTTGACTAATTATTAGTCAAATAACTCAGACTCACCGGTTAGTCAAATTTGGCATCTACATGACCGTATTTTCATACCGTCACATCACTCAAGACGTATCCTATAGGTGTGACTTTTAGGGACCAGTTGATCACCGCCATCTGTATGACAATAACGTCAAACTTATCTAGCAAGCCAACCGTTATTGATAAACGTGGATCAACTGATTATGATACAAAGTATACCCTTTGATCCTTTTAGAGGTTTATAAGTCCTTGCACTAACTGTTAAGGACACCAACCCCAACAAGCTCCCACTTGTCCGTACAAGTGTATGTGCAATGACGTTATCCGCACTAACTGGAGGACACAAGCTCCAACAAACTCCCACTTGTCCGTACAAGTGTATGTGCGATAACCGATTCTCATATTCATTTAAAATTTCTCCCACTCAATGTAAAACAATTTGCGCTTCGATCCGCAAAGGTCGTATTTTACAATCGATCAGGATCAAGAGTGGTTTCCCCGACTAGAGAGTAACTTAACCGATAAAACGAATCCGTATCCGAGCATGGCCATGCATTTCGATTCTGACTCCTCGAGTGGCCCCGAGAAATATCGAGTACCTGATAAAGGCTGAATATTTCCTTCAACTTGAACTCCTTCCGATCTAAGCACAAAGATGAAATGACCCGAGAAAAAAATCTACTTGGCCCCCCGTTACGGATGACCGTGAGAAAGAAACCAAAGTCACCCAAAATCTGCCTTAGTCTCAAGAGACAATCGATAGTCAAAAGAATCGACTCTTAGGATCACCATGGAGGTCCTATCCACGACCTGGCATCGAATGTTATAAAACATTTAGGACTCCACGTCGATGTCACAATTGTGTCCTACGAAATATCCGTATAATTCGCCTCTGTGATTGGTCACCAACCTGTTGACTTATGGCTAGTTGAACCCACCATCAACCAACGTCACAAAATAATTGCCAGAGTTATCAGCTCATGTGGGCAATTAAGGACTAAAAAAATATAATGTTTTTGCAGTTCACTTTGTGGTGTTCAAAATTTGTCGTACAAATCCACATGAAAAACAAAATATATAAATATCAAAACGATGATGTTGTATAGAGTACAAAAGGGAATGAATCTGATCCATAAAAGAGTACTACAACTTAGGAACACGTTTAATTCCCATGGAATTAACGTGCCCTTCATGCTTATCTTGTCGTAATGCTTTAGTGAGAGGATCTGCTATGTTGTCATCTCAGAGCAATCTTTTCTATCACTACTGTCTTTTGCTCCACGTAATCCCGGATTAGATGAGCTTTCCGTTGTACATGTCTAGACTTGTTGCTAGACTTTGGCTCCTTAGCTTGGAAGATGGCACCACTATTGTCGCAATAGATGGTGATCGGGTCATTCGAACTAGGCACTACAGATAGCCCATGTAAGAATTGACGCATCCATATCGCTTCCTTTGTAGCTTCGACGCGGCATAGTACTCGGACTCAGTCGTAGAATCTGCTGTAACAGTTTGTTTCGAACTCTTCCAGCTGACTGCAGCGCCATTAAGAGTAAAAACGAATCCAGACTGAGATTTCGAGTCATCACGATCCGTTTGGAAGCTAGCATCTGCGTAACCGGTTGCGCATAGCTTTTGTTCGCCTCCATAAGTCAAAGCCCAATCTTTAGTCCTCCGTAGGTACTTAAGAATGTTCTTGACAGCCAACCAATGTGATTCACCTGGATGCTGTTGGAATCGACTTGTCATACTCAATGCATATGCCACGTCGGGACGTGTGCATATCATGGCATACATGATAGATCCTATTGCCGAAGCATATGGTATCCGTGCCATGCGCTCTTTCTCTTCCGGTGTCTCTGGTGCCTGAGACTTGCTCAAATGCACCCCTGGAGACATAGGAAGGAACCCCTTCTTGGAGTTAGTCATGCTGAATCTCTCTAGGACTTTGTCTATGTAAGACTCCGATCGAGAGATAGCATCCGTCGTGATCTATCTCGATAGATACGGATGCCTAGAATTCTTTGTGCCTCTCCCGGATCTTTCATCCGGAAATGGCTTTTCAACCATACTTTCACCGGGTTAAGAGAGGTATGTCATTCCCAATCACGAGTATGTCGTCAACATACAATATTAGGAAGACAATCTTGCTCCCACTCGACTTGATATATAAACATGGTTCCTCGACTGATCGAGTGAATCCATTTTCTTTTATCACTTGGTCGAAGCGATGATTCCAACTCCTTGATGCTTGCTTAAGTCCATAAATGGAACGCTTAAGCTTGCACACTTTCTTAGGATGTCTTTGGATCGATAAAACCTTCGGGTTGTACCATGTACAACTCTTCCTCCAAAAAGCCGTTTAAGAAGGCGGTTTTCACGTCCATTTGCCAAATTTCATAGTCATGAAAAGCGGCAATCGCTAAGATAATCCGGATGGAACGCAGCATGACTACGGGTGCAAAAATCTCATCGTAGTGCAAACCTGGCACTTGGGTGAAACCTTTAGCAACTAGTCGTGCTTTGTAGATATCTTGTTGACCTTCCACAGAATGCTTTATCTTGTAAAGCCATTTGCATTGAAGGGGACGAACCTTAGAGGTAAGTCAACAAGATCCCATACGTTGTTCTCATACATAGAGTCCATCTCGGATTTCATGGCCTCAAGCCATAGTTTCGAGTCAGAACTGGTCACGGCACCTTTATAGGTTGCGGGTTCACTACTCGTTAAGAGTAGAACGTCATCTATGTCATGTTCCTCGACCATACCAATGTATCTGTCCGGAGGAATAGAGACTCTTCCCGACCTCCTAGGTTCCTCAGAATATTTACATGGCCGGAATTGAAGGAATAGGTTCCTCCAATGGTTGCTCGGTGTTTGGTTCTGGAATCTCCGACAGGTCGAAGGTTCTATCACTCTTTGCATTCTCGAGAAATTCCTTCTCTAAGAATGTCGCACTAGCCGCAACAAAAACACGTTGTTCGGTTGGCGAATAGAAGTAATGACCACGTGATCCTTTAGGATAACCTATAAAGTATGTCTTGACCGATCGCGGGCCGAGCTTATCTTCAGGTCTCCACTTGACATAAGCCTCGCAGCCCCAAACCCGTATAAAGGACAAGTTAGGGACCGTTCCCTTCCATAGTTCATATGGAGTCTTGTCAACAGCTTTAGACGGACTTCGGTTAAGTATTAGAGCGGCTGACAAAAGAGCATACCCCCATAATGAATCAGGTAAAACCGTGTGACTCATCATGGATCGAACCATATCAAGTAGTGTTCGATTTCTCCGTTCGGACACACCATTCAAATTCGAGGTGTTCCAGGTGGAGTTAATCGTAGGGCGATTCCACGCCTTTAAGGTGTTGATCAAACTCGTGAGAAAGATACTCGCCACCACGATCTGAACGTAGTGTTTTTATCTTTCTACCAAGTAGGTTCTGTACCCTATTTTGGTATTCTTTGAATTTCTCAAAGGATTCACTTTTGTGCTTCATTAAGTAGACATAGCCATATCTACTTAAATCATCCGTGAAAGTGATGAAATACCTATAGCCTTCTCGTGCGGTGATTGACATAGGTCCACATACATCCGTGTGTATGAGTCCTAATAGGTCAGCAGCACGCATTCCAACACCTTTGAAGGAAATACGAGTCATTTTACCGATGAGACATGATTCACACGTGCCAAATGATTGAAAATCAAAGGCCGAGATAGCTCCATTTTTAATGAGCCGTTTTTACGCGTTCTCATTAATGTGTCCCATGCGGCAGTGCCATAGATATGTTTGATCTTTATCACCTACCTTTAACCTTTTATTCATTACGTGTAATATTTCGGTCGTCTGATCTAAAACATAAATTCCGTTCAAGGAGACTGCCTTGCCATAAATCATATTGTGTAAAGAGAAAATGCAAGCATTATTTTCTATTACAAATGAAAAACCAAGTTTGTCAAGTGCAGAAACTGA
The DNA here is from genome assembly GCF_048544455.1 of Silene latifolia. Taxonomy (NCBI): domain Eukaryota; kingdom Viridiplantae; phylum Streptophyta; class Magnoliopsida; order Caryophyllales; family Caryophyllaceae; genus Silene; species Silene latifolia. The sequence goes on from NC_133538.1 coordinate 51,302,885, forward strand.
AATAATGTTTTTCGACAGACTAGGAACATAATAGCAATCATATAATGATAACTCAAATCCGCTAGGAAGCTGGATCACATATGTCCCCTTTGAGATGGCAGCCACTCTTGCTCCATTCCCAACACGCAGGTCAACCTCACCCTTTACGAGAGGTTCGAGATTTCGGAGGCCCTGCACATGATTACACAGATGAGAACCACAACCAGTATCTAGTACCCAAGTTCCGTAACTTGCATGGTTAATCTCAATCATATGAATAAAAGTAGAAGAAGAAGACATACCAACAGGTTTAACGCGACCCGCTTTTATGTCCTCATGATAAACAGACATGTCCGCCTCCAATGCCCAGATCTTGTGGCGGTGATGGCATTCCATGTTTTCGGTTTTGCTCTTTGTCGCGCCCGATGAGTTACTCGCCTCACCAGGACCACTCTTCCCTGAACCCGACTTCTTGAACTTCGCCTTACCTACTGTTAGGTTTGCCGGAGCTTTGCCCTTACCTTTCCCTTTGTTTGACACAATGAGAACATCCTGTTTCGAACTCCCACCGAACTTCATGTCCTTCTCGGTGCATGTACGAGGAGGGAGTGCAATTCATGGGGAGTTTTCTTCAAATCATTCATATAGTAATTCGCTCTGAATTGCGAATAACCATCGTGGAGTGAGTGAAGAATACGGTCGATAACAATATTCTCGCTGATGTTACAGTTAAAGGTCTCCAGTTTCTCGACATTCTCAATCATGCTGAGAATGTGTGGGCTAACCGGTTGGCCCTTCTGGAGTCTCGCATCAAAGAAGCGAGTGGTATGCTCATAGGTCACGATTCTCGGTGCTTTCGAGAATTCCTTAGTGAGCGTGGTGAAAATCTTGTTTGCACCTTGGGCTATGAAGCGTTTCTGCAAATTGGGTTCCATTGCAAAAATGAGTACGTTCTTTACCGCACCCGCTTCTAAAGCGAAATCGTTATACTCGTTGATTTCGTTAATTCCAGCCGTGGGGCCTGGGTTTAACGGCATGGGCTCAAGCAGATATCTGAGCTTCCCGTCGCCAGCGCGGCATTCCGTAATCGCCTCCTCGAGTCCGCGAAGTTGGATCCGTCATTCTTCAGTCGAGTAGACTGATTCATCTGACTCATGAAGATCCTAAGCCAGGACTCACGGTCCAATGTGGCACTTGGCATTGGGTTATCACTTGAACCAGCCATTTGTTGTTTTAGCAGTAAAAAAAAAACGTGATCTACACTGAAAAAGAAAGAAAAACAAAACGAAATAAGCAACTCATCGAGGTGATTTAAGTCTATTTTAAAATTCATTTTAAACATGTAGACTCTTGCACTTGCATAATTGATCTCCCTCAAGAATGATACAAGTGATCCCAAGACTCAATTTCTGTAAATTGATAAGCCAACTGTTTAGCTAATTCTTCCGGAAGAACTCTTGGTCGATAGATTTCCGGAAATCCTATCTATTAGTCCACCATAGTCACAGGATCGTATTTGACCATAGTGTTGAGATAAAATAAGTCAACCGGTTCCAATTTACCCGACGTAGAAGGGGTCATAGTATGCCTACCGACGAAGAAGGGAGTCCTTGGAGTTTGACCTATAAAGACCGTTCTCAATTTTGGTTTATACGAGGAAGATCCCATCAACTTAATTATAATTCATTTTAAGTGAACGAAAAACTAGCGCCTGCGTGAATGAATCAATTTAGGTGATGGCTTAGCATGATCGTGTGACATACGAATGTCAATGAAAACTAACTCGTGACCTCTATATGTGTCAGTTTTCATGCAATAATTAGGTGGTTTGGTTTTAGGCGGAATATGATGCAAGCTATCGTTACAATAAAATAAATAAATTGAATGCGATACGTAAATAAAATTCCTAGTGTGGCCTATCCTAGTAAAAAGAACAATATACAACTTTGGAATCCACCGTTGGACCCGAAAAGCTTGTCTTGGTGTTCCATCTTGATCCATGTAGCGGGAGTGAGCATCCGGTCTCCATCTTTAGTCTTCTCAAGAATTACAATTTAAAATTTACAAATATAAACCTATTTACATTCTAAATAAAAACTGTAATTAAAAGAAATAAAATGGAGATACGAGATCTCAAAATACAACCAAGACCGTGTTCCATCATTACGGTAACACGTTCTACTAAGGCCACACTAAGTTACAACTGTTTGCAAAATAATTAAATACGTAATTAAAAGGCATTCAAAACATCCAAAATATAAAAGGAACGATAAATAAAATGCATCAACTAAAATAAATTAATTCGTGACATAATTCCGTAATTATGTTTAATTTATCCAAACCACCAAAGATAATTAAAATTATGTGACAAAACCGCTTCATCAACTTAATTTTAATTCGATATAATCCGTTGCTTTAAATTTTTAAAGTAACTTTAATTTACGTGGGTGAACCGTTTCACTAATCAAGCGAGAGCATAAAAAAACCGTTTTATGCATTAAAAAGGCCGAAAGAAAAAAACAGAAAAATTTTCTTCTTACATGTTCACGTGAACAGTACCAGGGGTTAAAAAAAAATTTTTTTTTTTTTAAAACCGGCAGAAATGCCGAGAGGGTCTTTTACCCCAAAAAAAAAAAATTTACACGGCTCAATTTGTGAGCAAAGAAAGATCAAAACAAAACGGTTTGATTTAAACACAATTGCAATTTACTCTAATCCGGATTAAAATAAAAATACAATTGACATGTTCTTCACATCTTGTTGTAATTATCGATTAAAACAACAAATCGCTAAGAACAATACGTAAACAAAACCAAAAAACGACAATGCTACCGTGTAAACTTGACACGGTATTCAAAGCAAAAAAAACAGACCGTGTAAAAATAGCCGAAACAAGCAGCCACACGTTTTTTTTTTTTTTTCTTTTCGATTTGCAATTGATAGATCTTTACATACTATAATGAATATCGATTACAAATAATATGCAAAGATTAAATCAAAACAACACAAAACATGGCACGAAGAACAAATCGGTAGTGCAAAAAAATGAAAAACCGTGAAGAATAAAAAAATTCCATCCGTGTGGAATTTGCTTCAAAAAAAATATCGATCCATGTATACACGGCACGGATCCCAAGGCACAAAAACGACAAAAACGCAGCAAAAAAAATTTTTGCCGAGCCAAAAATGTATGCGCCGTGGCCTCTATTGATCAAAAAACATCGTTTTCAAAATCGTTTAATGAAAAACACATATAAAATTTTACGTGGCCTCGCTCTGATACCACTTGAAGGGTTAGATCCGTATAAAACCCTCTCTTTATAGGATTATAACGCAAAATTCATATGTATTTTATGGTCATAAACGAAATTAACAAAATGAAACGATAAAGATTAGAAATAACCTTCGGTCCTAGTGCAAAAGGCAATGAGAGATTAAAGCAAATCTCCTCCTAAACGATGCACCCAAGATAGTCCGAGTTATGCCCTTGTGCTAGATCAATTCCTCTAATTGCCTTTGCAATATTGAGAGGATAGTTTTTGTGAGTTGTGTTGGATGTGAGATCCGAGTCCTGAGAGGCACAATTCCCAAAACCCTAATTTTGTTTAGCAAATGAACAATTAGGTTAGACAAGAGGAGATGCTCTCCTTTTGTCTATGAAAGGCTCTCGGCCAAACCGTGTGAGAGGGAGCTCGCGGGCTTTTAATTTTCTCTTCACTTAAACTTGCGGTCCGGTCCATAGCTTACTAAATGTATACGACGCGTTTCATTATAAATCATTATCGGTTATCGGAAATTAAGGCATCAACTAATAATACGGGTTAGTTGAATTATTAATACATGTCCGACAAAAACAGTATTGTATAATTATATTCAATATACATTTAATTTAAATATAAAACGCTTATATTTAATTTTACGAATTAACTGGTTAATTCGCCTTTAGCCCATGATATTTAATCCGTATTAAATATAATATCTCAACATCACATTTTGACTAATTATTAGTCAAATAACTCGAACTCACCGGTTAGTCAAATTTGGCATCTACATGACCGTATTTTCATACCGTCACATCACTCAAGACGTATCCTATAGGTGTGACTTTTAGGGACCAGTTGATCACCGCCATCTGTATGACAATAACGTCAAACTTATCTAGCAAGCCAACCGTTATTGATAAACGTGGATCAACTGATTATGATACAAAGTATACCCTTTGATCCTTTTAGAGGTTTATAAGTCCTTGCACTAATCATAAGGACACCAACCCCAACAAGCTCCCACTTGTCCGTACAAGTGTATGTGCAATGACGTTATCCGCACTAACTGGAGGACACAAGCTCCAACATGTTGAGCTTAGTATGATCAATAATGGTCCTCTTAATGTAGTCATGGACGTCCCTTGAGAGCTTCTGGAACTCCCTGTTTTTGACAGAGTAAAGAGAGTGATTGTGAACGTCTACGAAGACATCCACAATATACCCAAATGGTCTGTCGTCCTGTTTTTTCACGGTTCTCAACCTCATGTTCGCCTTGCAGCCACACCTTGTCGAGCATGCTTCTTTGGTGTCTAATTCGCTCGGTCTTTGTTCTCTCTCAGTACTCAAATTACCAGCTTCATGATTTGTTGCTTCAAGTCGCTGTTTTCTTTTCATATCCCTATACCCCCATCCTTTACGGACCATTTGACGCCGACGCCCCCTTATATTGCGCATTTGTGTACCTTCTCACATCAAATCCATGCAAAGCCGATGCATATATCTTTGTAGAACTCTTCGCATCCTCCAAGGTAAGAAAGAACATGCCACGTTTAGGCGTAAAATCACTCTCAACAGTTCTTACCCACCGCTCGGTCCCCCGAGTGTACCTTTGTAATGAAGAGTTGAAACAAACTCATCGTTTTCTTCGTCTGAACAGGTTGGGCTGGTGTATATATTGTTATTAGAAGAATCCCCAATAGATAAGACTGCATTGTCTTCAACAATAGACACAAGAAAGATCTGTGATGAAAATTAATATAATGAGTACAGTCATTGGACAACAAAATCACAATAACATCACAATAACAAAGAGTAGCACGGGGAGAGATCAACATTGCGATGATGTGACAATAATGAAAGATGATAACAAAGTGTGAAACAGACGACAATCAATAACATCACAATAACACTAAATGTGTTTATCTTATGCTACTCTCTTATCACCGTATATTTTCACGCTCAAAGACAATAATATCACAATAATAGTAGCATAATATCGTAATAACAAGATAATAATATCAACATGTTTCTCTACTTTTTTACAATAATAGTACAAGAATATCGAATAACAAGACTGATTCTACTTTATTACATACGAGATAATAATTGTATTTATTATGTTACTCTTTTGCAAGGCATATATTTTCATGCTATTGCACAATAATAGCACAATAATATTACAATAATATCACAATAACAAATGAATAATATAATCATGTTAAGAATTTGATGCGGTTACAATAATAGTACATTAATATCGAATAATGATTCTCTTTTTCTCTCGTAATACAAGCCGACAAAGACAATAATATCGAATAACAAATGAGAAACACATAGAAATCAATAATTGATTTATAAACACTCGGCTAATAATAGTACATTAATATCGAATAACGATTCTCTTTTTCTACTCTAATACAAGCCAGACATAGTACATAATAATATCGAATAACAAATTTGAGAAACACATAGAAATCAATAATTGATTTATAAACACTCGGGCTAATAATAGTACATTAATAACGAAATAACAGTTCTCTTTTTCTACTCTAATACAAGCCGGATAGTACAATAATATCGAATAACAAATTTGAGAAACACATAGAAATCAATAATTGATTTATAAACAACGGCGGATGAAGAGATAAGAATCAATAGCGAGATTACTGTTTCCATATTCACCGCCGAGTTGATCTCTTCGCTAACATTGTTATTGATCTCGTTGTCCATCTTTTATACCGAAAACAAGAAAATCAAGTATTGAATTCAATTAAAATCAACGAATTTACATTAAAAATCAACGATTTTTACATTAATTAGGTTTTTTACATTAATTCAAAAAATACCATTGAATGTACTAAAAATCAACGAATTTACATTACCTGTAATTCGATTGCAGCTAAAAATAAATGATTTTGTGTAATTTTATTAGGTTTTTTATGAATTTTCTATAGTCGTGTTCGATTTTTGAGTTTTCTCTATTTTTGATTTGTAGAGAGATGTAGAGAGAGAGAGAGAATATCGTTAGAATGAGGTTTCTGTTTTCATGTTTCAGCGCTTTTGTATTTTTCGATTTTTCCTTTTTTTTTCTAATTTATCTTTTAATCTCAAATTTTTGATTTCTTTTAATCTCAGCCCTTGATTTCCCCAACTCACAACTCACCATAAGACCCCAACTCACGAGATCCCGCATATATATATATATATATATATATATATATATATATATATATATATATATATATATATATATATATATATATATATATATATATAGTGAAATAAGCATGTGAAGGAGACATGGGTGTCCTTAAGGTCTTCACTAAATTATAAACAACAGATTTTCCGACATTTTGCCAACCCAAAATCGTTTCTTTAAGGGTTATTTCATAGGAATAATCCAAACTAACCCGTCCCTTCTCATATTAATCCATCCTATTGTTTAACTCAAAAAAATCCAAACTATTACTTCATTTATCTCGCATTGAACTCGTTCTATATTTGACCTGTTATAACAGGTTTCCCTTCCGGTCATGAGGTTGTGGGCCCCTTATTTTCTATTTTTCTCCTTCCTTCTTCATTTCTTGTACAGTTATACCGTTCTTCTTCCATCTCCATTCTGTCTCTAATTTTATCCTTCAATCTCTCTCCTTTGCCATTTCAAAGGAGCAGTAGTCAGTAATCGTGTAGCTATCATTAACAAACAGTCCGTTCTCCAAATATCCGCCTTTTTATCTCATCAATTTTGTCCATACAATACCCTTCATTTTTCTCCATGTTCCATCAAAATACCCATCTAAAAATCATCAATACCCAATTTAAATTTTCTTAATTTGTGTAAATTAATTGATTATACAATTTAGTGGAATTTCAAGCTTTAAAAATCCTAGATTCTTTGAAATTATACCCTTTTTATCAGGTGGGTATAAAAATTTGAATTTTTTTCACTGGATTTTTTTATGTTTTATACTGTTTTTTATTGATTATGATCAGAAAATTTGAGTTATAAATTAAAGATTCAATCGTTCTAAAGGAAAAAAAAATCAAAGTTGGTAACTTTTTGTGATTAGTGGGTTGATGAGCAAGTTAGTGTACTGCGATTGAATGAAAGAAGAAATAAGAACGAAAAAGTAAATAAAATTAGGAAACTCATCACATTTCCCATGGCGACTGAAGCTCCTACTCGATATCAATTCGTTTAACAATCAGAGATTGAAGGACAAAATTAAGTTTTGGGGGATGATCTTTTGTTTTATTTTTGTTTTTACTTTCAACTGATAAGTGAAACAGGCTCTACAAGTTTCCCTTCCAAGAGTTCAATGAAAGATAAATGACGTAATAGTATGGTTTTTTCTGAGTTAAACAATAGTATGGATTAATATGGGAAGAGGAGGGTTAGTTTGGATTATTCCCATGAAATAATCCTTTCTTTAATTGTATGCCTGAAAATCCAGTGACTTTAGTCATTTGGGTTACATTCTGCTGCAGACTGTCAAATTTAAAATCCTAAATCCTGAATTTTGTCTGCTTTTTTTTATTGAATCCGAAATCAATCATTACTTCCGTACTGACAAGATTGTCTTTGTAGCTTTATGTCTCCTTTGTGTTACTTTATTTTACTAGATTTAATGCTCGTGTAATGCACGGGCCAATCCGCAATATCCCGTGATTAATCATTTAATAATAAACTATGTACCTATAAGGCTATAAACATGTAAACTTCTAAAATATCAATTGTTTTGGTCATTTTTTTTTTCTAAATTTAATAAAAATAACATACTATATGGATTTGATTTTCACCGCTTTATTCAATGCTAGTCATTTTCAAAACGAGGAAAATATTTTGATTATACTCTAACATGAGAAAATCACCATATATTCGAGTAATCAATAACCATAGGCAAAGACCATAGCATATTTTGTCGTAGGTACTAACTTTGTATTTGAGGCCCTTTTCTAACTTGTTTTGGTGTTGTTTGGTAAACAGTATATTAGGAAAAATTAGTAGATTTCGGCTTAAATAGTAGATTGATTGGTCAATCTACTAATTTCATGTGTTTGGCTAATGACATATCTAGATAGCATATTAGTCGGAATCTATTGTTTTTGAATATTCTGCTAATAGCAGCATATTGTAATGGCATGTTCATTTTATACATGAAAATGGTAGATTTGTCATATAATCTGCTAATTACTAAACACGTTTTATTAATTTTGCTAATTTAATTTGATGGTCAAACTTGCTACTAAAATCTGCCGATCGTATTCCGCTAACGCTATCTACTATCGTAAATCTGCTTCTGTTGTTAGTCAAACAGGGTCTTTTATGTTCACAAAAAATTTAAGTATAATGTTATTTTATTGGCTTAGTTAAATTTGAGTCGATTGTAATATCTTTGAGGAATAAATTTTTCCCCTTTTCTAATAGATAAAGTGGGTCATAACTCATATGTAATAATCCTTTCGTAAATTGGTGATGTATGTTATGTCACCAAAAAATACCATTTTAAATTCCAATTCTCAAGCACGAAACTATTCGGATCCAACTTGCAACCCTAGGATGGTTGAACTACACGTACTTGTACATTTTATTGAGTGATCAGGTTAATTCCATGCAGTAATGTGGTATAATAATTCCAATTCCAATAGTACTACTCGTAACTCGTACGTTTAATTTTTCTATATGATAAAATTTAAATGTGTGTAGGACTTCTAGAAACTCACGTTGCCAATCCCATTAAATTGATGGGATTCATATGTTTAAGAGTTGGCTCGCTATCCTAACAACCTTAACAAAATTGGATTCTTTGATATAACTTAGAATAGTTTCATAATTTAATTGTGTAATGTGAACAGCTGAAGTTATTGTGTAATGTGAAATGGACGAAAAACTTCAAAATTATGTTAGTTAATAACTTCGCTGCCTATCGAGTACTGACCCATCGCGAGTTTCCTATGGGAAGGATTTATATACAGATATAGAAATTGTGTCCTACTCAAAATAGACTATGTAGCTATTGAGAATATTTTTAATATTTATTTATATTAAATAAAACTTATTCTAATGGATACATCACATAGAATAAGTGGGACCCCAATAATAAGGAGTGCATGTGAGAGCGTGGCGGTGAGATTGGGCGCCATAGGGTGGCGCTAACTCATTTTCCTTCTATTATAGCCAAATTCTTGCAACCTTCGGTTATACAAACTCTATCTGTGTAATTGTGTTAGTGCTACCGTGAATATTATAGTTCAAGTAAAATATATATATTATTATTCCTAAATTACAAAATAAAAAAACATAATAGATGTTTTATAGGTTGTTTCTAAAAGTTGGAGACTAAATCGTTTTCATCGCTGGAAAGCCGTAATATAGCCTATAATCCAATACTCTAATGTTCTTGCATTTGAAAATTTGAAAGACTGTTAATATAATAAGTGAATACCAACACAATATTACTACTACGTAGTGTATATTATAAATAGAAGTCACTCTAAAAACATAAATTTAGATTATTACCCATATTGTTTAATGATACAACTTGTTATTTTATGACGTATCTTTGAGACTTTGCCTCAGGATGCTCTTCTGCTTCTATCTATATTCATGGAAAAAATCCTTAAACAAAATAATGTCCAAGATAATTAGAGAAATAGAAAAATATTCGCTTTATTTTATATGAGGTAGCTTGAACTTCGTCAGTATAAAAAATATGGTGTTCGTGACAAATAAGATGCACCTATCATTAAGTATATATGAAAGAATGGAGATATTAGGTTCACTACTACAAAACCCTTACTCTAATGACGCTTTTGTGTTGACGCTTTAATAGAGCGTTAAGCCTAATTATTGGTTAAAATGAATTTAGACCTTTTATTGTGTCAAAATTTCAACTTTCAAGGCCCGCTCATTTTTACCTTGACAAAAACTGTTTAAGCGCTACATTGAAAAGTTAAACCGCCGAATACTCTATATCCCTTAACTGTAGACAAAACCCTACCAGATCTAGAATGTTATTCCTTCCATCTAGAATCTGATTCCTCCCATCTTCATTAGATGAGATGAAAATACACATTCTTCCCTTCCTTTAGTTTCTATCTTCTTTATCTCTGAATTTTATAGGCGTTTTGAATTTTGCACCACCAAGATGGTTCGATCAAGTACTCGTTCAATTTACTAGCTCGTTCCACAATCTCATTGTAAGTTGTTAATTCAAATCAACCCTAATTTGAATTATTTCTTATTTTTCGTGTGATTTTAAGTTCAGTTATGAAATTTAGGGTTTTGATTTGAAGTTTTTAGATTCAACTTAAAGTTTTTAACTTTGTGTTTCTTTTTAATCATGTTCCGATTCCATATTTGTATGGTTTGCTTTGTAACCGTGTCAATGAAGAATCGATTTGGCTATTTTAATAGATTGCCCAAATGGTATCTTTTCGTATAACTTTGTTGTTTAACATGCTCATTTGTTTTGCTGCTGTATTTGAGTAGTTGTCAAATATTGAATAAAGCTTGCTTGAAATTCGATGTGTGAATATGACATATAATCACTAATCTATTATGGAACTTCATCATAGGTTTTTCTGCTTGCTTTTGTTAACTCCAGATCAAACTAATGAATTCTTTGTTAATCTAAGAAAAAGTTTAGTAACGCTCGTAAATGTGTATGTTGATTAGAAACTATCAACAATTCTTGTTAAGACAGTCTTAACTTAAGGCAACTCTCATAATGGATTATAATAGAGGTGGAGAAGAAAGGAGAATGGAGTTTGTGAGACGTAAGTTAAGACGGTCTTTAATTAGAAATTATATGCTCAATTTGCAGGGAATGTTTATCTTGATGTCGCATCACGGAGTATCGAGAACTCTATTTCACTGACCTTTAATTATTATCATTAAAGATTGCTCCTAATTGTTTAGTGTAAATGTATTTTTAGCAAGGTAATGACTTGGATACTAACAAAAAGCACTAATTTGGGACGGGGGACAGGGCATATGGATTTGAAAATCCAAATTTGACCTTTAATTATTATCATCACATGCTCTTCATCATTAATAGGTTCGATGACTAAGCTACTTGTTATTTTTGGCTTGTTGGTTGATTTTTTAGAAAGATTACTTGTTTTGTTCAACTAAAGAAAAAATGTACCGAGTATTTGTAAAATAAGGTAATCTTCTTCAATCAAACGCTTTCTTCATGGGGTTTCATGTGTTCGATCTTTATTTTACTGAATTTCTAGGTGTTTATGGTATAAATTTGATATAATTTCCATAGTAGGTTTTATTCACTATTTTATACAGTTAGTTGATTTATAAAGTACCAAATCTTATTTAATTTGAAAGCGTTTTCATGTTTTTATATCGTTAAACCTTCCTCTATATTTCCTTCGTTTTGCTCCACCAAATTTATTATGTAAGTTAACTTTCATATCTATTTATAAAATTTATTCTCCATCTAGTTTTCTCTATTACTTTGGAATAATTGGGTATGTCCTCGAAACTAATGGGAAATGTAATTATTTAGAAGTATTCATTTAAGAATAAGATTCTTTACATGTATTTGGCCAAATTATGTTTGTTTGTCACTTTTCACATGTCGTCTCAACTTGATAATAGTTTTGATTCCGTATTGCGTACTTGCTTGTTAAACTTTGAATTTAGTAGGCTGGGACTCTTTTTTATTAGCTTTTACTGAAAACTTGAGTGACACTACTACTCCCTCCATCCATTTCATTTGTTTACCCTTTTTATTCTTTGTGAGGATATCTCAATCATGAGAAAGAGAATGATTGGGACAAAGGGAGTACTTTTTATGCAATGAACGTATGTAATTGAAAGTATTCATTAGGCCAAAAGTATTGTTTTACTGTGCAGATAAAAGTTGGAATTGCTCTTGCTAAACAGGTACCCTTGTCTATCATGTTCATCGGTTTTTAAAATTGTTAAGTCTAATGTACTAATACCCTCTCATAGCAAAGTTGGTTTTGAACGGGAATTAAATTATGCTTGTGGAAGCTTCTGATTTGATTATACTCCTGATAAATTCCTTGATCTTTGTCTTCAATATGATGATTTACTTATGTGAGACGAGGACATTAGTGCCTGATATTAGTAATTGTACAAGTATTTGTTTCGACATGTTGGTAAGTATGTTGAATGTAAACAAATCTTGTGCATACTTTAATTGTGATTTCTTTATGAACCATGGTATGACTATTTCAAACTGATTTTTTTATATACCTAGAACCTAAGTTTGATTTCTAGACGCATCTTTATCCGAACTCCATTTTTGTACAATTTTAAACCTCTATTTTCCTTAAAGATCTTCTTTTCTTTTTAATAAGTATGAAGTATTATTTTGCATGCCAGTCTGTTTTTATGATAGATCAAGCATCTTAAAAAGAACGTGTGTGGATAATTATCTTACCATCTCAAGGTTCCTTGCCAATTCAAAAACATAAACTTTAATCCATTATGTCTTTGTTCATTGCAGATCAGTTCAGGGAAAGAATAATGATGAATAATGATAGTTACATCTATGATCGATCATGATAATTTAACCCCTGAAGATAGCACGATATGGCTACATCTATTATTATCTTATCATCTCAAGGTAATTTTTTTTCGAACAAGAGTATTAGCTTTTGATTTGGTTTCTACTTATGAGAACAGATTATTTTTGCCTTTCTGCATGAGATTATAATGTCTGCTTATTTCAAGGTTTGATTTTAAATATATCGGGTTTAGAATTTATATTTCAACAAATCATCCAATTTCTTTCTACTATATTTTTTCTTTTTTGAAAACAACAGGCTGATGTATCCTGCTATCTTCAGTGGCATAGGTGTTTTGGTGTATTTGATTTCAGCTACCATGAAATTTATTTTGATTTCAGTGATTTTATACGTTTTTTTACTTGTTTGAACAATGGTGTAGCCTTAATTTTCTCTAAGCGGTGGCTTGTCAAGTTTAGGCAAGTATCATCTTGGTTGTCCATGTACTTTGGTTTTGATTTTTTCTAAGCGGTGGCTTGCCAAATTATCTATTCTATAAGATCCTATAGAATGTTTTAAGCCTTTTTTACATGAATGTTGATCTGATCTGCTAGTTAAATTAACAAGTATGACTTAGCTGAACCTCCCTGTCCTAATGTGAATTTTTTTGTGACATGTTTATCGTTGCTAATTTTGTACTTAAACTCTATATAATAGCTAGATTGGAGATTTCATAGACATATCCATCGTTCACGGCGATATTTTATACGGTTTGTGAAGTGTATATGTACTAATCAAATATATTCATATAAATTATATTTTCTTTGCCCGTTATAGGTTTCAGATTCATCAGATGGTGATGATGCGCCTTCAAATGTTGATTGAAGATGCGCCTTCATATGTTGATTGAAGTCTCTGTGACATTGCGCCTAAATGATTGAAGCCCCTACCACATTCAAACTACTGGATCAGTGTCCTTGTCTAGCTAGTTACGTAGCATTTTTTACGATTTTTTGGACTTTTACTATCTTCCGGATCCCTTTTGGTATTTTTGATTGTCGTACTAAAAATTACGTACTAGTTTATATTAGTTAAATTGTCAATGCTAGCTAGCTACAATATTTGTGATGGAGACAGTATATGTATCAAACTTATGATTATTTATAAAAGTACGTGGGTACGTTATTAATTATATACGGAGTACATTGCATTATGTTTTTTTTTTAATGATTTAGTAATGATAGCTAGTAGTACTATATTATTTATAGGTGTATTTAATTAATCTCTACCTATGATTTTATCAGAAATCAAAAAGCCGAAATTAGACCGTGACAAGAAGTGTCTATATAAATAATTGACGCCTAATTCCGTCTCATCGACTGACACATAAAACCATCAATAGTCGCTGAAGACCTTAAAAGCGTCAAATTTGTCGACAATTACAAGTGTCAATAGTCCATGAAGACGTTTAAAAGCGTCAAATTTGTCGACAAAAAAACGTCAATAGCCACCAAAGACGCTTAAAAGCGTCAATTTTGTTGACAATTAAAAGCGTCAATAGTCCATGAAGACGTTTAAAAGCGTCACATTTGAAGCGTCAATAGTCCATGAAGAAGCTAAAAAGCGTCATAATTATTGACTAAAAAAAGCGTCAAAAAATAGCGACGGCCCAAAATTTGACGCTTTTATAAAGCGTCGATAAAAAAAACTGACGCTTTAAAGCTTCGAATAACGCCTGAATAAGCGTCACCAATGCAAGGTGTGTGTAGTAATCGTTATCATTGTTGTCAGAATCACGGTTCGATCCTATGATTCTACGATTTTACGATCCAAAAATGCTTGACCGATCCCGTATCCTACGATTCTATCATGTTTGTAGAATCTTACGATCCTATTTATTTGAAGATTTCTAGAGGTAGAATCATAATACGATTCTACAATCTTACGATCCTACGATCCGACTCCATAGTAATCATATTAAAATATATTTTTATATAATGACATCGTAAAATCCAAATTTTATCTAATTTGTAGAGTTATGTTCATGAAATGATACTAAACTCATTAATTATCAATATTTTGGGTATAAATAAGTGTTTTGATCCTCAATTATATATTTTTACCAAATAAAGAACTATATTTAGTGAATTTGTAGAATCGTACGATTCTACGATCCGATTCTACCGATTCGATCCTACCCTCCCCATCGATTCAAAGTAGAATCCCAATCCTAACAACATTGGTCGTTATAGATACGGAGTAAATCTTACAAAACCATGCCAAAATGAAAGACAAAACGAAAATTTAACGCGAGAATAAATAAATAATAAATAACTTAGTTGTTAAAAAATAAATCAAAATAATGTATAATATGCATTCATATATGCTATACGGAACGTTCTTAAATTTTCACCGAAATGACGAAGATCAGCTATCGTCATTTATATGGCAAATGTAACATACGGTGCCTGCAAAACGATAAACTATGTAAGACTTTGTGAAGGGATTAATTTTTGCTATTGAACACTGATATTAATAATAAGTAAACGTTAAAGAAAGAATACGAACACAAACCTTAGTTAAATTAAAACTAACAAAGAGGGACAACAACACGGAAAAACAAAGAATAAACGAAGTATCACGAAGCAAGTAATTCATAGACAAATTTGAATATATTGGGTGGGTTTCTTTAAATAATAAGGTGTCATTAAATAGTTAAATACTAAACACAAAGTAAGTTTAAAAGGAAACGTAACTAGTTGTGTATATTAATAGTTTTTTATGTGGAACGGGATTATTTGACAATTTAGTTTATTGATCAAACACATATGCACCAATATTATACTATTAAATTATTAATTTCACTATTTATATTTTTGGTATTTCATTAAATTATTAATTTCATTATTATTAATTTTCTTTTTATATAGAAAATAAATCACTAATTCTTTTATATCTCTATTTTCTAATTAATTTAGCTTACGTAAGATAATATAGAGTTAAATTAATGTTTCAAACTTACTGAACCGTCGACCTTGCAAGACTCAAAAGATATCGGACTCTCACGGGTCGCTCGTCACTCAAAATCAGGCACAAGGTGAGTATATATGTGAAAGATAGGAAGAAGTAAGACACTCACCTAACTCGACCTATAAGAACATGCATGCAGTTAACATGAATAAAGTCTCTACAACCGTACATATGCATTCCAACCATACTAATGACCAAGACACCTGTTGAGGACTTACATTTGGGTAAGTGAGGTAATGGGTAAGAAGGGGCTAAAATGAATTTGGATATGTGGGGTTAATAGCCAGGCTAGCAACAACGGATCCAAATATAAACTGCATCCCAACTTCGTACTCATGGCAGCAAAATGAAACGGTGCAAAATTATGCACTAAGCTCACAAACACCAAAGGTCGTCGACTCCCCATAAAATAGAGATAAGGAATGGGAGTGTGAATCATTGTACAATTCTGATTCTTTTCATATGTAACTTTTCTGTCCTTTTTTTTTTCTTTCTTTTCGCAATTTGTCGTTCTCTTTTTTTTTTCTTTTTTTTTTTTTCATTTCGATAATTTCCTTCTTCCTTTCTTTCCCTTCAATTCTTCCACCATCTTCGGAAATCAGATAATATAGCCATATTGCAATAAACATTCCAAGAACTACTCGTTACTAGCTCAGCTAGGGTAGGAAGTATTATAGAAAGTAGTTGATAGGACAAAAAGGGCAATTTGGCTATGTGAGGTTCGTGGGTAGAATGAAATAAGGGGGACTGCCTCTCCTAACACGTGTCACCATCCACAGACCGAATGCATACAGGTATTAAGAAGACTAGACTCATGCTTATGCAAATTGATGTTACATGTCTTAGAGAGAGTATTACTCACATCCTAAATGAAACTGGTCATGAATGTCACCAGTTTATAAAGCTCTAACCTCAGAATGTAATGTAGCTTGCCGACATAATGAATCAAGTCTATTCGTTCAGATATGGGAGAAACAAAAACTCGTAGATTATGCACATAATCACGCCAACTAGATGTCAAGAGAATGCAGGGCTCAAGTAGGGGTTCAAAGTAGCGTCAATGTTCAAACGTTCCGACTCAAATTAAACATGAAATTTTTGAAAATTTTTGGATTTTATGAAACAAACAACGATGCATGCGGAAATAATAAATATGGAAGCAGAAATGCAAGAAAACACGCAGACACAGATATGGATGCATACCTCCCCAAACCAAACCGTACAATGCCCTCATTGTACTAAAAATAGGAAAAGAAATGCAAACTGAAAGGAAAAGGAGAAGCGGAGTCGGAAAACTTACAAAACGTCGTAAGGAGGGGACCTCCCCAAACCGACCATGAACATGGGAGGTCGAAGAAAGTCAAGCAAAGAGCTCCATAGACGTAAAACAAAGAAATGGGAGTCAAAACTACTCGATCGAGCACTTGGAACAGCTCGATCGAGTGAACCAAATGTATTGGAAGAGCTCGATCGAGTGAAGAACTACTCGATCGAGTAAGCACGGGTTTGGATCTGGTCGATCGAGGAGCATATCACTCGATCGAGTAACAGCTGCATCAGAAAGTGCTCGATCGAACACAAAATCATTCGATCGAGTACTTTAACCTGTAAAAGACGCATTAAAAGCAAGGAAAATACATAGGAAGTTCATAAAACAGCGTCTAAAGTTCAACGTAAAACGAAAGAGAAATAAATAGTTCAACAGAAGTACAATAAAACAGTCCGGGCTGCCTCCCGGAGAGCGCTGGTTTAAGAGGTCCCGCACGACCTTTCTGGCATCAATTAACTGGCGCATCGAGCTCGTCGAAACGCAAGACTTCAACGCGATTGTCCGCTGCACTCGCCTCATGGTAATGCTTCACATATTGGCCATTCACCTTGAATCTATGACCCTCGGAATCTTCAAGCTCCACGGATCCAAATTTGGTAACAACATTGCATCATTATAAGGACCACTCCACCTGGACTTGACTTGCCAGAAATAATCTCAACCGGGCATTGAACAAAGAACACCTTTTGCCCCACATGGAACTCCCGAGGTAGGATCCTCTTGTCATGCCATCTTTTCGTCTTTTCCTTGTAAATGCGCGAGCTGTCATAGTCATTAAGCCTAAACTCTTCCAATTCATCTAGCTGCAAAAGACGATTCAGACCACACAACTTAGGATCATAATTAAGCTCACGAATTGCCCACCAGGACTTACATTCCAACTCAACAGGTAAGTGACACGATTTCCCATAAACTAACCTATAAGGTGATGCACCAATTGGTGTCTTAAAGGCAGTTCTATAAGCCCATAATGTGTCATCTAGCTTAAGACTCCGTCTTTTCCGTGATTTAGAAACTACCTTAGACAAGATCTCTTTCAACTCGCGATTAGAGACCTCTCGACCACTTGTTTGGGGATGATACCCCAAACTACGCCTGTTGGACACCAACTCTAGACAGATGGAAGTGAGTTTCTTTTCCTAAAATGCATCCCCCATCACTAATGATGACCCTAGGGACACCAAAACGGGGAATATGATCTTTTAAACATCTTTATCACGGTCTTACCATCACAATGAGGTGAAGCAATTGCCTCAACCCATTTTGACACATAGTCTACGGCTACTAAGATGTACCTATTACCTTTACTGGATGGGAACGGTCCTTGGAAATCAATGCCCCAGACATCGAAAACCTCAACCTCTAGGATGCCGTTTTGTGGCATCTCATGTCTCTTCGAAATGTTCCCTGATCGTTGGCATGCATCACAAAATAAAACAAAAGACTTAGCGTCGCAAACAAAGAAGGCCAAAAAAACCGGATCAAGTACCTTAGCCACGGTGCGCGATGGACCGTGGTGACCACCATATGAAGAGGAGTGACAGCCTTCCAGGACTATTTTGGTCTCCCACTGCGGAATACACCGTCTGTAGAGACCGTCTACACATTCCTTAAACAAGTAAGGATCATCCCAGAAGTACTTCTTAGCGTTATATAGAACACGCTTCTTTTGGCTGAGAAAGGTCAAAGGCAACATGCCACCGACAACGGTTAGCTATATCTGCATACCAAGGTGCTTGGTTAATAATAGACGATACAACAAAGAAATAAAGTATCGTCAGAAAAGAATCATCAATGGGTAGGAATCTTCCCTTCTTGTCGCATCAGCCGCGACAAGTGATCAGCTACAACGTTCTCGGCTCCTTTCTTATCCTTAATCTGCAAATCAAACTCCTGAAGAAGGAGTATCCATCTCAGTAGCCGTGGTTTAGCCTCCTTCTTAGCAAGGAGATGCCTCAAAGCTGCATGGTCGGTAAAAAAACAGTGACTTCTGACCCAACTAAATAAGTACGAAACTTCACTAAGGCATAAACTACAAAACAATGCTCCTTCTCGGTGGTAGTGTACTTCACTTGAGCCTCATCCAGAGTTCGGCTCGCATAGTAAATAGCATTCAAGGCTTTGTCTTTCCTTTGGCCAAGCACCGCCCCTAGTGCATAGTCACTCGCATCACACATGATCTCAAACGGCAAGTCCCAGTTGGGAGGCTGTATTATCGGCGTGGAGACTAAGGCCTGCTTTAACCTGTTAAAAGCAGAAAGACAAGCATCGCAAACACAAAAGGGGCATCCTTAAGCAAAGAATTGTGTGAGTGGTTTAGCAATTTTGGAGAAATCCTTGATAAACCGCCGATAAAAGCCGGCGTGACCAAGGAAGCTCCTCACCCCCTTAACATTAACAGGGGGTGGTAATTGCTGAATCACTTCCACCTTTGCTTTATCAACTTCTACTCCCCTATCAGAAACCAAGTGCCCTAAGACAACTCCCTCGTTGACCATAAAGTGGCACTTCTCCCGATTCAAAGACAAGATTAACCTCAATACAAATACTGCAACACTTTCTCAAGGTTAGACAGACGTAAAAATCACTTCCATATACACTAAAATCATCCATAAAAACTTCCATGATAGACTCAATATACTCTGAAAATATCCCCATCATACACCTTTGGAAGGTGGCAGGGGCATTGCACAAACCAAAAGGCATTCTGCGATACGCAAAAACGCCCTTAGGACAGGTAAATGTAGTCTTCGCCTGATCGTCTGGGTGGATAGGGATCTGAAAGAACCCTGAATACCCGTCTAAATAGCAAAAAAATTTATGAGAAGCTAACCTTTCTACCATTTGATCCATAAAAGGAAGGGGAAAGTGATCTTTCTTAGTGGCGGCATTTAGCTGTCTGTAATCTATGCACATCCGCCAACCAGTCACTACTCGAGTAGGTATTAATTCATTCTTCTCATTCTTAACTACGATTGTCCCTCCTTTCTTCGGGACCACCTGTCTTTGGACTTACCCATTTAGAATTACCGACAGAATAAATAATACCGCATCCAAAATAGCTTCATTACCTCAGCCATCACGACATCCTCGCATCTTCCTGGTTCAGCCGGCGCGACCCCTGTCTGCAAAGGTTTGTGATCCTCCTCCACTCTATCCTGTGCATACAAATATCGGACTAATCCCCGTGATATCGTCCGAATAGCCCATTGCCTTCCTGTTTTTCTTAAGTACACTAACAAAGAGGTCACCGATCATCACTAAGCTTGGCACTAACAATGATTGGATATTGCTCTGTATCGTCTAGGAAAGCATATTTAAGATGAGAAGGGAGAGGCTTACGTTCCGGTACCTTTACCTCAATGGAGCAAAGAGTGCTGATCATTTGTTCCACCTGCTCTCCTTCGTGCTCATCTAAATCATCAACAAGCAAATCCAACGCAGCGTCATCGTCCTCTGGGATATCTGCACACTCATCAAAAAGCATGAGAGCTTCTAGTGGGTCCTTCATAAAAGAACCCGACCAGAAGTCATAAATAGACTCATCAATGATATCGACCGAATAGCAAGTGTCCTCTATCATTGGGTGGGCTAAAAATCTTGGCAAACTGAATGTGATAGCGTCATCCCCTCATCGCAAGAGTCGACGCCCTTGTCGACATCAATAAGGGCCCCAGCTGTACAAAGGAATGGTCTTCCTAAGGTAATTTGGGTCCGGGTGTCCTCAGCTATATCCAAAACAATGAAATCTACTGGGATGTAAAGCTTGCCTATTTTCACAGGCACATCCTCCAAGACACCTAAGGGTCTCCTAACAGATCTATCAGCCATCTGTAGGGTAATGTTAGTCACTTTGAAATGACTCATCTTCAGTTTCTTGCAGACAGGAAGGGGCATGACACTAACACTGGCACCTAAATCGCAAAGGGCCTTATCAATAACCATATTGCCTATGACACAAGTAATAGAAAAGCTGCCCGGGTCTTTCATTTTTGGAGGGGCCTTATTCAACAGTAAATTACTAGACTCTTCCATAAATGAAACTGTCTCAAATTCACTCAAATTTCTCTTACGCGTCACGATATCCTTCATAAACTTAGCGTAAGTGGGTACCTGAGTAACAAGTTCGGAAAAAGGGAAAGTTACCTGGAGGTTCTTCACGATGTCCACGAACTTACCGTACTGTTGCTCGATCTTTGCGTCCTTCAGACGACTTGGGAAGGGTACCCTGGTAGCGATGAGCGGTCCCGCAACCTTTTCTTTACCCTTATCAATGTGTGACGTCTCCACAGCAGGGGAAGATGACACGGTGGCGGTATTAGATAGTGAATTAGGATTTCGGCCACTTAAAGTACTGGATCGAAAGCTTTTATCGCTCGATCGACCATGTTCATCACTCGATCGAGTGATTTCTTCAGCAGAGTTGCTCGATCGAGTGAGAGTGTCACTCGATCGACTAACTTGGGATTCTGCACCTCTCGATCGACCACCATTTTCACTCGATCGAGTGATAGGATGGGTTGAACTGCTCGATCGAGCAGAAGAGTCACTCGATCGAGTGGTTACAGCACACGCAGCAAGTATTTCCTTCAAAAACTCGTCTAATTCCTTATCCGAGTTATCGTCAGCTGTCAAAACCTCGTCTTCTTCATGAGTAAGGTCGTTTTGGAAATTCATTGCACTGACTGGATCGCAAATTGGAAGAAGCTTGGCTTGGTCTGTCGCGAGTGTCAACTGCGCGACTTGTTCTTTCAATTCCGATATAACTGTTTCATATTGCTGTGACATCTTTGACATACTCAACATGATGGATTTTAACTCGGCAATTTCTTCGTTTGCGAGAGGAGGAATCGGTAGTGGAGTCAAGCGTGGAGGGGGCAGAGACGCTCTTTATCTCTTCATAAAGCTGAGAGAAAGGGACCCCTTGCTTGTACTTCTTATAAGCAAGGGCGCGCTCTACACTTGCCATACATTCATAAAGGTCGTGCCCTTCCTCGCCACATCTACCACATGGCTCTATATGCTCTGTAATCGTACGCATTTTGGCAATTAAACCTTCAAAGCAACAACTAACCTGCAAAACCAATCAAAGCTTTGCAGAAATGAGATCGGTCTCAAGGAATAAATTCCCTGAGACGAGAGATAAACTTAATTAAAGCAACAAGTATGCGCCACCTCCCCAACGGCGCCAAAATTTGACACGGTACTGTCGCACTGTCAAAAAAATAACCAACTGGCTCCAACTAAAATAGCTAGGGAAGTCGGGTCGAATCCACAGAGAGGTAGGAAATTGTCGGCTAAATCTAAGTTCGTCAAGTAACCAAATTGGGGGTTTATAAAATGTGATTTCTAAACTAAAAAGAACAAGGAGAAGAGAAATAAAAGGAAGGAGTTTAACAGAGAAAGGAGAACAAATTAAGACAAACGGTTCACCACAATCATCCGGTCGAGTAATCTAGGTCCCAGTCAATGCAAAGACGGTCTAAGGGGTAGCGAACGTCACCTTTCGGTCCTTAATTCACCCTAAAGTGTAAACAGTTTAACTTTCGCCCTCACTGCAATACTCTATTGTTTGCCACTAGTCTACCTCTTCCAACCTTTCGGCCCAGGTCAAGGTTCACTAAGAATAAGGGTCTAACTGCGTCGACTCAATTAGGCAATTACAATTAATTGTAGCATTTAAACAACAAAGACGGCACCAGCATTAACCTAGTAAATCGATTACTCTCCCTTCATATTATGGATCCCCTATGGTCTTAGCGTAGGGAAATTAGCTACTCATAACCGTCGGATTAACAATTACAATAACCAAATAATTAAGACTAAACATGATGATGAAATTAATAAGAATTCAATTAAAGCAATAAAAACAAGAGAAGAAGGATCTAAAGCATTAAATAAGATTAAGAAATAAACTAGATTGATAATACCGAATCCGAGTAGCAAAGTGTAGAGAGTAAATCCAAAGAACAGTGACAAAAAGTAGCAGTGAAACCAACGAAGTGAAGAGAGACCGTAATGTGATGTTCTCCCTCAGTCTTATACTAAAATTCCACTCTCAAACCTAATCTATGGACTAATTACAAAAGCCCATAAATAATTAGGCGGAAATTAACAGTAGCATAGGAAACCGCTCGATCGAGCAGAAGTAATCCACTCGATCGAGCAAATTATTACCAAACCACTCGATCGAGTAAATATGACCCACTCGATCGAGCACCACTTGCATAAACTCCTCGATCGACCCCTAAAACAGCTCGATCGATCAATCTTGAGTGTATAAAGCATTCGATCGAGCAGTTAACCACTCGATCGAGCTACACAGGCACGTTAGACCTTGAATCGCTTCCCAAACTCAGCTCACGTGTCTTCCAAGTGTTAGATTTCCAAGCTCCAGCTCCTTATTTTCCATGAATGCATACAATTGAGACAATTAAGCCTCGATTTAGCTCCTCTTCGGTCAATTCCTGCAAATTACAATAAACGGACCAAAGTAGAACATTCGGGGGCATTTGTAGCCAGATGCTACATAAAAAGCACAGAAATGCGTGTAAAAATGAGGTGAAAACCTTATATAAAAGACACGCATCAGTTATGTTCATGAAATGATACTAAACTCATTAATTATCAATATTTTGGGTATAAATAAGTGTTTTGATCCTCAATTATATATTTTTACCAAATAAAGAACTATATTTAGTGAATTTGTAGAATCGTACGATTCTACGATCCGATTCTACCGATTCGATCCTACCCTCCCCATCGATTCAAAGTAGAATCCCGATCCTAACAACATTGGTCGTTATAGATACGGAGTAAATCTTACAAAACCATGCCAAAATGAAAGACAAAACGAAAATTTAACGCGAGAATAAATAAATAATAAATAACTTAATTGTTAAAAAATAAATCAAAATAATGTACAATATGCATTCATATATGCTATACGGAACGTTCTTAAATTTTCACCGAAATGACGAAGATCAGCTATCGTCATTTATATGGCAAATGTAATATACGGTGCCTGCAAAACGATAAACTATGTAAGACTTTGTGAAGGGATTAATTTTTGCTATTGAACACTGATATTAATAATAAGTAAACGTTAAAGAAAGAATACGAACACAAACCTTAGTTAAATTAAAACTAACAAAGAGGGACAACAACACGGAAAAACAAAGAATAAACGAAGTATCACGAAGCAAGTAATTCATAGACAAATTTGAATATATTGGGTGGGTTTCTTTAAATAATAAGGTGTCATTAAATAGTTAAATACTAAATACAAAGTAAGTTTAAAAGGAAACGTAACTAGTTGTGTATATTAATAGTTTTTTATGTGGAACGGGATTATTTGACAATTTAGTTTATTGATCAAACACATATGCACCAATATTATACTATTAAATTATTAATTTCACTATTTATATTTTTGGTATTTCATTAAATTATTAATTTCATTATTATTAATTTTCTTTTTATATACAAAATAAATCACTAATTCTTTTATATCTCTATTTTCTAATTAATTTAGCTTACGTAAGATAATATAGAGTAGAATTTTATTAACATTACACTCATTTTACGGTCGGGTTATTGCTATGATGTGATAAAATATTTTCCTCTCCAATATATAATCAATTTTAAATCTTCATTATTATCTCTAAAAATATATGCTTTAAAATATATTTTAGGTAGTTTCGAAAAGATGGATTCTCTATAATCGCTCGAAAAAAGCTTCCTTTAATAATATAGATAGATTTCAACAATGTACATTAATTTAGTGTTGGTTTTATGTCCAGAGTCCAATTAAGGTAACCCGATTTATATTCTACGTAACTGTAACGTTTTGCTAGAAGCCGCTTACGGACCGAGTCTTAAATGAGTTTAAGGATTCGTGTAGAATTAAACGGGCGCATTGAGTCACACACAAGATGAATATGGTGTTTCTTATTTATATGGAAATAGGGCTCTAACTAGATTAGGCCCAGCTGCGATTAAGGTAAGGGTTTGATTAGGAAACTGAGTTGTTACTCCCCTATATATAGAGATATATGGGAGTCAGTTTAATTAATCTTATTCTTCTGTGAGAATAATAAAACCCTACCTTGTGTACTAGAATACAAACCGCATCTCCTATTCATACGTGTGGATACTAGTGGAAGCGTTATAATTCGAGTGCTCTTGGTTATTTGTAGCGGTTGGGTTATTCAGCTCCGGTCTTATTTTCTTATATTGCTGGAAATTATTGCTCACAGATTTATTCCGCTATGAGGTAATTCGATTACTCTTTTATTTATGTTTAATTCTAATTTCTAACATGCATATGGTCCTGGAGATTTGTCTATTAGAATTGTTTTAAGAACCGACAAATTCCTTCAATGGTATCAAAGCCAGGTATGCTATGTTAAAATCAAATTAACGTACGAATCTTGTTCGAGGTTCATTGTTATAGCACGATTTAATCTGGAAAATTACTGCGTGAGATTCTGCATGTGATGTCGGACGCTTTAATTTTATATTGTCATAAAGTTTTATCGTGTGTCGCTAATTCGCTACAAACTTAAATATAGACTTAATCCATTTATTCTAGTTACCGCAATGGACATTGGCTTTTTCCATCACAATTCCCTGTATCTTTTGTTTTATTTTAACAAGTGAGGAATCATGTATGATACGTTTATCCAATTACTTTGATGGAAGCCACTGTCAATATTAACGTTATAGAGTATTAATCGGTTAGAACTAAAACTTAATCTAATTTTATACTTACCTAATTTGATTAGGGCAGTAATCTTATTAGTTTAACTTCATGCCTAATATATATTTGATATATGTTGTTACCCTTAAACTCATATTTATTTGCGACTAATTTTATATGATTAAATTAGATAACACGATTCATTGAAAGTGTTTCGTAAATATTGTTCATTAGTTCCGAGTGTCGGAATTTGATGAAAACGTAGTGTTTTTCGCATGTAAACGACATTTTAAACAGGACTACAAAGCAAAATCTGCTTTTAAGGTCCAATTTGAAAGTTTCGATTGAGTTATGGGCAGTTTTTGATTTAAAAATTGAAAATTTTAATGTTTTATTAATCTATCTTGAGATTATGTTAATGATATGTCTTTGTTTAATTTGAGACATGCTAATGTTGATTCTTTTATGTATGAGATGCATATAATATGTATATGTTCATTAGTATGCATTAATAATAGGCATATATGTTTACTCCCTCAATCTGAATATTAATTTTATGCCTTTCCAACCTAATGACTGTAATAAAATTATATAATCAAGTGATTGGTGTGCCAAAGTAGAGCATTCTGGTTAAGTAAGTTGAACAGGTGGATAACAATTATTCACACATGTAGGTTGGTTGTGTTAACAATGTTTTTCGAAACAGTTTTGAACTTTGAGGCATGCAGTTAAAATTCATATGATGATTATTTAATAAACTGAGAGTTGTATATGAGATGCAATTAACATAGAGATGTTTACCTTAATCTTTATTATTTTGGCGATGAGCCAAATCTCACTTCAATTATGAGGATGTAGGGTCTTGCAATATTGTATGTGTATGAGGGTTACATGTACAATTTTAATAGTCTTAAAATTGTTTAGGATTCATCTGTTGCATATTTTAACATGTTAATTACACTTGCATATTTATACTGTTGTAGATAATGTCTCATACCACCAATTCATTCTCTCTCCGTTCCCTCCTTGAGAAGGAAAATTTCAATGGTTCAAAGTTCTTGGAATGGTATCGTAGTTTGAGAATTGTTCTCAAATAGGAGAAAAAGGTATATGTCCTTGAGAAGGAATTGCCTAAGAAACCAGATAGTAATGCCCATACCACCGTTAAGAACGCGTGGAAAGAGAACGTGGAGTCGGCATATGATATTGTTGAAAACATGCAAGCTATGTCTCAGGAACAAGCTAGAACTGACAGGTACAATACTGTTAAGGCTATTTTTGACTGTAAGATGGGAAAAGATGAGCCTATTAGTCCACATGTCATAAAAATGATAGGTTATTTTGATAACCTTGAAAGACTTGATGCTGGAATAAATCAACAGTTGGCTACCGATATTATGCTTCAATCCTTGAATCTAAGTTATAATGATTTTATTTTGAATTATAATATGCATAACTTGGACAAATATCTGAAAGAATTAGATGGGATGCTTAAGAAAGCTGAGCCTAGCATTAAAAAAGCTCCTACCTCTAATGTTCTGATGATACATAAGGGAAAGGGCTTTAAAAAGTAAGGTTAAGATAAGGGTAAGGGTAAAAGTAAGGCAAATATTGCCAAACTCAAATCTAAGCCCAAGTCAGTAAAGGGTAAGCCTTCTGAAGATGTCTGTCATTATTGTAATGAAAAGGGGCATTGGAAGAGGAACTGCAAAAAGTACTTGGAAGATGTGAAGAATGGAAGTGTTGCTTCCACTTCAGGTATTCATGTTATAGAAGTAATGTTAGTACTCGTTGTTCTACTTCTTGGGTATTAGATACCGGTTGTGGTTCTCACATTTTTTGTAATGTAAAGGAACTAAAAAGGAGTAGATCATTGGCGAAAGGTGAAGTGGACCTACGTGTGGGCAATGGAGTAAGAGTTGCTATTTTAGCTGTAGGAACATTTCATTTATCCTTGCCTTCTGGCTTAGTTTTAGAACTAGATAATTTTTATAATGTACCTGCCATTAGCAGGAATAATATTACTATTTCGTGTTTGGACATGAATGGTTTTGATATTCGAATAAAAGACAAATGTTGTTCTATTATGCGTAATGGTATTTTATATGGTCAAGATCATATTGTTGATGGACTATATGTTCTAAATTTAACTAAACAGGTCTATAACATTAATGCCAAAAAATTAAAAACTAATGATTCTAATCGTACTTATCTTTGACACTATCGTTTGGATCATATAAATGAGAAACGCGTACAAAAGCTTCATAAAGATTGACTTTTGGATTCATTTGATTTTGAATCATTTGAGATAGGTGAGTCTTGTTTGTATGGCAAAATGACAAAAATGCCTTTTACTGGTTACAGTTAGAGGACGACTGATTTATTAGGCCTTATACATTCTGATGTTCATAGTCCAATGAGTCATACTGCTAGAGCTGGATTTCAGTATTTCATAACATTTACCGATGATTTCAGTAGATATGGTTATGTTTACTTGATGAAACACACGTCTGAATCCTTTGAAAAATTCAAAGAATTTCAGAATGAGTTGAAGAATCTGCTTGGCAAGACAATTAAGGCTTTATGATCTGATCGTGCTGGTGAATACTTGAGCCAAGAGTTTGGTGATCATCTTAGAGGTTGTGGAATCGTTTCACAAATAAGTCCACCAGGAACACCACTATGGAATGGTGTCTCTGAGAGGAAGAATCGAACCTTACTTGACATGCTTTGGTATATGATGAGTCATGCTAGTTTATTTTGGGGTTATGGACTTGAAACTTCTGCGTTCACACTTAATAAGTGTCCATCAAAGTCGGTAGAAACGACACCATATGAGATATAGACTGGAAACGTTCCTAAGATATATTTCCTAAAGATTTAGGGTTGCGAGGCTTTTGTAAGGAAGTTAATTCCTGAAAAACATGGCACCAAATCCGAAAAATGCTTCTTTGTAAGGTATCCTAAGGAGACGAAAGGGTACTATTTCTACAACCCATCTGAGGGCAAAGTGTTTGTAGCTCTGTATGGTGTCTTTTTGGAAAAATAATTTCTTTCCAAAGGAACCAGTGGGAGTAGAATTGATACACAGGAAATTCCTCCACCTAATGAGGAGGAAGAATGTTTAGATTTACAAAGAGTTGTAGTTTCTACTCCTGTGGAACCCGCCCTACGTAGATAAAAAAGATCTAATTTTGGTAAGGATCCCATATGATATGGGTTCTTAGTGACTGAGTATCGTGATCTACTTTTGGCAGAGAATGATAAGCCATGGTTGTAATACTCCGTATTTATGGTCTTGGGGGCACTCTATCGAGTAGCCCTTACTCTGTCGAGTAAGGGTATGTTGCAGAATAAAATAGTTTCTGACTGTTGGGCACTCGATCGAGTAGTCAGGGCACTCGATCGAGTAGGGGGTACTCGATCGAGTACCTTGGGTACTCGATCGAGTGTCCGGTTTATCGGGGGAGTTTTCTCGGGTTTTGTTAATCACGCGATTAAGGTATATAAACATATTCGTCTTTGTTTTAAAACACTTTTTACAAAACCTAAAACCTGTTTAAGAGAGAAAGCAGTCAGTCCTTCTTCCTAATCGCGTTCTTGACAATTCCCGGAGTTCAGACGGTCGGTTTGCATCGTAGTTCGTGTCGTTGGATTCCTTGCGTCGAGGGTAAGCTTTTAACATAAGTTTTATAATGTTTTGATAAGGTGGTTGAAACCCTAATTTAGCAATTGGGGATTTTATGAGTAGGAATTGAATGGTAGTCTTTATGTGTTATGTATGATAGGAGGAGAATTCGTAGAGGAGCCGTTTTGAGACAAATTTGTAGATACCGTCTGCGTGTTGTGCTTTCAGGTAGGATTTCCTACTCGTATTAGTCCCATAATGGGATATTGGTGATGTCTTTGTAATTAGCTGATTGATATGATGATTGTAATTGTGATTGTGATTGTGGTTGTGTTCGTTGATGGCTCTCGAGATGCGTTCTCGGCTGAGTGGGGTCACTTGCGGGAGTGATCTCACGCCCTAGTTTCGCCTTCTGTGGAACCCGCCACAGAAGGGATGTGCACATTAATGAGCAGGGTTATCGCTCGTACGATGAGCGGGGCTTAGGTGGGAACGGCTGCGGTCCCCCACTGGCAGGGCTGGTCCAGTGGACAGTCAGTGATTGAGGCGGTTGGTTGGATGTGTGTGTGTGTGACAGTTCAGCTGTCTATTTGTCTTATTGTGGTTATGTTTAATTGATTGTGTGATTAGTACTGACCCCGGTGTTGTTTTGTAAACCTGCGGTGATCCATTCGGGGATGGTGAGCAGATATTGAGCAGGTATAGAGATGGTACTGGATAGCTGGGAATGGCCACGACGTGACGATAGAGTCTTCCGCTGTAGTTTAGTCTTTACTTACATTTCATTTGAGAACAGTTAGTTGGAATAATGTATTGTACTTTCAGTTGGTTTGAGGATTGTAACTTTTCATTAAAGCACTTATAATAAATGTTGTTTCTATTTTGTCTATTTGATTATCATACCTCGGGCAACCGAGATGGTGATGTCTTCATACCCGAGTGGTCCTGGTAAGGCACTTGGAGTATGGGGTGTTACAAATGGTATCGAGAGACGATCCTGAAGCTCCGTAACCAATGAACTTAATGAACATAGAGAGTCAATTAAAATGAACCCGGGGTAAAAGTTGTGGGAGCTAGTGCAAGGGCTTGGGAGACGTCCTAAAGTCGCAAGGGGTCGCCCTACAACTTTGAACCGGTCACGGGGGAGAGTGTTTGTTGAATATATGTGTGCTTGTTAACTTGTGCAACAAAGTGATGAAGTGTGTTGATTGTTTGGTGTTGAAATAGGAAGTTGAGCATGTGAAAGGAAATGATACGTGGAACATGTTAATGAGATGATAGCATGTTGAGGTGTTTACAATGTGGCTTTTATAGCATGATGATTGATTTCTTGATAAGTAGAATAGATGCGTAGCATATTGATTATGATATCATGCGATTTTTATAAAATTAGCAATGTTAGTATGTGACGTAATATGCGGGTAGCTTTTACGTATTAGTGATACTTGATCGAGTGAGACTAACTCGATCGGATAGGTTTTTGACGATTTTGGACCAGAATCGCGTTTTGGGGCACTCGATCGAGTAACTAGGGTACTCGATCGAGTAGGGGGTCACTCGATCGAGTAGCCTAGATACTCGATCGAGTAGGTTAGAGATCGGAAGATCCGTTTGGTTCGGAGTTTGGGTACTCGATCGAGTACATAGGGGCACTCGATCGAGTAGCCCGTTACTCGATCGAGTGGGTTTGGATACTCGATCGAGTAGGTTCTGGGCAGCGAGTTCTCGTGTTTTGAAGTTTAGTACGCATGTTCATGTTTACCCTTTCTTATATACGTATAGTTTCAAGATGCCGCCAAAGAGAAATGCCTTGTATGCGAGAGCCGAGCTTATGACCACTGATGACATCGTCAAGATGTTAGAGCACCAGGATGCTCTTACTGAGACCTTGAAGAGAGTGAATGAGGAAAAAGATAAGAGTAAGGAGAGGGAGGTTGATCCTTCTAAGATCAGTCTCTACATTGCGAGGTTTAACCCGAAAGAATACAAGGGAGTTGAGGAGCCTAACCTTCTCGATAGTTGGCTGAGGGAGATGGAAAACATACTAGACTTAGTCCATTGTCCGGATGAGATGAGAGTGGATCAGGCTGCATTTTATCTGAGGGAGGCAGCTGGCAAGTGGTGGGATTCGGTGAAGGTGAGTGCTAAGGAGTTGTATACCAACCAAGGGTTACCTGCTATACCTTGGGAGGAGTTTCGTAGGGTTTGTGAGGAAGGAGTTTGTGCTTAGGAACATGTGAGGAGTAAGTTGAGGGAGGAGTTTGATAAGTTTAAGATGACTCACGAGATGTCTGTGGCCGAGTACTACAGGCGTTCAATGAGAAATCTAGATATCTTTGAGGACATGGGTTTGAGTGATGAGAATTTGGCTTTGAGGTTTGAGAGTGGACTAACCACGAAGATTATGGACAAGTTACCCGTGGGAGTCCTCACCGATGTGAAGGAAGCATATGAGAGGGCCGGGAGAGCCGAGAGACTAGTGGAGATGGCTCGGAGAGGTCCGTGGTGAGAAGAGGAAGTCGGAGAGCGAGGGTGGTGGCCAATCTAATTACAAGAAAGGCAACCACAATCGCCTAAGGGGTTTTCTTCGGATCCGGGTTTAGTCTTTGGAGCGTCCTTTGGGCGAGGCCGTGGGAGTGCGAGTAATAGTTGGGGGTGACCTGCTTTGGGTGTGGTGGCGTAGGCCACAAGAGACATGAGTGCACGAGTGCACCGGATCTTTCGAGACCTCGCACAGCTTTGCGAGCAACAGACCGGCGGGATCATGGCCAAACCGGGAAGTCGAGCTACCAGAGGGAGGCAACCGCAACGGCGGTAATTCTTATCGAAGACACCGATGAACAACAACAACAACCAAGGGTCGGTGCTAAGCCGACCGCATCGCAAGTAATCTTGTCCAGGAGGTGGGCGGAAGACCAAGGCAAGCTATTCATGATGGACAAGAAGGCAAAGAGGAAGATGAGCATGTTATCACCGGTACATTCCTTGTTAATGGTATTCCTACGTTTGTTTTGTTTGATTCGGGGCTTCTCGATCGTTTGTGTCGTCGAGTCATGTAAAACAGTTGGGTTTGAGAGTATATGAGTCTGTTAATGAGCAAGTTTTCATACCGTCGGGTGAGTCAGTACCTTGTGGGCGGTTGTTTAGAGATGTATCCTTGATAGTTGGGCAAGTTGATTTCCCTGTAGACTTGCTAGAGTTTCCTTTTAACGGCTTTGAGATGATAGTTGGGATGGATTGGTTAGGAAAGTATAAAGCTAAGATAGACTTTCATCAAAAGAAAGTGTCCTTGAGAGGTCCTAAGGGTGTTAGTGTGTCTTACCGGGGGTTTCTAGTCAGACCCAAAGTTAAGTTGATTGCAGCTGTCACCTTGAAGTCTTATCTGAGGAAGGGGTGTCCTTTGATCTTATGCCATGTGAGAGATGACCGGATAGAGAGTCCGACAACGGTTGATGAGATACCAAAGTGGTGGGAGAGTTTGCTGACGTTTTCCCTGATGAAATTCCGGGGTTACCACCGAAGAGAGAGATAGATTTCACCGTTGAGTTGAAGCCAGGGACGGGGCCAATCTCTAAGGCACCGTACCGTATGGGTCCTAAGGAGATGGAGGAGCTTAGGAAGCGATTGGATGATCCGATAGAGAAGGGATACATTAGACCAAGTGTATCGCCGTGGGGAGCACCAGTTCTATTTGTGAAGAAGAAAGATGGAACTTTGAGGTTATGCATAGATTACAGAGAGTTGAACCGAGTGACGATAAAGAATAAGTACCCTTTGCCAAGGATAGATGACCTGTTTGATCAGTTGAGTGGTGCAACGGTCTTTTCTAAGATCGATTTGAGATCGGGGTACCATCAGGTGAAGATTAGAGATGTGGACATACCGAAGACAACTTTTTCACGTCGAGGTATGGCCATTATGAGTATGTGGTGATGCCGTTTGGGTTGTCTAATGCGCCGCGCCGGCAAAGTTGTTTATGGATTTGATGAATAGGATCTTGACGTTCTTGGATCAGTTCGTAGTAGTGTTTATTGATGATATCTTAGTCTATTCTAAGACTAAGGAGGAGCATGAGGAGCATTTGAGGATCGTGTTGCAGACATTGAGGGAGCATGAGTTGTATGCTAAGTTGTCCAAGTGTGAGTTCTGGTTAGAGAAAGTGGCTTTTCCTGGGCATGTGATATCTAAAGATGGGGTAGTCAGAGATCCTAAAGATTGAGGCAAAGGACAAAGTGGGAAGCACCGAAGAATGTCGCGGAGGTTAGAAGTTTCTTGGGTTTAGCTGGATACTACAGACGGTTTGTGAAAGATTTCTCCAAGATAGCTAGACCGATGACGGCGTTGATGAGGAAAGAAAACAGGTTTCGTTGGGATGAGAGTTGTGAGACGGCGTTCCAGGACATTAAAGGAGCGTTTGACTACGCTCTCCCGTCTTAGCATTGCCTGAAAGAAGCGAGAATTTTGAGGTTTATACCGATGCCTCGAAGAATGGGTTGGGATGTGTGTTGATGTAGAATGGTAAAGTGATTGCCTATGCTTCTAGGCAGTTGAAGCCTTATGAGGAGAATTACCCTACTCATGATCTGGAGTTGGGTGCAGTGGTGTTTGCTCTCAAGATTTGGAGGCATTACCTGTATGGAGCAATCTTTAAGGTATTTTCGGATCACAAGAGTCTCAAGTACATCTTCACGCAGAAGGAGTTGAACATGAGACAGAGGAGGTGGATGGAGTTAATTGGCGACTACGACATGGAAATCATCTACCATGAAGGGACGGCCAATGTTGTTGCTGATGCTTTGAGTAGGAAGAGTGTACATTCCTTGTGTACAGCTCTATCTTTGATGAGGTTGAGGGATGAGGTAGCGAGCTTTGGGATTCATAGGATGCAGAGAGGAGATGCCATGGGTGATATGACAAAGACATATGGAGTTTTATGATGACATTCGAGGTAAAACAGAGCTTTGGATCCTAAGATAGTTGAGTGGAGAGCGGGAGTAGAGAGAGGGACAGTGTCCCGGTTTTCGATACATACAGATGGTAGTTTGAGGTTCGATGGTAGGTGGTGTGTTCCTAATGATGAGGAGTTGAAAAAGACAATCATGACAGAAGCACATTGCACACCATATTCATTCATCCAGTGGAGACAAGCTTTACAAGGATTTGAAGAAAACGTTTTGGTGGCCTGGGATGAAGAAAGAGACAGCTGAGTTTGTGTCCCGTTGTTTGACATGCCAGAGAGTTAAAGGGGAACAGAGAAGACCACAGGGTAAGATTCAGTCTTTAGAGGTGCCTGAGTGGAAGTGGGAATCCATTTCCATGGACTTTATTGTGGGTTTGCCAAAGAGTCAACAAGGTAACAACATGATTTGGGTGATAGTGGATCGCTTGACCAAGTCAGCTCACTTTGTTCCAATGAAAGATACATGGACTAAGGCACAATTGGCTATGGCCTATCGAAAGAACGTGCTTAAGTTACATGGAGTCCCTAAGGACATAGTGTCTGACAGAGATGCGAGGTTTATATCGAGGTTTTGGAAAGAGTTGCGGAATCGTTGGGAACAACTTTGAAGATGAGTACAAAGCATTCCATCCTGCGCGACAGATGGGCGGACGAGAGAACAATCAAGACTTTGGAGGACATGTTGAGAGCTTGTGTGATGGATTTTGGTGGTAGCTGGGAGCAGAGGTTGGACTTGATAGAGTTCTCTTACAACAACAGTTACCACACTAGCATTGGTATGGCACCGTTTGAGGCTTTGTATGGGAGGAGATGTAGGAGTCCAACTGTTGGGACGATAGTCTTTGAGGCAAAGTGGTTTTAGGACCAGAGATGGTGCATGAGATGGTAGAACAGATTAAGATGATCGGAGAAACGGATGAGAGCACCCGGGATCGACGGAGAAGAGTTATGCGGATCTACATCGTCGGGACATCGAGTTTCGAGTTGGGGACAAGGTTCTTCTGAAAGTGTCCCCTATGCGTGGAGTTATGAGATTTGGGAAGAAAGGCAAGTTAAGTCCGAAGTTTATAGGGCCTTATGAGATCTTAGAGCGAGTTGGAGAGGTTGCTTATCGTCGGCTTTACCCTGCGTTAGAGAGAGTGCATAATGTGTTTCATGTATCGCACTGCGAAGTATGTGAGTGACCCGTCACATGTGTTAGAGGCAGAGAGTTTAGAGCTAGATGAGTCCTTGTCATATCTTGAGGTACCTAAGCAGATCCTAGACCGAAAGGTTAGAAAGACTAGGAGTGGGGAGATAGTTTTGCTTAAGATCCTATGGTCTAACCACGAGACCGAGGAAGCTACATGGGAAGCCGAGGATATCATGAAAGAGCGCTACCCTTTCCTTTTTGATCAGGTATGTATGGTTACGGGGACGTAACCTTGTTTCTTTTAGGGGGTAGGAGATGATCGCGAGAGTTTTTAGGAGTTTTATACACCTTTTATATGTTGTGTCGGGATGTTTGTCTTGGGTTTGTATCATGTTTTTGTTTGATGGTTGAGTCGGGAATGTTGAGGGAGTACCTTTGTTTTTGTTGTGGTTTGAACTTCGGGGACGAAGTTCTTTTTAAGGAGGGAAGACTGTAATACTCCGTATTTATGGTCTTGGGGGTACTCTATCGAGTAGCCCTTACTCTGTCGAGTAAGGGTATGTTGCGAAATAAAATAGTTTCGACTGTTGGGCACTCGATCGAGTAGTGGGGCACTCGATCGAGTAGGGGTACTCGATCGAGTACCTTGGGTACTCGATCGAGTGTCCCAGGTTTATCGGGGAGTTTTCTCGGGTTTTGTTAATCACGCGATTAAGGTATATAAACATATTCGTCTTTGTTTTAAAACACTTTTTACAAAACATAAAACCTGTTTAAGAGAGAAAGCGATCAGTCCTTCTTCCTAATCGCGTTCTTGACAATTCCGGAGTTCGGACGGTCGGTTTGCATCGTAGTTCGTGTAGTTGGATTCCTTGCGTCGAGGGTAAGCTTTTAACATAAGTTTTATAATGTTTTGATAAGGTGGTTGAAACCCTAATTTAGCAATTGGGGATTTTATGAGTAGGAATTGAATGGTAGTCTTTATGTGTTATGTATGATAGGAGGAGAATTCGTAGAGGAGCCGTTTTGAGACAGCTGTAGATACCGTCTGCGTGTTGTGCTTTCCAGGTAGGATTTCCTACTCGGTATTAGTCCCATAATGGGATATTGGTGATGTCTTTGTAATTAGTCGATTGATATGATGATTGTAATTGTGATTGTGATTGTGGTTGTGTTCGTTGATGGCTCTCGAGATGCGTTCTCGGCTGAGTGGGGTCACTTGCGGGAGTGATCTCACGCCCTAGTTTCGCCTTCTGTGGAACCCGCCACAGAAGGGATGTGCACATTAATGAGCAGGGTTATCGCTCGTACGATGAGCGGGGCTTAGGTGGGAACGGCTGCGTCCCCCATCGGCGTAATGGTCCAAAGTGGACGATCGGTGATTGAGGCGGTTGGTTGGATGTGTGTGTGTGTGATTCAGTTGTCTATTTGTCTTATTGTGGTTATGTTTAATTGATTGTGTGATTAGTACGACCCGGTGTTGTTTTGTAAACTGCGGTGATCCATTCGGGGATGGTGAGCGAGATATTGAGCGGTATAGAGATGGTACTGGATAGTCGGGAATGGCCACGACGTGACGATAGAGTCTTCCGCATGTAGTTTAGTCTTTACTTACATTTCATTTGAGAAACGATTAGTTGGAATAATGTATTGTACTTTTCATTGGTTTGAGGATTGTAACTTTTCATTAAAGCACTTATATAAATGTTGTTTCTATTTTGTCTATTTGATTATCATACCTCGGGCAACCGAGATGGTGATGTCTCCATACCTGAGTGGTCCTGGTAAGGCACTTGGAGTATGGGGGTGTTACAATGGTCATATAAAGAAGTAATGATGGGTTCTGACTCAGAAAAATGGCTTGAGGCCATGAAATCCGAAATGGAATCCATGTACCATAACCAAGTATGGACTTTGGTTGATCCACCCGATGGTGTTAAAACCATTGAGTGTAAATGGGTCTTCAAGAAGAATATTATCATGGATGGAAATGTGGATATATATAAGGCGCGACTGGTAGCTAAAGATTTCAAGCAAATTCATGGTATTCACTATGGCGAAACCTATTCTCCAGTAGCGATGCTTAATGATATGTGCATTTTGTATAGTCTTTTTAGCCTATTTTTGCACGTATTTCCATGTACTTTTGTACTGTTTATATTGCATTATGCCCCGAAATGGCTACATTGGTTCGTCTTGTCTATTTTGTAGGAATGAACGTGAAAGTAGTAGAACTGTACCATTTTCGTCCTGTTTTGCATGCATTTTGAGGAGAGATTCTGCATTTGCATTTGTTTTGCATTCACGTTTCTATTTTCAGCTTGCATTGTATTTATTTATTTCATAAAAATTCAAAAATCCAAAAAAAATTAGAAAATTTCAAAAAATCAATAAAATATTCACGTTTATTTTTGCATATAGGTTGAGTCGGAACGGTTGATTTCCGTGATGATACCGCACTTTAACTTGTCATTTTACTTGAGCTTTGCACTTTCATTGACGGTTATTACCTTTGTCATACGCATAATCTACGAGTTTTTGTTCAAATATAGCTGACTGTTTAGACTTGACCTGATAAATGGGCAACCTACTTTAAAATTTCTGAGTTTTAGAGCCTCATAACTGGTGACATCCATGACCAGTTTGCATAGGAATTGAGAGTTGTACTCCTTGCATAGCATGTTCATCATTTTTGCATTTTTATGACATTCTATTTCTGGTCAAATGCATACATTCGGGTTTGTGATTGGTGTCACATGCAGGGAGGTGCTTGCAAATTCCCCTTTTCTTACATTTTTCACCCATTTAGCTTCACTTAAGCCAAATTTAGCCTCTTTGACCCATTAGCTACATCCAAAACTGAGCCTGCCTAG
This sequence comes from Silene latifolia, assembly GCF_048544455.1. Lineage (NCBI taxonomy): Eukaryota > Viridiplantae > Streptophyta > Magnoliopsida > Caryophyllales > Caryophyllaceae > Silene > Silene latifolia. The sequence goes on from NC_133538.1 coordinate 51,341,276, forward strand.
TCAAGCTAGTTTAGTATGTCTTTTGTGGTATGTTTTTCCGTCTGCAAGTTTGGCCTGTGTGTATATTATTGGAGTTGGTGGAGGATGAAGGAAAGGAGTATGGAAAAAAAAAAGAAAAAAAAAGAGAAATTGAAAAAAAAAAGAGAAATTGAAAAGAAAAAACACGTGAATAGAAAAAAAGAAAAGAAAAAAATGATGAAAAAAAAACATGAAGTTCACGTTCACATGAAGAAACCAGAAAAGTTTGAAAATTTTTGAGCTGGTTGAAATTTTGAGACCGTATGTGTCATTTCTATCTTGTGACGGTCTCACTCCTCCATTTTATTCATACATTTTTGAGGAGATAGTGTAATTGGATAGTGAGTTGTGTGCCAAATGAAGGGCACTCGTGTTTATTTTTCAGTCAGTTGAGATTCAGACGGTCTTATATGGTCCTGTTTAGGAACTAGCTTGGCGCTTTTACCTACACATTTCCATAAATTTTTTTGCCTTTTCTCACCTTAACCTCACTATTCCTATACTATTTGTAAGCCCTCGGCTGTGACAGACATTGTTGGTTGGAATGTGTGCATTAGTACTCGAATCGTCTTTCATTTTTGTTGCATGCATGCTATGTAGGTCGCAGTTTAGGTGAGTGACTGTTTCTCTTTCTCTCTTTTACATAATAATTCACCCTTTGCTTCATGAGAGAAGAGTGACCATGTGAGAGTCCGATTTTGTTGGTCTTGCAAGGTCAATAGGTCGGCTTTATTTCTGAACAACTCATAACTCGTTTGTGTATTGACTGCTGTAGCTGTAACCTTTTGTTTTTATTGCATTAAATTGGTTCGAGTAGACAAGTTATAGCTAGCTCTGAGTTATCATTTCCGTTCCATTAGTTTGCATTTAGTTTACTCGAGGACGAGTAAAGGTTCGGTTTGGGGAGATTTGATACGTGCATTTTGTATAGTCTTTTTAGCCTATTTTTGTACGTATTTCGAAGTACTTTTGTACTATTTATATTACATTATGCCCCGAAATGGCTACTTTGGTTCGTCTTGTCTATTTTGTAGGAATGAATGTGAAAGTAGAAGAACCGTACCATTTTCGTCCTGTTTTGCATGCATTTTGAGACGGGATTTTCAGAGCGAGATACTGCAATGGGATGCATGAAGGAATGGTCTACGAAGCAGTCGGCAACGAGTTTGGAGCTGTTTTGGAGGAAGAACAATCGATCGAAGACTTTTCTTAGTCGATCGAGTGGTTTCACAAGCTGAGGAGGTCGATCGAGTAATCTACTGTGCTCGATCGAAATGCTGGAATTCGAGGTTACTCGATCGAGTGATATTTCTACTCGATCGAGTGGTTTGCTTGCTGAAGTCATCGATCAAGCTGTTTCAAACTGCTCGATCGAGTGGATTAGGGTTTCATGGGCCTTAATTAGTTTGTGTTACTTATTTTAGTTTATGGACTTAGTTATTTTCTATTTAAGCGTGAGATAATTAGGTCATTTAGATCTTCTTATCTATCTTTCACTACTTAACACTCTTAATTACGCTGCTTTCTCGCGATTGTAATCTCTTACTCTCTTTTAATCTTAATCTTTCATTTTCTTGCATTAATTTTCTTGTTTAATTCTCTTAATTTCTGCCCTAATCTCTTTTATGCAATTTTATTACAATTTCAATATGTTTATTATTAGTTCATTCATTATTATTAATCTTGACAATATTGATAGTATGAGTAGCTAATTTAATTCATGTTGGGACTAGAGGATCTATGGTTGAATTGTGACGATGTAGCGAATATGTTAGATGACTTATTTGTGAGATCATGTACCCATGGCAATTTAATTGTATTTACCGACTTAGTTGAGTGCACGCTTCTAAGTTACCTATTAATCTGGTTAAATTTAATCATGGATCGGAAGATTGGACTAAATAGACCTGCTATGAACAGTAGACTACCCTGACGAGGACGGAAGTTAAGTTAGTGGAAATCTAGGATAGAAAGTGGACCGGAAGGACATTTCAACATCCGTCTCACAATGAGTTATTTAGACTATTTGCAGTTGAGTCATTAGGCTACCGTAGTGAACCGAAATCCTGACATGATCTCTCTTTATTGATATTCTTATTCTTGTTTCCTGCCCTTACTGCTCTTATTTATTTCTCTTTCCCTTAAGCCATTTTAGTTTCGAGAACCAAATTTACAACCCCCATATTGTGACCGAATAGACGGACCTTTTATAGATATGTTGCCTCCCTGTGGAGATCGACCCGACTTCCCTAGCTATATAGTTAGTTTAGTTGGTTATTTTTTATAGGTATACGATTGCCCTGTCACTTAAGTCCATTCGAAATCTCCTAGCAGTTGCTGCATTTCATGATTATGAAATTTGTCAAATGGATGTGAAAACAGCTTTTCTTAATAGAAATCTGCAAGAGCATGTGTACATGACACAACTTGAAGGTTTTACAACACATGCTGGGAAGATTTGCAAGCTTCAACGATCCATTTATGGATTGAAGCAAGCATCTCGGAGTTGGAATCTTCGTTTTAATCATGCAATCAAAGAGTTTGGTTTCTATAGAAACGAAGAACCATGTGTGTACAAGAAGAATAGTGGGAGTGCAGTTGCATTTCTGGTTCTTTATGTCGATGACATTCTCCTTATGGGAAATATCATTCCAATGCTACAGTCCGTTAAAGACTGGCTTGGAAGTTGTTTTTCAATGAAAGATATAAGTGATGCAGCTTATATCTTCGGTATTAGGATCTATAAAGATAGACCTAACAGACTAATTGGTCTGAGTCAAAGCACTTACATAGATAAGATGATTCAACGTTTCAATATGATTGATTCCAAGAAAGGTTTCTTGCCTATGTCTCATGGCATTACTGTTAGCAAGACTTAGTGTCCTTCGACACCTGATGAGCAAAAGCGCATGAGTAAGATTCTCTATGCTTCCGCCATAGGTTCTATCATGTATGCCATATTATGCACTTGTTCTGATGTAGCTTGTGGATTGAGTATGACGAGTAGATACCAAAATAATCCCGATGAAAGTCACTGGACAGCTGCCAAGAATATCCTAAAGTATCTTAAGAGAACTAAGGATATGTTCTTGGTATGCGGTGGGGATGAAGAGCTCGTTGTAAGTGGTTACACCGATGCTAGTTTTCAGACTGATAGAGATGATTCGCGATCTCAATCTGGATATGTATTCTTGCTAAATGGTGGAGCTGTTAGCTGGAAGAGTTCCAAACAGGATACTGTGGCTGATTCTACAACAAAGGTTGAGTATATTGCTGCTTCAGAAGCAACAAAGGAAGCTGTTTGGATTCGGAAATTTGTTTGTGAACTTGGAGTGATTCCTAGAATTCTTTGCCTCATAGATGTTTATTGTGATAATAATGGTGCTATTGCACAAGCTAAGGAACCGAGGTCACATCAAAAATCCAAACACATAGAAAGAAGATATCACCTTATCAGAAAGATTATTGATAGATGTATTGTTAAGATATGCAGAGTACCGACTGATACAAATGTTGCAGATCCCTTAACAAAGCCTCTCCCGCAGTCTAAGCATGAGAGTCATAGAGCTGTCATTGGTCTAAGACGCATTAGCGAGTGGTTTTAGTCCTATTATGAGATCTTTGTTTTAGTGGGAGTTTATTTGACATGTTTAATTGGTTATATGTAACATTTACTTCATTTATTCAATAAATTTATTATTTGATTTTATTCATTTGATTGTTTAATTGAATGTTTGTTCCACAATAGTCAACACTGATATTGATTTTATTCATTTTATTAGATCCCTTATATGATGTTTTCTATTATAGTCTCTAATCAGGGCATTAAAGAAACACTTGAATGCCTAAAAATGATTTGTATATGAGCTGGTTGATGACTAAGTTCCTTAAGTAATGATATTGAGATATCAAACCAGGCATATGGGTACATGTTAGAGAATATGTATTAGACAAACCCGTTAAGAACTTTACTAAGAATTCGCTTAGTGTCAGTAAAGTTTCTTATCACTAATTAATAGTGAATATACAGTCTTTAGACCTGAGTTTATCACTATTCTGTACATGCTAAGTAGTTAGTTTTGACTTTGTCAAACGTGAGCCGTGACTGGTGACTATAACGGAAATGCTTGGACTTATTATGGATCATGTGATGGGATGTGGTTAAACAACATGGGATTTGTTCTTTCCTAAATGAAGGAAGTTTATTGTTTCAGGCCTCTCGAAGAATGTGAATTGTAAAATGCATGGCCGTGCTCAGACGAGGTGATTGTCAGTCGTCTGCTTTATCAATTCAACCCAGAGATTTGGGAAAAATGATTCGGACATATAAGGTTGACACTTTTCCCACCTTAGTCTTGATTGGAACAATAGAAGCAAAGAGACAGTTTTAATTGGACACAGTTCAAGTGGGAGACTGTTGGATTTATGTCCAGAGTACAATTAAGGTAACCTGGTTTATATTCTATGTAACAGTAACATTTTGCTAGAAGCCGGTTACATACCGAGTCTTAAATGACTTAAGGATTCGTGTCGAATTAAACGGGCCCATTGGGTCACACACAAGATGAATATGGTTTTTCTTATTTATATAGAAATAGAGCTCTAATTAGATTAGGCCCAGCTGCGATTAAGGTAAGGGTTTGATTAGGAAACTGAGTTATTACTCCCCTATATATAAAGATATATGAGATTCAGTTTAATTAATCCTATTCTTTTGTGAGAATAATAAAACCCTACCTTGTATACTAGCATACAAATCACATCTCCTATTCATACGTATGGATACTAGTGGAGGCACTACAATTGGAATGCTCTTGGTTCTTTGTAGCAGTTGGGTTATTCAGATCCGGTCTTATTTTCTTACATTGGTAGATATTATTGCTCACGGATTTATTCCGCTGCGAGGTAATTCTATTACTCTTTTATTTATGTTTAATTCTTATTTCTAACGTGCATATGGTCCAGGAGATTTGTCTACTAAAATCGTTTTAAGGACCGACAAATCCCTTCATTTAGTCATGTTGTATAAAGAATAAGATGAAAACAAATTTGAGCCACTAAAAGTGCGCATCTGTTCTTAATTGGAATTGTGGATTCTGAGTCCATGTTCGTTGCTTTAACTAGTAGACCCGGTGAAATTGATCCGATTTGAGTAACCCCACTCAAACCTGGCCCGCATTTGAACGGAGGGCCCGATTGGATCCATACCTTGAATTGACGTAACTCCATCTGATGCGATCCTAATGTTCATCGCTGAATACGAACCCTTATTCCCAAATAACTCGATAACATCACACGTAGAAATAACCCGAATCTGAATGACCTGATGCGACTCGAATTTTTACGAATTCGAAATATGACTGGACTAAAAATGGCATGACTCGGCCTGCTTTACTTGTTTGGTAGGCTTAGCTATAAGTAGTTGGAGAAATATACGAGTACATGGTTACAGACTTATAGGTGACTATGTGAACATGTGACAACCACTGACAAGTAGTTTTATAGAATCAATTAGTCTCCCTTGTGACGGACGCTATCCATCACAAGCTGAAGACAGAGCGCATTCATACCATATTAACACAATATGGATACAAATGGGCCCTTTTGTCAGTTAAATATGATAAATGTGATTTGACAAAAGAGAATAAAAAATTGGAGAAAAAGTGGAGTCCCAGTGCTAGGCGTCTGCTTGTGTAAAGAAACCAGAGAATTGTCCCATCCCCCTACTTTTCAGATTTCATTTTCAAATCTTAATTATTACCTCAACATCTCTCTAAAAAAGTCCAATAAATAATATTTTCAGCTAAAATCTTCCGTTATCATCTTCAATTTTTAGCTCAAAACTCTTGAAATCTTCATCTCCTACCTTTCGTCATTATCTTCAATTTTCAGCGACAAAAAAAAGTGTGGTAACATCTTCATCTTTTCGAGCTTGATCAAGATGATGGGAAAAAAACAAATGGCTATGAGGACAACCCCGAAAAAAAATATGAAAGGTATTGTGTTGAACATGTTGATTTTATGGTTGTAATTTTTGTTTAGTAATTAATAGTAAAAAATGGTACTGGTGACAAGGACGCTGAGTCGTCGAAGTCTGCAGGTGATGGTTTGGAAGGTGGTAAATTAAATGTATAATTTGTTGGTTAATATTCGAATTGTGTTGATGTCAACTGGTAATGGATTTTGCTTGTATGTAGAGGCACTTGAGACCATTGTTAAGATGACAGCTGGTCTTGGCGCAAAAAAGAAGAGCAAGAAAACGACAGATGGTATGCGTGTAATCTGTATTAAATTTGCGTCATTCTTGGAAAATGTAACTACTGAAGTGCTTATAATGTGACAACAGCGAGTAATATGACCACAGGAGTTGAGTAATGTGCCTATGTTTGAGTTTCTGTTTTTCTATTAAAATGGCTATTTCTTTTGGGTTTAATACGAAGCTTAGCATGTTAACAAATTTGTGTCAAAATATGAGACCATTGATGCGTGTCTTTTATATAATATTTTACACCCTATTTTACACGCATTTCAGAGCTCATTTATGTAGTTTAAAGCTATTATTTGCCCCATTTCGTCTACTTTCGTATTTTTATGTAATATTGCAGATTTATGCGGAAATGAGTTGATATCGAGCTAAATCCGTCCCCGAGTATCTTGTATTGCATTTGTCATGAAGTATTTACTCAAGAAACGAACTTGGTGCGCATTTCGAGGCCCAAAAGACAACTTTACGAAGAATTTTGAAGCGGACTATCAGCTAAAGCAGTCGATCGACCAACACACGACTTACAGGAGCTACTGTTCAGCATAGATCAGTCGATCGACCGGCTTCTCTGGTCGATCGACCATACCGCTAATTCTAACGTGAATTAATAGAACGAGATATCCAAAGCCCATTGTATATTAGGTTTAGGATTAAGTGTTACGCGATATTCTATATAACATAACCTAGGTTATTCAGAATTATTATCAAGCTATAATTCAGTTTTATCATGAATTTCTAAACATTCATTAGTTAGATTATTTTCCGTCAATAAAGTTTACTCTTTGCATTCGGTTTTGATCTTTCCTTCCTGTTCTATACGGTATTCTACTGTTCTTATATTCCGTTTTATTGCTTTCATTCGTAGTATAGAATTGCTAGGTTAGATCTCCCGAAGCCAAATTATTGTTTTATGTTAATTGTTCGTTTAATTAATTTAAGCATGAATTCGAATGTTTTAATTGTTAAGTTTATTGTTGTTATTATATCCAGTATGAGTAGTTATATACCTCGTGCTAGGATGTAGGGAACCTGTAGAAGTAGGCGGCACTAGAATAGTGGACCTGGAATCGCGCCACGGTCGATCGACCGTATACCCTGGTCGATCGACTGGCCTCGTGAGATCACCTTCGTTTTAATTAATTAAATTGCTATGTTTGACGAATCGAGTGCACGCGACTAGTTGAATGCCTAGGAATTGACCGACCCAATAAAGATCGAAAGATAGGGAAGGGATATAGCCTACCTAATTAAGACGACTAAATTAATAAGATCGAGAGATGAGTTAATTTAGCCTTTTTAGTCACTTTTCAGGACGAAAGTTAGTATTAGTGATATTAGGGACTTGTAGCGAGATCGAAAGATGCTACCTGTAAGAATGGACCGAGAGGACTTCTTATTTTCCCGTCTCAGGTGTTTGTTTTAGACCTACCTAGTTTACTGCCGCCGAAATTATAGTGTACCGACCATCTTAGCACCCTTTTAATATTTGTTTTCATCCGTTTATTTAGTTTACTTTTCTTTTATTGCCTTTAGCTATAGACCAAATCAAATCAAACCCCCACATCTGTTACCTTGGACTTAAAATTAGACAACTAATAATTGCATCGCCTCCCTGTGGTTCGACCTTGTTACCACTAGCTTCTGTTAGTTTTAATAGGTATTATAAATATTATCTTTGGTGCACACAACGACGGGCATCAAATTTTGGCGCCGTTGCCAGAGAGGCAATTGTTTAAATTTTTTAGTTGTTTTTATTTTTAGTCTTTCTATTAGTTTAAGGGACATTTGTTCCTTAAACTATTCTCATATTCTACTTGTAGTTTCTTCTTATGCGCATGTCACAGGGTGGTGAATTACTGCCGTTCAATCGTGAGATTGAGAAGACTTTGGGTGAGTTGAGACGATCATCTAGAGTATTGCCGACAAAGGAAGAGCTGAGTACTCTGTCTAGTTACTACGAGAACGCTTTATTTGAAGAGGATCCACCTTCATCTCCTGTTTCTACTTCATCAACTGGGACTGTCACATCTCTAGACATGGCGGAAGAAGCAAGTATAGCCAGTCACTCTGAGCCGACAGCTGAGAATCTCTATAAAGGATTCGCATTACCAGGGACGGATAGAAAATTCGAGCCGAAACCGTCCTATATCAACTTGGTTGAGAGAAACCAAACCAACCAATTCGGGGGAGCTGCAAATGAAGATGCAGCAAAGCATATGGAAACTTTCATTGATTATTGCTGTTCCATTCCCCCACCAACCGGTGTGACCCAGGACCAGGTGAAGGAGACCATGTTCATATTCTCTCTTCATGATGCTGCAAGGGAGTGGTACCGAGACCTGGATCGAGTTGCTAACGGGATCACTGATTGGAAGTCGCTGGCCCTGGCATTCTACAAGAATTATTTCTCTGCCTCGAAGACAAATGCCATTAGAGCTCAGATAACGAGCTTTAAATAGGGTCCTGATGAGAATTTTCATGAGGCATGGGTCCGTTTCAAGAAGCTAGTGCGAACAATTCCGCACCATGGGTTCGAAAAATGGAGCCTATGCAATCAATTTTATAATGGGCTCTATGACGATCAGAGGGCTATCCTGGATGCGGCAGCTAATGGCAGATTCCAGGAGAATGTTGGAGAGACTAAGGGATGGAAAATTATTGATGATTTAGCCACCCATAAAGCTGAGTATGGAAATTTCAGGGGAAATCAAAGAAGAAGTGCTGAATCCCCTTCTGTAGCCGCATTAGAAGCTCTCACGGTGATATTTGATAAGTACGAGTTGGGAGGAGCTTCAAAAGGAGGGATCTATCATGTGAATGCTGTTTTAGACGGTCCTTTCGTCTGCAAGAGATGTGGAGGAGAAGGACATGTTTCAGACAACTGTCCTAATCCCTATGAGTCTTGTGCTGCCTTTCAACATTATAGGCAGACAAACACATATTTTGAGCCGAATGTTCATCCGAACTTGAGGTGGAGTAGCCAAAATGTCCTAAATCCAACTCCACCTCCACAGCAGAAGCAACAACAGAATTATGTGCCCCCCTCATAAGCAGCAGTAGCCATATCAAAAGCCTCCGTATGTTTCACAGCAGCAGCAGCAGTCCCAAGGTTCCGAATTTGCCGAATTGAAAAATTTGTTGCTGAAAGAGTCTCAAGCTAGAGAGGCCGGGATGAAGATGTTAGAGAGCCAAATTGCTCAATTGGCTAGCAAGAGTGCAACTCGAGCTCCGGGGCATTTACCGTCGCAGACAGATCAAAAGGAGACCCTCAATGTTATTACTTTGAGGAGTGGGTCTACCCTTGATGGGCCCGCTATGGTCGAGGAAGCTACTGAAAAAGATGAGGCGGAACCAAGCAAGAAGAAGGCAGTGACGAATAATAGCAAGAAAAAGACGATCAGCAGGTATGTCAGTCGATCGACTGACATACCCAGTCGATCGACCAGTCCGCGAAAAATTACAGCTACTGTTCCTGTAGACGTCAGTCGATCGACTGACATTCATGGTCGATCGACTCACGACGCTGCTGAGGGTGAGTCTTTTCGTCCTCCAATGCCAAATAACTTGAGGGACCACTTGTTTCGGGGTACGACTACTCCGAAATTATTGAGGCAAGACCCAAATGCCGATGGGTCAGTTCCGGTTCCGAAATATGACCCGATGACGATTAATGGTTCATTTTTGAGACGGTCTGAAGAAGGGTCAAGCTTCAACAAAGAGAAGGTAGTGGATTTTCAGCCTAAATCCACCAACGCCGGTATGAGAGACTTAGAGGAGAGGGCTAAGTTACTTCTTTCAGCCCCTTATCCAGAGAGATTAGTGCCGACGAAGGAACATGTATCGTTTAATAAATTTGAAAATGTTATTCGTAGCTTAAACGTACAAGTTCCTTTTCTTGAGTTAGTTAATCAAGTGCCTGCTTACATGAAATTTATGAAGCAATTGTTGTCTAAAAAGAAGTCACTAGAAACTGTGCATTCTGTCGCACTAACTGAGGAGTCATGCTCTTATTTGATCCATACTGCACCTCATAAGCTAGAAGACCCAGGTAGCTTTTCAGTCCCATGTAGTATTGGCACCTTTTCTATTGAGAAGGCCATGTGTGACCTAGGAGCCAGTATTAGTGTCATGCCCTTGAGTCTTGCTAGGAAGTTGAAATTGACTAGATTTGCAGTCACCAACATGACAGTACAGATGGGTGATCGTTCTGCGGTCCAGCCTATAGGAGTCTTAGAAGACATTCCTGTGCAAATAGGAAAGTTCTTCCCTGTTGACTTCGTTGTACTAGATATGCCCGAGGATGCCCACATTCCCATCATATTGGGTAGACCATTTCTGCACACTGCTGGTGCAGTTATTGATGTTGGTTCAGGGACTTTGACCTTCAAAGTAGGAAAGCATTCCATTGTCGTTGCCCAGACGGCTAAGAAGAAAGTCCCCATGTGGCCAGTCACTTGTAAAACGGTTTCTGAAAAGAAATCCTATTTTGTACTTCCTGACATGCCTATTTCTATGCCTGTTTCTACTATGACACCTCCGCCCCAGATTGGGAGCAAATTGGAGGGAGACTCTTCTGTTTTGGATGTTGCAGGAGATGGTTTGGGGAAAGAAGAGCCGCATGTTGCTCCAGTTGTGAAGGAGCCAATCGTTCAAAGAGGCGGTCTAGGATGTCTTAGCTATGGCAATGATGAGGAGCCAGTCAAAGTGACGGAGACCGATTTGGATTCTGATGAGCCGGATGAGGTCATTGCTTGGGAAGATGTTAAAGTTGTTGATCCGTTGAGTTCTGCGGATGTTGGAGTTGAGAAGGGCACAGCTGAGAAGATGAGCACTGTAGAGGCTACCTCTTGTAACCAGAAGCCGAGCAAGTGGGCCATTCTGTGGCCATTCTTGATCAACTATTAGTTGATCAAGACGTTTACAAAACCATTCATTTTATTGCTTTTTTAGACTATCTATTGTTTTTCGTGTGCGTGAGACTTCGCATTTTTAATAAGTTTGCTTAGGATTTTATATGCTTTAGACTATTGCTTTGGGTTTTGCGCAATTTTGGGCGCACTATTGTGTGTATTTGAAGGTTTATAGACCATATTGGCTCAATTTATTGAGTTAATTCGAAGAAATCAGAACTTACAACAGGTATTGCAGTCGATCGACTGGCCTGTGTGGTCGATCGACTGAGCTGCGATTTCCAAGAGCTTCTGTTCTTGTTCACCCTGGTCGATCGAGTGGGTGATGTGGTCGATCGACCACCCTGCGCTGCTGTATCTGTTTTCGATCATTCCCCTGCTGTGTTTGGTCGATTTGCGGAGTTGAGGGAGTCTTTTCTCCACTTTATTCTCCGACTCATTTCTATTTTCTTCAATTTCTTTATTTCACATAATGTTGCGTTTAATAAATTGTTTTCTTGAATTTATGCATGATACTTTTGCTTCTTTTCAGGTACTTATTGGTAGCACTGTTGGCTACTGAAACCTTCTAGCTCACGCTGGTTTGGGGAGGTTTCCTTTTGCTGCGCTTAAAGTCTTGTGAGTTTCCGAGTCCCTTTCATGTTTTATTTATTTACTATTTCACGCAAATTCCCGTTTTCCTTTTACTTCATTACATGATTTTGCACAATGGGGACATTGTGCGATTTGGTTTGGGGAAGGATTTTGCGTTGCATTTCATTGCTTGCATTCACGTTTACATTTTGTCCTGCATTGTTGTTTATTTTCCCTTATATATACAGAAAATTCAAAAAAATTGAAATATTTCAAAAAAATTCAAAATAATTGCACGTTTATTTTAGCATATAGGTCGAGTCGGAACGGTAGTATTTCTATGATGACACTGCATTTGCATCTGTTTTTGCTTGAGCCTTGCTAATGGACATGTTATTAGTAGAATCGTATATGCATAGTCTACGAGTTTTCGTTAAATTTCTTGCTGAACTTGAGACTTGACTTAGATTTTTGGCAAACTACATCATTTTCTGAGGTTTAGAGCTTATAACTTGTGTCATTCATGACCAGTTTATCTAGGATGTGAGTAGTCACTCCTTATGAGACATGTTACATCAATTTGCATAAATATGAACTTGATCTGCTTAATACCTGTATGCATTCGGTTTGTGGTTTGTTGACACATGTGGAAGAGGTCACCCCATTGTTCATTTTGCCCATAAGCTCCACTGCCAAAAATAGCCTTTTTGTCCCGTTAACTACATAGGCCTGCCCTTGTCAAGCTAGTAGTTTATGTTCTTGGGATTTTTACTTCATTTTTGGTTGTTAATGCTCATTTTGAGATGACGTTGGGAAGATGAAAAAGGAAGGAAAGGAAGAAAAAAATAGAATTGAAAAAGAAAAAAAAAAGAGAAGAAAAATGTTTCGAAAAAAATGAGAAAAATCGCATGTGTACTGTAGAGGACAGTCGATCGACTGGACTCATTGGTTGATCGACTGAAGCCCGAGAAAAGAAGATTCGCATAATTCAAAGTCTTTATTAAATGGCGATTTTTGCTCCCATGTTGCATTCATATCTTATGGGGAGTTGATTAATTATGGAGATTGTGAGATTTGTGCTTGCTAGTTAAAGTACCGTGTCATCGATTTAATCTTGAGCAAGAAGTTGGATGTTGTCGTAATTTGGTTCCCTTAGTTACTAGCTTGGCTTTTGACTCTGTTTTTATCCAAATTTATCTTAGCCTCTTCTTACCCATACCTCACATATCCATATTTACCTCGGCATGTGTCATGGTCATCTGATTGGTTGGAATGCGTATGTACAGTTGTAGAGATTATTTTCATATTAGATTGCAGGCATGTTCTTATAGGTCGTATTTAGGTGAGAGTCATTACATTTACTTCTTTCCATCTTTTCATATATACACCTGTGCTATATTGTGATTTGAGCGACCCGTGAGAGTCCATAATGATGAGTCTCTACAGTTGACGGTTCAGCAGTTTTTAACGACTACATAACTCGTTTGCATGATTCACATTGCTAATTGATTGTTGGTTATTCAATTAAATTGGTTTAGGCTTTACAGTTTGCATTTCGCTCTGAGTTTGAACTCGTTCCATTAGGTTTTAGGATCGAGTCTAGTTTTTGCTTGGGGACAAGCAAGGGTTTGGATTGGGGAAGTTTGATGTGTGTCTTTTATATGATGTTTTACACCCTATTTTACACGCATTTCAGAGCTCATTTATGTAGTTTAAAGCTATTATTTGCCCCATTTCGTCTACTTTCGTATTTTTATGTAATATTGCAGATTTAAGCGGAAATGAGTAGATATCGAGCTAAATCCGTCCCGAGTATCTTGCATTGCATTTGTCATGAAGTATTTACTCAAGAAACGAACTTGGTGCGCATTTCGAGGCCCGAAAGACAACTTTACGAAGAATTTTGAAGCGGACTATCAGGTAAAGCAGTCGATCGACTGGCCTTTATGGTCGATCGACCAACACACGACTTACAGGAGCTACTGTTCAGCATAGATCAGTCGATCGACTGGCTTCTCTGGTCGATCGACCATACCGCTAATTCTGACGTGAATTAATAGAACGAGATTTCCAAAGCCCATTGTATATTAGGTTTAGGAATAAGTGTTACGCGATATTCTATATAACGTAACCTAGGTTATTCAGAATTATAATCAAGCTATAATTCAGTTTTATCATGAAGTTCTAAACATTCATTAGTTAGATTATTTTCCGTCAATAAAGTATACTCTTTGCATTCGGTTTTGATCTTTCCTTCCTGTTCTATACGGTATTCTACTGTTCTTATATTCCGTTTTATTGCTTTCATTCGTAGTATAGAATTGCTAGGTTAGATCTCCCGAAGCCAAATTATTGTTTTATGTTAATTGTTCGTTTAATTAATTTAAGCATGAATTCGAATGTTTTAATTGTTAAGTTTATTGTTGTTATTATATCTAGTATGAGTAGCTAAATACCTCGTGCTAGGATGTAGAGAACCTGTAGAAGTAGGCGGCATTAGAATAGTAGACCTGGAATTGCGCCACGGTCGATCGACCGTATACCCTGGTCGATCGACTGGCCTCGTGAGATCACCTTCGTTTTAATTAATTAAATTTCTATGTTTGACGAATCGAGTGCACGCGACTAGTTGAATGCCTAGGAATTGACCGACCCAATAAAGATCGAAAGATAGGGAAGGGAGATAGCCTACCTAATTAAGACGACTAAATTAATAAGATCGAGAGATGAGTTAATTTAGCCTTTTTAGTCACTTTTCAGGACGAAAGTTAGTATTAGTGATATTAGGGACTTGTAGCTAGATCGAAAGATGCTACCTATAAGAATGGACCGAGAGGACTTCTTATTTTCCCGTCTCACGTGTTTGTTTTAGACCTACCTAGTTTCTTGCACAAACTATAGTGTACCGACCATCTTAGCACCCTTTTAATATTTGTTTTCATACGTTTATTTAGTTTACTTTTCTTTTATTGCCTTTAGCTATAGACCAAATCAAATCAAATCCCCACATCTGTTACCTTGGACTTAAAATTAGACAACTAATAATTGCATCGCCTCCCTGTGGTTCGACCCTGTTACCACTAGCTTCTGTTAGTTTTAGTAGGTATTATAAATATTATCTTTGGTGCACACAACGACTGGCATCAACCATTGTAGCTGAGAAATGTACCAAAGTGTGCTTTTTATGAAGGTTATAAAAATATTTGTTTTAGTAACATAAATGAATAAAGATGATGACAAAAATGTGACCATCTCAACTCAGGAATGTTATTAATGTTATGTGTTTTTGTGTTAGTAACTATTCTAAACATGTTAACATAATTGAGTAGACATGGAGATATATATAGGATTGTTGAAAATGTGACCACCAAATAAGAGATATGTACCAATGTTTTTGTGTTTTGAATTGAACTTAACATGATAACATCTATCCTAAATCATGGTGACATATGTTATTATCTTTAAAATGTGGCCACTTTGGCGGTAATTGTACCATATCTCTACGAGAAATGTACCATAGTTAGAGTTTGAAATAAATCTTAACATGATAACATATATTAGTAATCATTATGACAGGTCTTAGTGATGAAAATGTGACCACCTTAGCGAGTAATGTACCAATGTTATGTTTTTTTTTTGTTAATAAATGATTCTTAACATGTGCACATAATAGACTAAAGATACTCACAAATAGGTGATTGTTGATAATGTAACCACCATATTAGAGTTATGTACCTATATTTGGTTATTGTGTGCTGAAGTTAACATGATAACATCAATGGTTAACGCATGGTGACATATGATAACATCTTTAAAAATGTGATCACTTTGGTTAAAAATATATACCATTTCTATAATGGACTTTATTTTGAGGTTGAGATAAAAACTTAACATGATGACATATATAAGTTAACATTATGACATATATCTTAAAGTTCCTATGTTTGAGTGTGTTGCCATAATAGAAAATGAAATATTAACATGTTAACATATATGGCTAAACATGGTGACATGTATTTGTGTTTTAAGTGTGACGAGCTTAATTGTGGAGTGTACCAATGTTTGATTGTATTGCCATAATAGAAAATGAAATCTGATATTGTGAACATAAATTATTAAACATGGTGATATATGTGTTGGTGTTAAAATAGTGACCACCATAGTTAATAAAAGTACCTATGTTTGAGTTTGTTGCACCTTTTGGAAAATGTTATGTCCTTAGCTTAACCCGATGACATATTGCTTGCTTGACACATGGGAACATGTGTTAGTGTTTCAAGTATGACATGCTTAAATGAGAAATGCACGTGTGTTGGATTGTATTGCCATAATAGAAAATGAAATCTGAAGTTGTTACCATAAAATGATTAAGCATGGTGACATATATTTTAGTATTAAAATATAATCATCTTAGTTGTGATATGTACGTGTGTTTTAGTGTGTTGAATATTATAGTAATGTAATCAGCTTAGCTTAATATAGTGACATCTATCTTAGAATATGGTGACATATTTATTAGTAGTGAAAATGTGACCATCTTATTCAGTTAATTTATCTATTATCATACAGATCTTAATATGAAATGTCAATTATTATATGTGACGGCATCTCAAAATGGTAACAGTTATGGAATAATGGTGACATGTGTTTTTTATAGCAATGTTATAATCTTAATTTGAAATGTAAGCATATGTCTAACATTTTCAAAGATTCATGTGCAACCAGAGCCCCTAAAAGTGGACAAGTCAAAGTCAACTATTGGACAAAGCTCGAAGGAGATGGAGGTGAATGTGCAACCAAAAAAGAAGATGGAAGTTGGGCAAAGCTCGAAGAGAATTCATGGCCATGCTTGATCAGATGGACTAGCTAGTGGATAACATGGTGCTCCTACCCTCGTTTGACTTAGGCTAGATGACATTGGCATTAGGCAAATGGATGAACGTAGACCAGTCGCCTCTTATGCACTGAGGTACACCCGCAACAAGAAATGAAGAAGGGGATAAAGATGTTGCCCGCCCTCCGAAGCCTGGCAAGAAGAAATGAAAAAGGGGCACGACCCGTTGATGTAACTGTTAGTTTGTAATAATAAAGACTTAGTACTTGGTAATTGGATTAATGATGTGTTATTTTAGGTCACACTTTTTAGTCCCTCATGATGTTAGAAATATGAAATAGTCCTTGATTTGTAACCACCTTATGATCAGATGTGGTCCTTTTTCTCTGAATAATATGG
This sequence comes from Silene latifolia, assembly GCF_048544455.1. NCBI lineage: Eukaryota > Viridiplantae > Streptophyta > Magnoliopsida > Caryophyllales > Caryophyllaceae > Silene > Silene latifolia. The sequence continues at coordinate 51,358,275 of NC_133538.1, forward strand.
TCACATTCTGTAGAATATGGTCACAATATGATGATAGGGACGTGGAACACTCCATGTTTTGTAACCACCTAATGATCTACAAATGCCGTGACATATATATGTACACCAATATGGTCACATTTTTAGCAGTAAAATAGTTATATTTTAAAGATGTTCAAAAATGTCACCATGTTATCAAGCACAAATGTTATCATGTTACGTTCATGTCAAAACACTTAAACATAGGTTTATAACTTTGATCAGGTGAGCACATTTTCAAGAATCACATATATGTCACCATCTTTACTCAATTATGTTAACATGTTAATTTTATTGGTACATTCTTCAAACATAAGTACATCTTTGATAAGGTGGTCACATATTCAAAGATCACATATAAGTCACCATGTTTAGTATATTACGTTAACATGTTAATAATAATTTATAACACCAAAAAATATAATATTGGTACATATATTTTGTAAGGAGGTCATATTTTCAACAATCACTTATTTGTGACCATGTTTATTTTATTATGTTAACATGTGCAGAATAATTTCTGTCAACATTTTCCCCCATATCTCTTCAAATTCGTCTCATTGTAACAATCATTGAGGCCTTTGTTGAATAAGTTTTGGAACGGCTGATCACTCTTTAATTTACCAAAGTGAGATATGGAGTTTTGTTGAATGTGTCACTAACATAGACGATGTCTTGTTGCTGGATCAACCTGTAACCATTTTACCATTATTAGCATTAAAACATATGCTAACATATAAAAATAAAAATGGCGACATATACACTGTATGCCATAAATATTACCATCTTAGGCTGAAATGTAACCATAATAACAATGCTTAATTGGTCTTAAAAATGTCAACAAATAAGTGGCATCATTTATGCAGGAATGTGGTGACATAAGACCATATGTCAAAGTTTAACCATGTTAGCTTATGTTCTTACTAAGATGGTAACATTTTGACACATTCTCCTTTGTATGCATATTCAAGTATAACATTTTGAACACAACCAAATATGTGACCATGTTTACGCAAATATGTCATTATGGTGATAATTGCATAGTCAGACAAAGATAGGTATATAACTCTCATAAGGTGGTCACACTCACATATATGTTACCATGTTTAGTCAATTATGTTAACAAGTTAACAACCAAATATCTTTGATAAAGTGGTCACATTTTCAATAATCACCTATAACTGTCCATGTTTATTAAATATGTTATTATGGTGACAATTGTATAATCAGACTAAGATAGGTACATATTTCTGATAAGGTAGTGGTCACATTCACATATATGTCATCACGTTTAGTCAATTATGTTAACAATTTAATAATATTAGGACCTTCCTCGAACATGGTCACATATTTGCAAGAACATGCTCACATTTTCAACAATCACACATAAGTCACCATGTTTATTATATTATGTTAACATCTTAATAATAATAATTTGTAACAACAGAAAAACATAATATTATTGGTACATATTTTTGGTAAGGTGGTCACATTTTGAACAATCATATATATGTCACCATGTTTAGTCTATTAGGTTAACATGTTAAGAATAATTTAAAACATAACATTGGTACATTCCTCAGCTAAGGTTGTCACATGTTCAATAATCACTTATATGTCACCATGTTTAGACTAAGATGATATGGTGACAATTGTATAATCAGATGGTCACAACTGAAAAAGGGTGTTTTGTTAAGAAATGATATCATCATAGTGTGAACAACCCGAACGATCAGTACCTATGACAAGAGCAACCAAATTCAAAACTTTGGTTAAAATGGTAACACTGTACCATAAAGGTGGTCACATTGTACGCTAAAATGGTAACATATATGACTGGCTGTATAAACTTTTCAAAACGCATTTTATGCAACGTTAAAATTAGTGTAGAAGTTAGTTTTATAGACGTATTTGTGCTCGTCATTTTATGTTAATCTTTATAATCAACTAAAATCTTCATCTAAAATTGAATCAACAACAACAACAAAAAACATCTTAAAATCTCATCAACAAATCTTAAAATCTAATCAACAAAAACAATATCTTAAAATCTCATAAACAACAAGACCAACAATCTTCCAAATTTTCATCTAAAATCTGCCAAATTCAAAATTTTCATCTAAAGTTTCAACCCCAACAACACCGAAAATATATAACCCTTAATATCATCAACAAAAACATCTTTTAAAACAAAGAATATAAACCTTTACTAATCAACATCGTCACAAAATCTTCGTCATTACCATCAAGCAATACACCATCCTCGTTCTCAACATCAAAAATTTGATCTTTTATTGTCGTTGTAGCTACCTCCTCTAATATTTTTTTATTTTTTTTTATTTTTTGGTATAATGTATTTGCAATTTTAGATGAAATTTTGAAAGGGATTTGGTGTTAGTGTTGTTGTTGATTGAATTTTAGATGATGATTTGGTTGGATGAATATGAAGATTTGAAGGAAATAATATTGAAATGGGGATCAACATGGGAGTAGCGTTTAGAGATGATGGTATATAGAAATTAGACGTGAGAAAAAAAAGTGTGATTTGCTAGTGTTTTGTATGCAAAGAGCATTAAATGCTATTGTCCCCACTCAATATTATATATTATTACTACTAAATAAACAATAGCAACTAGCAAGTACTATTCGGCCCATTTTCATTCAATACGGTATCTATTCGCTCCGTCTTTAGCTTGTGACAGATAGCATCCGTCACAAATGAGAATATTGTGTTATAGAATATATTTTAAAAATATTTTAAAAAATTAAAAAGGTTTGTACGATAAAATCAATACAATACTTGAAGGAATACTTAGTAACAAACACTACAAAAGTACAAAGTACTTAGAAAACAACTAAGTGGGCTCCAACCTCGCTAACACAACGTCGACATAAAATTTGTCAAAATCGATTCAAGAAAGTTTTTGCTCACTAAGATAGTTTTAAATAATTTGCAGTTCCTGTCCAAAGTTATTTTAATATTTTTTCAATTATTTTTGAAAAAAAAATAATAAAAATTGTAATTCAGTTTTCAATCCATTCCCTCTTTTCTCTTTGACTACTTCCATATTTTTCTAACGTCATTGCTCTTTTATGGAGAAGTTTTACTTTTTCATAGACATTTTTTCGTTATTTTTCCATGTATTGCCCTTTTTCTAAGAAAGAGAAAAATCTCTCCTTGTTCTTCTCTCTTCCTCATGGCTAACCAATCCAAATTCAATTACCCTCCTCGTTGATTTAGTTCTCAAATTGATTAATTAGTCATTCAAATTTGTCTAATCATGAATCAAATGAACAATCTAACCCATAAAACACTACCCATAAGTCACAGATCCACACAAATTAAATTGATGATGACATTTCTACAGGAGCGTCATGGTGGGTGAGGGTGTCTGGTTCGTCGTGGTCGGCGGGGTCAAAGGTTGATCTGGGTGGCTTTAGAGGTGGGTATAGAGCGGCTGGTTAGGAGGTTAGTGGGGGTATGGTCGGGAATGAAGTCATGTCCGAGGTCTGGTTGTGTGGGTGGTGGCAGCAGTGATACAGTGCATGGCGAGTCTGAAGCGGCGGGTCTCACGGCTTTGTCTATTCGGTCTGGCCGACGGTGAGCAGGAAAGGCGGTGGTGGTTATTGGATGGTGGCAGTTGATAGATGGAGGGTGGGTTGACTATGTGAACGAAATTATAAAAGAAGGTTTAAAAATACCAGGGGTAAAAATGTCATTTGTGTCCATGATTGAGTAAATCATGCCCATGAATGAGCACCATCCTTTTTCTAATTCCTCTTTATCTTCTTCCTCCATCATCCAGTTAATAAATCATCATCTCTCTTAAATTATTATAATTAATTAACTATGCGGAACAAATCATATGACGTGACCCGTGAGCATCATCTTGAACGAATTTTGTTATCGAAAATTTCTAATGCATGAAAAAAGTTGAAGCTCGTATTATTTTTACTTTAACTTGTATTCTTATCTTAATAGCTCGTATTCTTATGTGCTCGTATTTTAAAGCCGTAATCCTTTTAAGCTCGTATTTTTTTATATTAGATCATATTCTTATCTTAATAGCTCGTATTCTTATGTGCTCGTATTTTAAAGCTCGTAATCCTTTTAAGCTCGTATTATTTTTACATTAGTTCGTATTCTTATCTTAATAGCTCATATTTTTATGTTCGTGATCCTTTTAAACTCGTATTCTTTTTACATTAACTCGTATTTTTATCTTAATAGCTCATATTCTTATGTGCTCGTATTTTTTAGCTCCTGTTCTTTTAATAAAAGCTCGTATGATTGGTGTAGAAATTTATCTCAAAATATTGTTAGATGCATTTTCCTTCTTGTTGATGATGATGTAAATTGCTTCTCGTTCACCGAAATATTGTTAGATGCGTTTTTCCCCCTTGATGATGATGTCAATGGTTTCCCTTTCACCATTTTAAAATCAAAACTAGGAAGAAGGGTGGTTTATCGACTGTCATTTAAGAGAAATTTAGAGAAGGGAAAGAGGCGGGTTTGTCGATTAAAGGAAAAACAGAATTAGGGAAAAAAGAGATGGGTAGATTTATTTATTTATTTATTGGATTTTAGATGATTTGATATACACAATATATGAGCATGTTGTATAATGCTATTATACAATAGGGTGTAAGATCATATTTTTGAGTTAATATCACTTTAATTATCCTTTCTCTTGCCATTAAATAGTCAAACCCTAAATATCAATAATATACTAGGAAGATCTATGGTATGGATCAATGAAAAACAATGCAGAGACGACGCTCAGTATTGGCCAAATGGGCCATGGCCCGGGTGAATTTTTAAAGGATAAATATTACTCCATATGGTAGTAACTAAGTCCAATGTTTTGTGAAGAAATTAATTTCTTTTGTTCTTCAAATAGAATTAAAATCTTAGCTATTTGTGATACTAAATCAGTTAATAAACCGGAACCACATTTGATAACTAATTTGGGATTTAATCAATGTGATTTTATACCAAGTGTAGGTTTATCGGGTGGTATTTGGTTACTTTGGAAATAAAGTATCTCATGAATATTTCAATATCTTTCATCTTTAAATCGATAAGATTCATTGCTTGTGAAGTGTGCGACTCAACAAAACATGTGAATTTTTGCCTTAATTTTGTATATGCTCCCGCACAACCTGCCGATAAGCCAGAATTTTGGAGTGAATTCCAAAATTTTGTCGTCGAGCTCGATATGCCTTTCTTATTATTAGGAGATCTGAACGAAATTAAGAGTCCTAGTGAAAGAGAAGGGGGTGCAGAGGTCACTAATGCACGTTGTTTAAGATTAATAAATTTTTTAAGCAACACAGATTCCGTAGATCTCCCTTTCTCTGGTAATTTTTTTACGTGGCGAAAAAAGAAAAGTGGACCTGAAAATGTTTTTGAAATCCTTGATAGGGCCTTAGCCTCTCCTACTTGGATTAGTATCTATCCAAATATGCAGTTTGTGCATCATGCTTTCACTAGCTCAGACCATTTTTCTATCTCCGTGAAATTTCATGACCAAACTTTTAAAAAAGTTCCTCCGTTTCGATTTGAACTCATGTGGACTCTTCGGAATGATTTCAGTAAAATGGTCAAAAGTTGTTGGCATTACCAGTTTAAGGGATCTTATATGTCATGTCTTTCCCAAAAGTGTAAATTTTTAAAACAAAAGGCTAAAAAATGGAATCAGTCAACTTTTAGAAATATCTTTAGACAACTTTCAATCGTTGAAAAAAAATTAGAAAATATACAAAATCAACTTGGCTCATCTCATATTAGCGTTTTAGAAGAAGCACAATTGAGATGGTTGAAAAAACGTGATGCCCTCCTTGAATATACACGTGTTTATTGGCAACAAAAAGCTCATATATAAAAAGCTAAATTTGGAGATAATAATACCAAGTTTTTTCAAATGCATGCCATGATTAGACGTAGTAGAAATGGTATTAAACAGTTTATAAATAAGAATGGTGCTTGTATTACTGATCAAAACCTTATTAAGCAAGAAATATCCGAGGAGTTTAAACTTAGGTTTGCGAAAAATCATCTTTGTAATTTCGACAAGAATGAGGATTTTAAGTCTATTTGTGGATTAATTATATACGAAGAGAATACAGGTAATATTAGTATGGAAGAGATTAAACAAACTGTGTTTAGTTTAGCCGCAGATAAATGTCAAGGCCCCGATGGATTTCCTGCCGAGTTTTTTCAAAAGTAATGGGATATTGTTGAAACTTTGTCAGTAAAGCAGTTTTAGCATTTTTCCATTCTCGGAATATATTAAAAGATATAAATCATACTTTCATAGCATTGATTCCTAAAATTGAAAATCCTCAAACAGCAAACCATTTTCGCCCGATTAGTCTTTGTTCAACAATTTATAAAATTATTTCAAAAATCATGGCTAATCGTCTTCGAAGTGTCTTACATAAGATTATACACCCGTTTCAAGGTGCTTTTACACCTAATCGGTTCATTCAAGATAATATTCTTTTAGCACACGTGATTTTCAATTCGTTTAAACGTAAAAAAGGCAAAGGAGGTTGGATTGCAATGAAACTTGATATGGAGAAAGCATACGACATATTAGAATGAAAGTTCATCGAAGAAACTTTTAAGCAAATGGGTTTTAATACTAAGTGGATTTCATGGATTATGGTATGTATAAACACTGTTTCTTACTCAGTGTTAGTAAATGGAACACCGGGAGACGTTTTTAGACCCACTCGAGGTATTCGACAAGGAGACCCACTTTCGCCATATAATTTTATTATGTGCGCCGAGATTTTAGCAATATCTCTACAAAAAAATAGTGATGTTAGCTCTAGTGATATTGGTATTAGAATTGGATCCGGGGTGGAGAAAATTCCTTTTCTCACTTTTACGGATGACACTATCATTTTCGCTAAAGCCTCTAACCTGAGTTGTAGAACTGTTAAATCTCTTTTAGATAAATTTTGCCTGATTTCTTGACAATTTGTTAATTTTGACAAATCCTTTAGAGGCATTCTTCATATGAACGAGGAAGCTCATCTGGGTAAGTATATAGGATGTCCTATAATTGATAGCAGAGTGACTAAAAGTACTTTCGAGAGCATTATTCAATCTTGCACTCAATTATCGAAATGGAAAGCGAATTCTTTATCCCAAGCAGGTAGACTAGTTCTTGTCAATGCTAATTTAGCCGCGAAGGGAACTTTTCAGATGCAAAGCTTCCTCCTTCCTTCATCGATCCATAATAGATTAGATAAAATTAATAGAGACTTTCTTTGGAATAAGAATCCTTCCCAGCATTCTCCTAATTTGATTGGTCGGCATAAAGTTTGTTTACCAAAGTCGGTTTGTCGTTTAGGAATTAAATCTTCTGAAGCAGCTAATAAAGGTCTTCAAATGAAACTTTTATGTAAAATTCTTATGGATAAGGAAAGTATATGGGTCAAAGTGGCAACTATAAAATACTTGAAAAATTGTTCACTCTTTGATCATAAGCCTAATTCAGTCTCTTCTTGGCAATGGCGTAAACTTATGAGTCTTCGGACTTTATTTAGAAAATGACTGAGATGACAGGTAGGTAATGGTAACAAAATTAAGTTTTGATCTGATAATTGGGTTTTTTCACACCCACTTACAAACAGTATGGTTTATGATGATAGTAACCGTGATCTTAATCTATTGGTTAAATATTTCTTAACCTCAGACAAGCAATGAGATGTTTGTAAATTATCCAGTTTAGTGAATAGCGATATTGTTAATCAGATTACTAACATTCCACTGCCACATAATGATATTCCAGATACCCTCATTTGGGGGTTGTCCGTAGATGGAAATGTCTCTACCAAATCAGCAACTTGGTTAGCACAAGGTTTGTTCGATCAAGTTATTTACAAATGTGAATTTCAGTGGATTTGGAAATTGAACATTCCTCCAAAATTGAAATTTTTTCTTTGGAACGCCTGTGTTGACAGCCTTCCAACGAAAACTAGACTTCTCAAGAGTCATATTGATGTCTCACCTCAGTGTGTTCTGTGCAACAATCCTATTGAAAACAAAGATCATTTCTTTTACGAATGTCCCTTGATTGAGTCTGTCATACAAGACCTGAACATTATTAGTTTCAACGAGTTTTTGTCAAATTATGATATTATTAAAAGTCAAAGTTATCTAACGAAACTTAATCATCTCAAATATTTAATTCAAAAAGATGATTTCATTAAGATTATTTTTATTTGGTGAAATGCATGGTTTCATAGATATGATATTATATTTAATAATGTCAATTTAAGTATTAGCAAACTTATTACTTTATTTAATAATAGCACTAAGACCTAGATTGTGACTAGATTTAAGGATCTCGACAATCCCGGGATAGAAGAGTCAGCTAGAAACAACTCAAGTAAGGAAGAAATTTGGTGGAAAAAACCTAGAAACGGTTTCCTAAAGCTAAATTTTGACGGATCAAGAATAGAAGGTAATAAAGCTGCTTTAGGATATTCTATAAGAGATCACAATGGTAAAGTCGTTTTGTTGGGAGCAAAAAAGTGCGAATCCAATAGTATCCTTGTTGCGGAAGCTCTCGCTTTAAAAGAAGGCATTTTAGCAGCTAAATACTTAGGAATCTCAAAGTTAATTGTAGAGGGTGATAATTTATGTGTTATTAACTCAATTCGAGGTACTTGGCAAATTCCTTGGCAAATTTCTAGTATAATCAAGGATGTAAAATTAGACCTTCATTTTTTTCGATGAAGTGATAATTAAACATTGCTTTCGTGAAGCCAGCAAGGTTGTTGACTTCATGGCTACTATTGGACATTCATGTCCAACTCTTTCGAGGTAGTTTGATAGCCGGTGGCTTCAACTTACCTCCCTCATTCAAAAGGATGAGATAGGTTTGTCCTACCCTAGAGGATCAACCTAGTTTTCTTACCTAATCAAAAAAAAAATGTAGCACAGAGGTAAACAATGCACGCAAGTGGTGTATGCTTCTACGAAATCATGGGTTTCAACCCATGTAATCACTGGCTTTATAGAATTTTCTTTCCCACTTTTTTTTTACCCAATTTTCTTATTTTGTGCCGATTATACTCCACCTCTCAACGATCCATACATTTTTAATGTCGATAAATATTTATGTAATTAAAAACCAGGGATCCATTTTTATCATCAGAAATGGTCCTAATTATAAACAATACTACCATTATACTCCATTAGTGTTTGTTTTACGACTTTAGTCTCACCGTAACTGGGGAAAGTAGCAAATAACCCCCATAGGTTTAGTCTTATGTGCAAATCACCCCCGTGAATATCAATATGTGCATATTAGCCTGACAGGTTTATCTTTTTTTTTTCCAATTTAGTTTTCCATTTTTTAAAATTTTGTATGGACTACTCTACCCTTCCCACCCTCCTTTATCCTTAACTCAAGACCCAAATACAACTTTCTTCATGGCATTACTACTCTCCCAAGTCCCAACTATGCTACAACCAAAACCACTACATGCCTCCACCACCACCACCACCTATGAAACCCTCTACGGCCCACTACACCGCAACCACCTAAGTTTACAAGTACACATCACTTGACCATCCAGATCCGCACAACTTAAGGCTATATATTTCGGAGAATAAAACACTACTTGGTCTACTCCCATCACGTAACACACATTCCCATCAAATTCGACCGCGCCACAGGTAAAGTATGGGTTTTCGGACTTGAGGAATGATGATTTATATTGCCGGATCGATTTCGACTCGGACGAGATGGTGGTAAGGGTGGTCACAGGTAGAGTATGACAATCTTCTTAGGTGGTTGTTGGTGTTTTTGAACTTATATAGGGTTTTCGATGCTCGGATGTAGGTGTTGTAGATAGTAATATGGTGGTTGGAGGGAGGCTGTGGTGGTGTGGTGATAAAAAAGGGTAAAATTGAGTTTTAATAAATTAGTAATAATATATGTGGCTGGATAATATTAAGTAATAAAGTTAATTTAATTTTCATATTTTAAAAATACAAAAATTTTATAGTAGGATTGATTTTCACTTGTGGGGCTAATATGCACGTATTGAAAGTCATGGGGGTAATTTGCACATAAGACTAGACCTTTGGGGGTGATTTGCTACTTACCCCTAACTTAATTTATAATAGAAACTTTTAAAATAGCTTTATTATCATTTATGTTTTGGATTTGTTTAATCGTATAGATAAATAACTCTCTATATATAAAATATAGAATGAGTTTGTTGAAAAACCAATGTATTATATAACAATAAATATTAATTTGTATGTTTCGTAAGTATCCTAATCTAAATATCCTAGTATCTATACGTATTGAAAATGCTAAAATATGCGAAATCTAGGATAAATGGTTGTAGACATGGGACGAAGTGAAAATCGACCCGGATCATAATTTAACCCTAGCTTCATCCCATAAACAATGGAACATTGTTATATACGCTAGGGTTTCATAAATCCCTGAATTTTGACACCAATTCTTATTTAAGACCATTATGAGACGACTCTCACCTCCAATTAAAAGTCAAGCATAATGCCCGAGCACAAAGCATTAATGCCAAACCACTGTGATTGGATTATTTAGTTAGAGGGCTGATTTATATCGACGATGTTTTCATTCCAAAAGACGATAATACCCTTAACTAAATAAAATATCTTTCATTCTCTACACTTTTTTCATTCAAATTCTCCTAAAACCAAGAATTTTTTTTTTAAAAAAAATAATTAAGAATTTCGATTGGCATGGCAAAACCCGAATCATTGACACATTAACAAATTAATCGCATTTTTATTTTGGTTAATTTTTTTTTCCGAATCTTCTATTCTATTCGTTACCTGAATTACGTCACGTTATAACTAAAATGGACTAAAAATTGCAGAATTTTACGGACATACGAAATCATCCAACCCATGGACTGAAAGTTGATACTCAACATTCAACCCATGGCCAAAAGTTGAGAATCAACGTTCAGCCATGGGGTGAATGTTGATACTCAACGTTGGACCATGCTGAATCAACGTTTCACCATGATTGAAAGTTGATACTCAATGTTCAACCATGGTCCAACGTTGAGTATCAACATTTGGTCATGGTTTGAAAGTTGATTCTCAACTTTTGGCCATGGGTTGAATGTTGAGTATTAACCTTTAGTCCGTGGTCGGATAATTAACTCGGTTTTTTTGGCTTTCGTTTAACGTAATTTATTTTGTTTATAATTAATTTTTAATGTCTTACTATTATTCATGTAGAAGGTTTTTTTTTCTTTTGCTTTCGTTTAACGAATTTTATTTAGTGTATGTTTAATTTTTATTATATAACTATTAACTCCGACAAATAACTATTAACTCGGTTTTTTTTGTTTGGCCATGACTGAACAGTGGTTGAACGGCGGTTTGTGGTGGTGAGTCGGCTAGGAGGTGGTGGTGTGGCGGCAGTCAGCTAGGGGCTGGTTGGGGTGGAAGGTAGGTTGTATTTTTTGGGGATTTTGAATTAGAGAGGAAAAGGGTGAGTTATTGAGAGAGGGAGGGCAATATCGTCTTTTGGAATGAAAACATCGTCGATAGTTAGTAAAGCGTCGTCGATGTTTTACAATTGGGTTTTGTTATCACTTGCATATCCATAGAGCAAACTTCACGTTGTTAACAATTTAGCACGTGGCGTTATACTGTCCCCAATTAAAATAAAGGCGTAAATAAAGGTTGTGAGAGGTTCTAAGTTAAACAGTCCTATAAAAAGCCGACTAATCAATATAAATATATATTTAAGGCATTTTTCGAGCGATGTGGTAGTCTCCAACTTTTTTAAAACACTTAATTAAATTTTAAATTTAATTACTCACAATTTTTCTATTAGAATTAGGAAATAGTTAATCATTTACAATTTTCCTATAAGAATTAGAAAATTATTTTTTAATATTTGTGCACTTATTATTTTAAAACTATTTTTTTCAACTTTTCTATTAGAATTAGAAGATTATTTCTTAATATTCGTATTTATTTATATATATATGAAAACGTTGATATACTATAGAAAAAAAACTTAGATATATTCATAGTCTCCAATTTTAATTCACAACATAAAATGTCTATAAGCTCAAAATTTTTAAAACACTTCAAATAAAATTAAAAATTAATATAAAGAATAATATAGAAATAGAGTTTAGTACTGTAATTAGCTATACATCATATTTTAAATATTATATTTAATAACTTAATTGTAGTTTTACGTCTTTCTAATCAATCCGAGTAACTTAATTTTGTTTAGTACTAACTACTCTCGAGAATGCAAATAAATTCTATAGCAATTTTATCAGTCTAGCAATTTTGTTAAATGACTTAATTGCTTTCCCCCCCCTCTAGCTCCACCACTGAGAGAAAGCATGCCCATTTTATTGCATCATAATAATTTTTCGATCCTCGCTTGAAATTTTGCTATTATAGTGTATTTGCTTATATCATTCTATCATCTAGATTTGCACAAATTTCTTGGGATGTCCAACCTCTACTACACACGTAGTAATATACTCCGTATTAAACAACGGTTTTTCTTAGAATGTTTGCTTCAAAGGTACACGATAAGTTAGCTTAGAAAAAAAAAGCCTGACATTCCTCACGTCCCGTCATTTATTTATCCTTTTAATTTCTATGAGAAATATATTAATCAAATGTATAAAAAACTGATTGGAATAGAGATAAACCTGGAAAACAAGCCAACCGATCAGGTCCGGGTCGGGATAATTCAGGTTTTCAAGAATTTGGTTCAAAATGGGTAGAGTCGGGTAAGTGGTGGAGCTAGAGGGGCTAGTAGGGGCGAGGGCGGTAGGAAATTTCATCCTTTTAGTTAAAAAAATTTCAACTTTTTTCGAGTTTCCCTTAAACCATTACCCACTCGCCCCCGCTGAGATAGGTTATTATCACGTTATATAGGAATAACAGTCAGTTCCAAGAATAAACATTATAACCCTTGTTTTTTCCTCAATTGAAAATCGAAATCAAATAATTTTAAAAAAATAAATTGTATTTAATTTTTCAACAATATTCAATAATCACCATGCTTATATTAACCTAATAATAAAAACATAACCAATCAAAAAATTCGGTTCAACCAATATTATTTATTGTTAAGATTTGCACAAATAGTTACACAATATAAGTAAAGTACTACGTATCGTATCAGTAGTATAGTTTAGGAAAATAATATCATAGGCCATATCATATATCTCATATAAGTTTATCTTCGACTCTTCTATGTAATAAAAACAGGGAACAAGTAAAAAGAACGTAAATAGATACAAATCATAATGCTTTTGATGGGATCTCTCAAAATAATCATATAGCATGAAAAAAGATAAATAGAAGTAAGACAAATAAATATTTTCTAAATTACGTTTTTTTATATGTTGACATGCGTTTATCTGTTCAAACTGTATAGCCAATTGGATTTTTTTTTATTCAGTTTGATCAATTAGAAAAACATCTTAAAAATATTACCAAACGACGTTCGGCGTTCTTCTGATGCTGAGATCTGCCTCTTACAGGTTCTGGACGCTAAAGCTTATCTAGCCTCCGAGGTGCAAGTGTTGAAAGAGAAGAATGCCGACCATGGGAGCACCCTGATGAATGCCCTTGCCTATGCTTCTCTGGAGACCGCTGTAGAAAGGCATTTCGTAATGGGGAGCATCTTGCCTGGGATCTGGAATCAAAGGAGAAAAAGCTTGCCGTGGAATCTCCTAAGGCTCTGAACCTGGACGTGCTATCTGGTCTGGAGGGGGAAGATGTTGATGGGCCTGCTGTTGCCCCAGATGCTGAGGAAGAAGTGACTTCTTCTGCTCCTGGTGCTCAAACTGTGTGTTCTGAGATTGTGGAGCATATTGACCTGGAGTAGTGGTAGTTTCATGCAGTTGAAACTTATTTTGCTTGTTAGCTAGTATTTGGCCCCGCGAGGCGTAGTATTTTGTTTAGTTTTTGATAAACAATTCGGTTTACTTTGGTTCGGTTCAGAGGACCAGATGTATTTTGTAATTTTGACGAACTTTTATGCGTTATGTCTAAATGCAGTATTTATGCTTTTAGGAATACTTTATGTCGTACCGTTTCTGGTGTACCTTTAATTTGTGCATGCACTTTTTACATTGTATGTTTGGCCATCGCTGTTTGATTGCTGGCCCTGGGATCTTGTTTGCCCACTCAGTCGGAGGAGCTAGGCTTGCATGGGTGCTAATGCAGAGCAGGAGACTGGTTGTTCTGGTTGTACGTGCTTAGCCACGGACACACGCCTTCTGTAGTAAATGCTTGTTCCCCCAGATTAGTTTGCACTTTCATTCAAATAGCCATTTATTTGAAAGAACATTTTAAATAATGATAATTTTTATACTAACTTAGTGAAAAATGAATCTAAATATTTAAAGCATGAACATCGATGAGTGTTTCAAAATAAAGTTTCTAACGCTAAAACGAAAGGGCCTTTGTATTTTTTAATTGAAAAATATATGTAGGACAATTTTTCAGAGCCAGAGAATATTTAAGGCAATATATATGTAGAAAATTTTTTCAGAGCCACATAATATTTAAGGCAATATATATGTAAGAAAATATATGTAGGAAATTTTTTGGAGATCAATCAAATTTTCACAGCCAGAGAATATTTAAGGCAAAACCTAGAACCTGGCGGAGTTGCATCTGGTAGATTGAGTACCAGGTTGTTGACCGTGCTGGTCGCTTAGGTGAAATACTTTTTCAAGTAAATGATGTTCTAGGATCTGGGAACCATTTGTCCTTCCATAGTCATGAGCCGGTATGCTCCATTTCTAACTATCCTTTCTACTTGATATGGCCCCTCCCAGTTGTAGTCGAATTTTCCTGCTCGCCGGTTCTTAGTATTCTAGAAGACCTTCCTCAGGACTACGTCTTCTACCTGCAGGGTTCTTACCTTTACATTCTTGTTATAGCTCCTAGTCAGTATTTGTCGGTACGAAGCCATCCTAATCTCGACGTTGGTTCTGAGCTCGTCTATCATTTCTAGACTGCTTGCCATTTCCACCTGGTTCCGGTCTTCTGTTATGCATCCATACCTATGGGTTGGGACCCTGACCTCGGATGGAATGACTGCTTCAGCTCCAAACACCAGGCTGAAAGGTGTTTGTGCTATTGCGAACTTAGGTGTGGTTCAGTCAGCCCAGAGGACCAGAGGCATCTCCTCTGCCCATTAGGCTTATCCGTTAGGCTGGGGGTTCCTGGGAGTAGACTTCTTTAGTGAGATATTCCACCTAGCACAAAAAGCTTCTGTCTTATTTCCAATAAATTAAGATTCATTATCACATATATACTCAGATGGAATGCCAAACCTGCATATGCTATGCGCTTAATGAAAGATATAACCTTGGTTTCTGTAACCTGAGAGGATGTTTCTGCTTCTATCCATTTGGAGAAGTAGTCTGTCATGGTGAGCATATAGACCTTGTTCCCTGGTGCCTTAGGAAATGGTCCCAAGATGTCCATTCCCCACTTCATAAAAGGCTGGTGGCTGACGTGAGTGTGCCTCTGACAAGAATCGAATTTCTTTGCGAACTCCATGGCATCTTTGCGCATTGTGGGCCAAAGGTATCCCTACCTCAGTGCCTTATTGGACAGGCTCCTGTCCCCTACATTATTTCTACATTCTCCACTATGGAGAGCATGCAAAAAAGCCTAAGATTCTTCCCGATCTAGGCATCTGAGGTAGGGTCTAGCGAGGGATTTCCTGAACAAGACACCATCAATTAATATGAATCTGGATGTCTTCATTTTGAAGCTCCTTACCTCCTATTTATCTGCTGGTAGGATGTCATTCTGCAGCCAGTCCTGGTCCGGTTTCCTCTAATCTGGAGTTTCTTCCTCACCGCTGGTGTTGCACAACACTCTTCCTTCTTGCTCAGGTTTCAATATTGCTGGCTCCAGCACGTGCACAATTGGTATTATGGAGATGGCTTCTGCTTTGAACGTTGCCCCCAGGGTAGCTAGGGCATCTACTTCTGCATTCTGGTCTTTAGGAATTTGCTTGATGTTGAACATAGAAAATCTGAGGCTCAACTCTTTTGTTACGTCTAGGTAGGCCATCAGCCTGGAGTCCCTGGGTTCATAGTAGCCATTTACATGTGATGGGGCATATTCTGCACCCGCTGAACGAGTCAACATATTGCGCAAGGTCAAAGATATCCACAACAAGTCAACGTCTTAGACAGCCTAACCGACGCAGCCTGTCGACCTGTCACTTGGGTCTCGGCTGGGCAACTAGCCAGCCGGGAGGCATATCCGCGTACTCATATCCAAGACCCCTCGGCATGGAGTCAACCAGGGGCAGCCGGCCTGCTATGGGTCCCTTGGCCGAGGGTAGAACAGTCTTTCCACCTGCCCTGCCACTTGGCCACTACGTGACAAAAGGTGAAAGTCTATAAATACTCCTCAATCCTCATTGAGAAAACGATCCAATAATGCACAATTTACCCTAATACTCACTATAAATCTGGTATAAAACTCCCTTATCTCTCTACAATATACTTTGCCAAGTAATACACAACTTAATCTCTTTAAGTTTACTGACTTGAGCGTCGAAGTGAGTTCGCTCGGTACCAAGCCGAGCCCTCAGTTTGTTCATTGTTTCAGGAGAGGCCGAAAGAAAGAGTCAAGCAAAGTCATCATTCTACAAGCATACGTGGTAACAAATCCTGCTCCGGAATTACACCCGGAACAATTGGCGCCGTCTGTAGGGAAAAGATACTAAAAGCTAGTCAAATCCCTTACAAAAAAAAACACAAAACAAAACCCACCCAGCAAGCTAAGAAGATGTCAAAACAACAAGAAATAATGGTGAGCGACGAAACTGCATTCTACTAGGATGACACAGTCCCTAATTCTGAGATCGGGCAGTCCCCCACATGTGGTCGATGTAGCCAAACTGAACCTATTCCTGGACCTGATGGGTAGTACGCCGATCACCCCCGCCGCAACGACGGTGACGGCAGCACACCCGCAGGTGACCAGGGCCCATAAAGTGACCCCGAACAACTTGTCCGGGGTGATACAAGGAGCCATGCATACTAGGACGCCGGCGGAGCCCGTGCTGCTAGTGGCAGACCAAAGTCCTTCCCCCACTCGCGGGAGGACAGCGTCGCCGCGGCAACAACGAGGCCACCCCCGAAGAAATGAAGAAAGAAGTCCGACTCACCAAAGTCGGCCAATGACAAGAAGCCCTTCCCGCCACGGGGAGAGAAGCCGGACTAATGTCGCGAGGAGCCGATCGCCGCGTGTCATTCGACACGTGGTCAGACAGCCCCTCAGTGCCTATGTCCTCGAAGTCTCGGTGTCGACTAAACTGAAGCTGTCGTCCCTATCATACAAAGGGGACAGTGACCCAACCGACCACGCCAAGGCTTTCGAGTCTTACATGTCGGTATGGGAGCAGCCTGATGAGGTATGGTGCCGAGTCTTCCCAACAACCGTGCATGGGATGGCCCAGAGTTGGTACAAGGGGCTGCCTAATGGTTCGGTATACTGCTACGCCGACCTAAGGGATAACTTCATGGCCCAGTACGCCTGCAACAAGAGAAGGGCCGTGGAGACATCGGATCTCCTCACTATCCGAAAGGGGGAGGACGAGTCTCTACGAAGCTATGTGAAGAGGTTCGACGCAAAAGCTCAGCAGATCCGTGAGCTGAACACCGAACTGGCGGCCTTCGCACTGATGAAAGGCCTCCCGAAAGGCGAGCTCAAAAATGAGCTGATCAAGTGCGAGGACCTCAACCTCGACTCCACCAGAAAGATGGCCGACCGAGCCGTAAAGGTGGAGGATTACCACAAGACACAGGTAGGCCACGGTGAAAGGGCACCCGAGAAAGGAGGAGCCGCGGAGAATGCGATGAAGGTCGCCGTGACATGAATCGGTCACGGCCGAGAGATCTAACAGAAGCGAGAACTCGGCGGGCGCGGAGGGAGTTCGGGACCATACACCCGGAAGCGGTGCGCGGTCTCACCCCCTGGTCAAATCACCGGCCGAGGTCTTTGCCCTAAGTAAGAATGAAGGGCGATAGGCAAGACCCCCCAAGACGAGGGGGAAGGCGACGCAAGCCAATTTTGCGATTACCACGGCCAGCCGGCCATAAGACCGACAAATCGCCGGCATCCAAGAACGCCATCGAGAGCCGATCCGAAAGGGGCCCTCGGCAAGTACGTGAGCGGGGCCCCGGAAACGAGCTCCAACGGGCGAACAGAAATCGGTATTCCGAGGGATGGGAGTGATCCAGGTGGTTATCGGAGGAAACGAGAACGGAGGGTCGGCTAATGGGCACAAACGACACCTAAATGAGCTTTACCAAGCCATCAACTTTGTGCCCACCACAGCGATCCCCGCTTCCACCGTCCCCGATATAACCATCGGAAAGAAAGACTACGAAGGAGTCGTAGCCGCGCAACAACACTGACCTGTAGTCCACCTGGACATAACCAACCACTTGGTTAAGAGGTGCCTAATGATACGGGCGCCTACACGAACATCATGTTCGGGAATGCTTCCTCAATCTCGGTCGAAGATTGAGGACTGAGCCCCCGCACCAACCCACTATACTGACTTCTCCGGGGCCGGCCTGGTACCCCAGGGTCTATCGATCGGTGATGTTCGGCCAAGCAGACGCGGCCAAAAATGTTTGGTCAGAGTTCGTGGTTATTGATGGTTCGTCCGCCTACAATGTCCTCATAGGCCGAGTCACCTTGAGCGAGGCCGATGCAGTGATGTCCATCCGGGCCCTGACATTGATGTATGTCTTGGACCGGGGGGAGGCACAAAATCTCGTCTCGAAGGACGAGAGAGATGAAATTGTCAATGTCCAAATATCTGCCAGAGGGTGTAACATGCAATCCCTCAAAGTGGCGAAGAAATCAGAGAAGGGGAAGAGCCCATCCTTACAACAGGAGGGTGATCCGATGAACACCGTCGGCATGGTCGAGGGAGCCGAGACCGAAGAAATAGAAATTGACCCAGGACGCACCGTAACTGTCGGTGTCGGCCTGGAGCCAAAATTCAGAGCCGATCTCCTAGACCTGCTGAGAAAGAACAAAGACGTCTTCGCGTACTCAGCCGCCGAGATGCCAGGCGTGAGCCGAGAGGTGATCATTCACAAGCTGAACGTACTCTCCAATGCTCGCCCTGTCAAGCATAAGATGAGGAACTCCTCGGCCGAGAAAGATGAGGCCATCAAGGCCGAGGTAGACAAACTATTAGAGGCGGGCTTTATCATGCCTTGTACTTACCCTGAGTGGCTAGCAAATGTTGTAATGGTGAAGAAGTCATCAGGGGGGTGGAGGATGTGTGTTGATTTTACAAATCTTAATAAAGCATGCCCTAAAGATTGCTATCCCTTGCCTCGAATAGATAGTTTAATTGACGCAGCGGCAGGTTACACTATGCTGAGCCTGCTAGACGCCTTCTCGGGATACCATCAGGTATTCATGGCCTAAGAAGACATGCCTAAGTGCACATTCATCACCATACACGACACATACATGTATAAAATGATGCCGTTCGGTTTGAAAAACGCTGGCGCAACTTACACTAGGCTGGTGGACAAAGTGTTTCAAGATAAAAAAGGGCGAAACATCGAGGCTTACGTCGACGATGCTATTAAAAAAAGCAAGTCTGACAGCGAGCACTTGGCCGACTTGAGCGAAACATTTTGTTCACTATGGAAATACAAGATGAAACTTAACCCAATGAAATGCAACTTCGGTGTCCGGCGGGTAAGTTCCTCGGCGTGCTTGTCGGCGCCGGGGGAATTGATGCCAATCCGAAAAAGTCCAAGCAATACCGGACCTCACGGAGCCGAGGAATCGAAAAGAGGTTATGATGTTGGCCAGGGAGGATGGCGGCTCTCGCCCGTTTCATATCTCGGTCGCCCGACAAAAGCACCCCATTCTTCAAAGTGTTGAAGGGGAATAAAGACTTCAGGTGGGGGAGGAACCGAGCACGGCTTTCGAGCGGTAAAGCTCATCTTCTAACTCTCCCGACCCCGTCCAGGCCGATCTTTGGGGAGACGCTATATCTATACATAGCAGTTACCTCGGCCACGGTCGATCAAGTAATCGTCGAGAGAAGAAGACAAGCAACAACACCCAATCTACTTTGTCGCCATACACACGCCGCCGAAAGAAATTACCCACCGATTGAAAAAGCGACCTTTCTTGTCGTCGTTGCCGCAAGGAAATTGAAACCTTACTTCGACGCGCATCCCGTGACGGTCTTAACCGACCAACCATTGGAGAAAGCATTGGAAAAATTTGAACAATCCGGCAGCTCATCAAATGGGCGAGAGAGCTATCCGGCCGGCATTCAATACAAAGCCGAGGCCCTCAATAAAGGGGCAGGCACTTGCGGACTTCCCCCCGAGTGCACATACCAAGAAGAATCACAGCCCGACGTATGGGAAGTATATACCGATGGGTCCTCTACGGCGAACAGCTCAGGAGCCGGCATCCTTATCATCAGCCCAAACGGGGACGAGTTTGAGTATGCCTTGAAGTTTACCTTCTCGGCCTCAAACAATGAATCCGAATACGAGGCGGTGATAACTGGAGTCGAGCTAGCTAGAGCTGCCGGGGCAGAACACATTGTGTTGAAGACAGACTCACTATTGGTGACTAACCAAATCAGAGGAGAGTGTGAGGCTCGAGACGATGGGATGGTAAGATACCTAGAAAGGGTAAAAGCTGACACTGCAAAATTGAAATCTTTCCAAATCCAATGCATCCCTAGGTCTGAGAACAACCGAGCCGACGCTCTCTCAACACTTGCCAGTTCAACCATCAAGAATGTCAGCCGAACCGTGCTGGTGGATATCAGGAATGCTAAAAGCATCACTGAGACCGTCGGCATGGTGGGCGACATCGAAGCCGAGACGACGTGGATGACTCCGATAAAGAAATACAAACTAACAAAAGAGTTACCGGAGGATCGCAGTCTCTCTCAGAAGATAAAAAGGATCGCCGCGAGGTACTTGGTATTTGAAGGAGAATTGTATAGAAGGTCCGTAATAAGACCACTTTTAAAATGTGTTGGCCCAGCCGACGCGGAGCTCATACTGACAGAAATTCACGAAGGCATCTGCGGACATCACATGGGGGCAAGAACGCTAGCCCACAAAGCTCTCCGAGCCGGCTACTTCTGGCCTACCATGCTTGAGGATTCCAGAGCCAAGACCAAGAAGTGCAAGAATTGTCAGATGCATGCTCCGGTGATACACGCACCCTTCCGAGACTTGCAACCAGTACTTAGCCCCCTACCATTTGCACAGTGGGGGATGGATTTATTAGGGCCATTTCCAACGGCTTCCGGAGGAAGGAAGTACCTCATCGTCGCCGTTGACTACTTCACCAAATGGGTCGAAGCTGTCGCGGTACCTGCCAAGACCACGGCGGCCGTAAGAAAGGTGATTTGGGAGAACATCATAACTCGTTTTGGGTTACCCCAAGTCATGGTATTTGACCACGGCCGAGAGTTTTGGAGTGACATGGTGATGAAATGGCTAGAAGAGCTCGGTATCAAGTTTGCATACTCCTCCGTCTGCCACCCTCAGAGCAACGGGCGGCGGAAGCGACGACTAATAAAACAATCCTAAACGGGCTGAAAAAGAAGGTCGAAGATCTAAAGGGAAGGTGGGCGATGAACTACCGGCCCCTGTGGTCCCTTAGAACCACGGAGAAAGAAGCAACGGGATACGATCCATTCCACCTTGTCTATGGGTCCGAGGCCGTCCCCGCTAATTGAAGCAGCGGTGCCGACATTCAGAACGCAAACCTTTAACCCAGCCGAAAATGAGGAAGGCCTGAAAGCCTCCCTAGACCTGGTCGAAGAAAGTCGAGACACGGCACGGCTCAACTTGGCGGTGTATCAAAACCGGATGAGAAGAGCATACAACCGTAGGGTCCACAAAAGGGACTTAAGAGTAGGAGACCTAGTCCTAAGAAAGTCCGCCGCCACAAACAAAGGAAACGTCCATGGAAAAATGACGGCCAACTGGGAAGGACCCTACAAGGTGGTTGAAGAAATGAGGCCGGGTACATACCGGCTGACAGACATGGAGGGAGTGCCTCTAATGAGCCACTGGAACACAGACAACCTAAGGAAATATTTTATATAGCGGCGTAGGTGTCCGAGACCATTGTGGACACCCCAACGTGTGATTATACCTTATGAAAAGTGATCCAAGTTTTCCATCCAAATGCTTGTCCCCTCCGAAGTCACTACCAAAGTAGACGCCGCGGCCAAAGCCGGGCAATCACTACCGAAGTATAAAAGCGTATAAGCACTGTTGAGACGCAAATCTGACCGCCTCGGCCAATCCGGGAGTGGCAGAGGAAGCGATCAATATGTCTAGATACGGAAAGCAGTCAAAACGTAAACTCGATTGCCTCAGCCAAAGCCGGGAGTGACGAGGGAAACGCGATCTGCCAACAGCAGTTGATACTCGCGAAAGCGACCAATATGCTTAAGAACGTATAAGTACAGTTGAGACGCAAATCTGACGCCTCGGCCAGACCGAGATTGAACGAGGAAGCGATCAATATAGTCTATAGATACGAACGCTGTCGAGCCGTAACCCCGATTGCCTCGGCCAAAGCCGGGAGCGGCGGGGACACAACGACCGATACGCTAACATGTTCTCAGCGGCGGTCGGGAAGCGCAAATCTGACGTCTCGGCTAAGACCGGGAGTGAAGGAGGAAGCGACCGACATGCCAACATGTTCAAGAGCATGTTTACAACGGCGGTTGGGAAGCGCAAGTCTGACGCCTCGGCCAGACCGAGAGTGAAGGAGGAAGGGACCGACATGCCAACATGTTTAAAAAACGTTTAAGTACAATTGAGATGCACATTCTAATTGCCTCGGCCAGGCCGAAAGTAAAAACGAAAGGGCACTCAATATGTTAAAAACGTACGAAGACAACTCAGATGAAAATGAGATAAAAACCTCGGCCAAGCCAGAGGCAAAATAAACAAACTCTTATTAAAAATGTTCACAGGTAATACAAGAAAGAAGTCGACGGCCGTCCCCATAGGGATAGCCTAAACACTACCTACCAAAGTTCAAAAAAAAAAAAGAAAGGTACGAAGAAAAGGTTACGGACATAAGAATTGGAAGCGCCAAAAAGATGGCGGGAGGAAAGGCTCAATAGTTGGCCCTCGAGCAGTGAAATCGAAGGGGGCGGGTGAATCTCGGTGACGACCGCCCGTCTCCCTATGCTTGTTCCCCTGCTCGCCACCGGCGGCGATGCAACGGCATTACCATCGATGGGCGACCCGGAGCCGACTTGGCGGCCTTCACCGCCCTTGCCTTCTCGCTTCCTCCCTGGCCGCCTTCACCTTTTCAGCATGGGCCGCCTTCTCCGCAGCCTCCTCAGCGGCCTTCGCAGCCTCTGCCTTCTCCGCAGCCTTTGCCTCCGCAGCAGCCGCCTTCTCATCAAGAAGCCGGTCAAAATCCTGCCACGGGAAGGGGTCTTTATAAAAGAGCTCTCTGATTACTTCCCTGGTGGCATCTTCGGCCTGGTCCTGGTACTGGGCACACACGTTAGGGATGATGACAGTTTGGAGCGTCTCAATGTCCTTCTCCCTCTGGACGAGGATAGCCCTTGTATTCCTGTGCCCCTTCGCCTGAGCCGAATACAGAGACTTCCATTCTTCCCTCTTACCAACCGCAGCGTCGTAACCACCCTGAAGCTTGTCCCGTTCCTCCCGCGACTTAGCGGCATCGGCCAAGATGGCCCTCAACCTTGGCCCTCTCGGCTAGAACGCCTTCTCAGCATCCTCCCTGAGCTTTCGCTCAGCGAGGAAATCATTTTCGGCGGCCTGGAGGTCCTTCTTCGCCTTCTCGGCCTCTTGCTTAGAGGCATCAAGCTCGAGCCTAAGCCATTCAAGCACAGGGGCAGCTTCAGCCATGGTCTTTTCTTGCTCCATAATGTGAGCGCCGGCTAGTTTAGTCCACTTCGCCAGCATCTTGGACAGCCTTATGCCTTCCGCCCTAATCTGGGCGGGGGAAGGCTTCAGGGCTGGGGAGTCGACGGTGACATTTTGATTGCCCGTCTGCACAGGCCGCTTCTCCAATTGCCGTTCAGTGAGAGGGACAACCGGCAGCGGTTGATCTACAAAAAATTCGGACAAAGCATCCATGTCAACATTCATTGACATGTCAGAAAGCCTGTCATCAGAAATGCCTAATGAACCAGCTAAATCTGAGCCATAGGTTAGATCCGTACCAGCCTTGGCCTTCTTGGTTGGAGGACCCTTTTCTTTACCGGCCTCGGTAATAGCGGCAGCAGCAGACGCTGTCTCTTTTCTCTTATTTGAAATAGGAGGACCCTCAGCAACGGTGACCTCCTCTTCAACATCGACGACCACCACCACCTGCTCCTTTTGGACCACAGGGACTGAAGATTGAGCTGAGGTTGACACCGTTGCCGCCGCAGACGTTGTCTTTGATCTCCGGCGTGGCACGTTACCGGCAATCCGCGCTGAGCCGCCGTCACATCCGTGCCTTCAATCGCTGCTCCATAAGTTCGTTTGGGGCCAGTCTGCGATCACGTGCCGCGGCCTTAGGATGCAACTCAACAACTCTCCGTTCTCGTCAAGTCCCAACCTCTCGAGGACGGAGACAGACAGTCCCGGGCCAAATCGGTCTGCATAAGAAACGAAGCAGGAGTTAAGCAAAAGAAATAAAACAATTTCAAAAACAGAAACATAAAAAGCAAAGATGGGCCTCACACCGACCCCACTCACCCTGTTCGAGGGCCGGTATGAGGGCCGACGTGGCGAGAAGCGGCTCATCCTGAAGAACGATCTGCGTCGGGGGCATCCATCCCTTCGGCGTCCCATCCTTCTCGGCCTCAAACAGCTTCATTGCCCGTTTTTCGTCCTCATTAAGATAGACCTGTGGCGTCCATCTTAAGCTTACTCCGGGAGACATATTTGTCATGCTCCCCTTGGTTCTCACACCGCAAATTGACGCGGCTCTGAAAGGACCGGGGCAGCGGATAGTCCTCCGGAACCTCAACGTATACCCACCGCCCCTTCCAGTCCTTGCAAGAAGTAAGCTTAGAGACGGTGATATAACCCGGCTCAGTCTGTATGCTATACCACCTCGTGCCACCTAGGACATTCTGTCGTAGGTGGTGAAGCCGGCGAAAGAGGTTCACCGTTGGGGCCTCCCCTTTGAAAAGACACAACCATACAAAACAAACAATTGTCCTAATGGCCAACGGATGCAGTTGGGCCACGGCGACATTCATGGCTTTAATAATGGCAGCAACGTATTCATTCAGAGGAAACCGGAGCCCATACTCCAGGTGTCTGATATATACGCCGATACAACCCTCAGGAGGGCAACAGACGACCTGACCCTCCTCAGGGATAACAATTCTATATCCCCTGCCGAAGGAGAAATGGTGTTCAAAAGTTCAGAGGCGGAGCAGCTAGCGAACTTATTCGTCCAGGCACGATCAGGACTGATCGAGCAGGCATCACCGTTACCCGAAACAAGCGGCCTCCCTACGGCAGAAGGGGTCGCCTCATCATCATCATCATCATCATCATCAATACCCTCAAAATATCTCTCATCAATTTCAGGAGAAGGAGACCTGGGGCCCCCGAACCTTATCGGGGTGACGGCAAGTGGCTCCTGCTCATCAGGATGCGACGGTTCGCCCCGTGCAGAAATCTGGGTCCAAAGATCGGCGAAGACATGACAACAAATACTTAACAAATAAAAGTTGAAAAATTTGTTTGTTTACCTTGAAAAAGTGTTACGCCGAGTAACGCTTTGAAGACTAGAGAGAAGTTTCTTCGAAGAAAGCTAGAGAGAAGAATTTTTTTTTTTTTTTTTTTTGAGAAAATGAATTTTTGGTGGCCAAAATCAGGGGCTAACTACTCTATTTATAGAGCAAAGCCAATGAAACAGACCAATCAGGGCAAAGCCCATGAAGCGTCAACCAATCAATGCCAAGCCACGTGTCAGACATACAGCCACGGAATGTCAATCGACATACAGTTACAAATCTTCTTTGACACGCTCCTTGGCAGAATGCCAATCGACGTATCTTCTCCAACACGCTCCTTGGTATCCACTCGCTAACGGCCAGCTGATCAACAAAGCAAAGACAAGACAGGCCGGGGGCAATCAAAAGCACACGGCACTCTCAACCTCGGTCCCGGCCCGTGCCATTTTATTTTCCACATTGGATGTCCATTACACAACCATGTGGATGGGGGATATGGTACGGCCTGAACAGAAGTAAGCCGAGGAAGAAGAAGCCGGGGAAGAAATTTTAACTTGCGCAGAATACGCTTAACACTCATCGAAGGTCCATACCACGGCATAGACTACGCTGGGGGCAAATTGATGGGGCATATTCTGCACCCGCTGACCGAGTCAACATATTGCGCAAGGTCAAAGATATCCACAGCAAGTCAACGTCTTAGACAGCCTAACCGACGCAGCCTGTCGGCCTGTCACTTGGGTCTCGGCTGGGCAACTAGCCAGCCGGGAGGCATATCCGCGTACTCATATCTAAGACCCCTCGACATGGAGTCAACCAGGGGCAGCCGGCCTGCTATGGGTCCCTCGGCCGAGGGTAGAACAGTCTTTCCACCTGCCCTGCCACTTGGCCACTACGTGACAAAAGGTGAAAGTCTGTAAATACTCCTCAATCCTCATTGAGAAAACGATCCAATAATCCGCAATTTACCCTAATACTCACTATAAATCTGGTATAAAACTCCCTTATCTCTCTACAATATACTTTGCCAAGTAACACACAACTTAATCTCTTTAAGTTTACTGACTTGAGCGTCGGAGTGAGTTCGCTCGGTACCAAGCCGAGCCCTCAGTTTGTTCATTGTTTCAGAAGAGGCCGAAAGGAAGAGTCAAGCAAAGTCATCATTCTACAAGCATACGTGGTAACAAATCCTGCTCCGGAATTACACCCGGAACAACATGGTTAACTATAAGTTTGGAATAACTTCAAACCTTGAGGTGTTTGATTTTCAGATCCAGAGCCAGCCTCAGACCCAGGATCAAGGCCTCATATTCTGATTCGTTGGTTGTGGCCTTGAATTCACATTGTACCGCCTAGACTATGAGGTCTCCTTGAGGTGATCTGAGGAAGAGTTCTACTCTTGCTCCTCTTCCGTTGGAGGCCCCGTCTATATGCAGCTCCCATACCTATTCTCTTTTATCTTCCTCCAGGTTCAAGATGTCTTGTTCTGCCTGGGTCTGAAGAGCTGGGCAGATGTCAGACACAAAATCTGCCAGAGCCTGAGACTTTATTGTTGTACGAGGCTCATATTTCAAGTCATAACTGAAGGAAACGTAGATCTATATACTTAACATATTCATATTTGTTTTAATTTAATTTGTCATAAAATTAATGAATGATCTTATGCATGCAAACACTTAAACAATATAAAGAAGAAACATTGTTCTTACATTGGATTTTCGGTTTATAGGGCACAAGAGAGATCACCTTTCTCTCTTGTTCTTGTGCTTTCCTTTAGTGGAAGAACTAAGATCCAAGTGTAGGATCTCTCCCAAAGCTAAATACCCAAAGCACACTCTTAATTAAAATTAATATTATGAGTACTAGATAATATTAACTTTGTAGAAAATTGACCCAAAATAATTTTGTTTTTGGTCTCCTAAAAACCGGTTTCAAGAGAGGAGAAGAGGAAGGAGAAATCTTTTTATCTCTCTAAAATATTTGATGAGATGAATGAATGAATGAATGACAATAACATTATTGTGTATAAGGTAAAAATGAGAGGAAAAACCAAGTGGTTTTTGCCTCTAAAAACCGGGTGGTAGGAGGGGTAAAGGGAGCTAATGCATGCCTTTGTTTATCTTCACAATGTAACCTAGGGTTGCATGGCTAGTAAGGTAAGTAATCATTATGTTTACCACTTATATTATAAACACAATATTTAGCCTAATCCCCTTCCTAATTTCGGTACCTTCATAAAATGGAACCCATTTTATTTTTGTCAAACTTGTCTTATGTCACATGTCAAATGTAACATAAATTTGTTATGTATTTTTAACATATTAAAAATCAACGTATTAATAAAAATACGTCATATACAAGAATCGACTTAGTAATTCATAATTACTTGTACCAAAATATTTTACCAATTTATAAATCACAACAACTTGTATTTATAATTATTCATTCGAATTCAATTGTTTCCTTAAACAATAATTTCATTCGAGCAATGATACAATTCGATTACTCAGACCGTATCTCATTTAATCAAATTTCAATGAGATACGTAAAAATTACTTCCAAAATCGTCCGTCAATTTTAATTAAATTAATTGACTCGTAACGTTATACAATCAATTAATTGCTCAAGTAATAGTGTTGCCCTATAGGTATGACCTAGGGGATCAACTGATCACCACCGTCGCACGACAGTAATGTCACACTCTAGTCAGCCAATCATTACCGATATGTGTGGACCAGTTGACAGTAAATATTACTTCCCACTTGTATTCTTTATGATGAGACTTAAACATGTGATCATCATGATCAATAGTTGTGATCGCATTATTGTCGGAGGACACATATTCCAACAATCTCCCACTTGTCCTCGACAAGTGTGCGTCACCAATTCTCTTATCCTATTACTATCTCCCACTCAATGCAAGGTGTCTTTCAGGTCGTACTTGCAAGTGATCATATCAAGAGTGGTTTCCTCGATCTGGAGAATAACTGATTGACCGGATTTATCCACCATGGATACATTCCGAGCGTGGCCACGCATTTCCAGTTCATTACTCCTCGAGTGGCCCTGAGATATTGTTATAACCTTGACTAGGGGTGGACAATTCCTATCGCACTCATTCCCTTCAACTATCCACAGCCATCATAACCCAAAATATGCCCATTTGACCCCATTTACGAAGGTCGTAGTAACACAAATCAAAGTTAATCTGAAACTGTGCAATCTTAGGCGAATAGTCTTTAGTCAAAAGAATCGACTCATTTGAATGATAATAGCAGCTCTCGCCACGACCAGGCTATATAAATTTGCCAGAACTCTATAAGCGGTCATTAGGCCCGACAAAATGTTCCTAACAGTCTGCCTATATGATCGACTACTCATCTCACATGACTCTATGGCACTTGAACTTGCCATCAATCGCATCACACTCTAGTCACTTTGAGACGTCACCTTATGTAAGTAACTATGGGCAAATACAATGTTAATCCACGTTCACTTTAACGGGGTTCAATTGTCTCCACAACCCGTTTGGATATAACAATGTACAAGGTGAGTTAATAATAACTCAAACGACAAATGTCGACATCACACTCGGGTAGTCAATACCATATTACAACCTTGTGATGCGTATCGTAAGTGTAAACACTACTTATTGATTGCAATAGAAGTTTAACATGCCATGTGTCCATGTGTTCAAACTTCTTAATCGTATTATCCTTTATATTCATGTTATCACTCATAGCATGAACCTTACCAAGTACACATCAAGGTTCCCGACCTTGGTTTCGGTTCTTTATCTTGAAAGAACTTCCTTATCGATTATCACATAACGAACGAATTTGTGGTGAATGATATAACTTGTACTGATCAAGTACTCCATCCACACACAATGCACTAGGTATATGTTTTGTAGAGTCTTGCAACAACTTGTCAAGATGATTAGCCTAGCACTTCTTACAAGTCCTAGCATAGTTAGGAAAGATTAGTTTTGAGCAACTTCTTATTCAACTAAGTATCTTTCCAATAACCTCTTATTTCTCCTTTTGATTTGAAAAGTTTAGGATTTTCATATATCTTTACGTGTGTTCGAACTTTCTATAATATGTGCAACCTCTTAACACATAATAGAGTATTCTGTCAAACACTGAAATTGCTCATCGAATTCTCCTCGAGAATTCATGACGTTTCTATTATGGCTTACCAATGAATCATCATGCTCTAATGGCGGAAACATTAGTTACTAATAATCATGTGCATGATTATTCTAATGGCGGAAACATTAGTTACTAATAATCATGAGATCAACCGTTCATAGGTTCAATGAATGACCATGACTGCTAATGGCAATTCCATTTTTATCTACATGAATAACCTATGTGAATGTTGATACTATGTGTATCTATTAATACTAATCCAATATTTCTTGATGTAATTGGATTCATCATAGTCCAAATTCATCCAGAATTGAAAACTCAAATACTTCTTTGTGAAAGAAGATATTAGCTCGTCATTCCTAATGAGTAATGAGTTGTAAACATTTAAAGGATGATAGCTCCCACTAAATTCCATGTCTTCACATGATAATTTCTAATGCTCCCACTTAATTCCACATGTTTCGAAATTGATTACTCAATTGAACATATTTCAAAATTTGGAATGTATGTTGCTTTGCAAAGTTATTAAGATGAAACCATATATGTTCCCATCATATCCTTTCAAAATTCCTATTTCGAAGAGGTCTCATCTTAACCTTATGGAAAGAGATTTTAAGGGGGCGTTTGGTTGGGGGTAATTAGGAAAGGGTAAGAGAATAAGGACTCATGATTCCCTTTGTTATTGTTTGGTTAAGCAAATTAATGATACCCTTTACCCATCTATCCTATTAACAAACCTCCTAATAATTCTAAACTGATACCACTGACCCCCCCAAGGTTTAGAATTTCATTCCCTTCCTTACCCATCTTTTTTTCTCCCTCACTCAAAACAACGTAACCTTAAAAAAAAAACACCGCTGCTCAACGCGCCTGTCGTCGCCTCACCGCCGGTCACCACCCTCACCGTCTGTCGCCGCCCTCACTGTCGTCGCTTCTCCCTTCTCTCTTCAATGTTGGTCCTCTTTTCTCTCTAAAAAAATCATCTTTTTATATTTCGTTTTTTATTTTTAATCTTTGCTTTTGTAAATTATACTATATTTATTCATGTTTAATTTAGGGTTTATCGTTCAATTTTTCTTATTAGAAGTAACTTGCATAATCAGTAGTGTTTATCGTTCAATTTTTCTTATTTAGGGTTCTTATTGTTCAATTTTTTTAATTTTGAGTTTTAATCGTTCTTCAATACGAATTAAATAGTACGGAGTACTTGATATTATTGTTCTCAGTGGCTTGGGTGTCCTTCACTGACTGAGTTAACTAAATAAAAAAATTGTTCGGGAAGCAGGGACACCGCATAGAATGAAGGTAGTAGGACACCATAAACAAACTCCTGACTAAGCTATGACGTAGTACTGTAGTACTATAGTTCCTAATTCTCATGAGGCAGCCACAACCAAAATATTATTCATTTTAAATTTACGACGGATCAAGTATTATACGAGTACACTATGATGTCGATGTTTGAGACTATGAAAAACTAGTAGGTTGAACTTATAATCGTTTTTTGCTTTTGAACTTTTTTACGGTTGTCACGTAGAATAATGTTTCGTGTTTTGGACAAGAAGTAATATTTTGCGTTGATGAATAAAATTATTTCGAAAAAAAGTTGTATTAAAAAAATATGTTTACTTGAAAGAGGTTGCATAACCAAAAAAAATACTGAATAACATAAAAGAATAAAAAAAGTTGTTGAAAAAAAGTAACATAAAAAATCACAAAAAAAGGTAGAAAAAAAAATGAACAGGAAAAAATAGTTGGTAAGTCGTAACATTAAAAAAACGTATGAAAAAATTTGTTTAGAAAAAAAAATGGTAATATTAGATTGATTCATTTCTTTAACAACCAAACAACCACAAAGGGAATAAGGGGATAAATCATTCCCTTACAAGATCATAACCAAACAACAAGTTTAATTCAAAGGAATTCTATACCTTACCCCTCATTTCCCTTACTTGATCTCATTCTCTTTCCCTTTCCCATACCAAACGCCCCCTAAATCTCTAACCCATTCATGTCATAATGATGTGTGGCAATGTCATTTATTAAATATAAGTAATATCCAATACACATCCTTCAAAATATCCCTTTTAGAAGGAGGTTTAACCAATTCATTTTCATAATGAGGTTAAGTAATGACATCTGCGTGGTTTAAAACTTTGGCTATTGAAGATATCGGTATATCAATCCTTGCAACCTCTAGTCATAAATATCGCTTATAACTAGGATGTTACATTGATTCATTTAGGCTCTTAAGTAAATCTCAAGGTTGAAACTATTGGTCAAAATTTTTCATAAACTAGTCAAAAACTCTTGTTAAGACTTTACATTAGTCATTTTGTTCCAAAACTTTCTTTTGGTCTCCTCGTGTAGTTATCTTGAGAACATACTCTTATGATTACTTCACTTGGTCTCTTTAGTCATATAGAACTTACATGAGACCATAGATCTCATCTAGTGAGTATACTATTTAAATAGATATACCTTCATTTAAATCATTCTCTCTTGCGTAGATCTCATTTACACAAGTACACAAAAATATATCTTGCCTCGTGTGTTGTGTCCTCATTTTTCTCCCACTATCTTTAGAATAAATACACTAGAGATTCAAAGATAGCATATGAGACACAAATAATGATGTTGAAGTATAAGGAGAACTATCTCATAGGTTGACTAATAGTTTTAGATTTCGTAAGTGTACTTGGTGATTGCCATTCCTTTAAGAGAGTTCATAGACTCAAAATTACTTTATAAATGATCATACACAAGCCTTAAGCATGTGGACATATAATGAAACCCGTCATTATATTTGTCTATTAGATCACTTTAAGTTATATGTTTCTAAGAACAAGCATTTAAACATGAATTTTAGAACAAAAGGATAAAATGATAAAACGGGTGACTTGGGTTGCAAACCAAGTCACCATTATCCAAAATACAACAAATTATCCAAAATACCTTTCCATGTCGAACACGGAAACTTAAGGTTCTAAAATCCAAAAAATAATTTAAAATAAGACAATAAAAAGCGAAGCTACATGAAAGCTATTCCTATCTCCTTGATGGTTTCTTAAGCTTGCTTTTCTTTTCCTTTGTCTTTTCTTGGTGGAGGCCCTATTTCCTTCATTCTAAAAAGGGAGATACATTATCACAACTTTGTATCATAATACCATAGTTGAATTAGAAACATAAAAGAAAGGATAGTCATTTACCTACTGGAGTAATCTTTCCAGCCTTAATATCACCAAGGTATTTGGAACAATTTCTTTTCCAATGTCCCATACCATTACAATAATGGCATTTATCAAGAGGACCCTTCTTGATTTTTGAAGTGCTAGCTTCACAAGTCCTAGCTTTGGTGAAAGTGGGAGCTTGCTTCTTACCCTTCCTCCCATTCTTCTTGAACTTCGCCTTACTCTTAGTGCTTATGTTAAGCACATCCTTGGGTGGGTTCACATTTAACCCCATGTCCCTTTCGGCTTGCACAAGTAACTTGAGCAATTCTTCAAGAGACACATCCTTGTTTTGCATGTTAAAATTCACCCGGAATTGAACATACGCTTTGACTTTGGACAAGGAGTGTAGAATCCTATCTACAACAAGTTCTTTGGGGATTTCAACTTTTTGAATTTTCAAGGTCTTAACAAGCTCCATAAGTTTGAGCACATGAGGGCTAACCTTTTGGCCCTCTTTGAAGTCGAGATCAAAGAATGCCGCGGCCGCCTCATATTGGACGATCCGCAGAGTTTGTGAAAACATTGTCACAAGCTTGGAGTAAATCTCATTAGCATTGCCCATTTTAAAGGCTCTCCTTTGGAGATCCGCCTCCATCGCAAATATCAAGACATTTTTCATTGCGGCGGACTCCTTTTGGTAAGCCTCATATGCTTCCCTAGTGGAGGCGGTTGACCTAGTAGTAGGTTCGGGAGGAGAGGCCTCGGTAAGGTAACGAAGCTTGTCGTCACCTTGGGCGGCTAATTTGAGTTGGGCATCCCAATCGGAGAAATTTAACCCATTCTTTTCAAGTTTACATCGATCCATGAAGGATCGGAGCCATGATGTATTAGCGAGAGGCGTGGCGTTAGGGGTTGGTGTTGCCATTTGTTATGAGAAAAAGAAGTGGTCTACAAAACAAAATAGAGGGAGTAAAGCAAATGTCGTTTTAATAATAATACTCGTAAAAATTTAATTTAAACAAGTTTTATGCATTTTTCTAGTGACCTCTACCCAACTAGATAAATGATTCCAAGACCCAAATTCATATCAACTTAGGCACGGGATAGCCGATGGAACCCTTATTAATATAACTCGGTGGATTAACGTTTAATCGATTCTACTTTTAGAACACTTGGTCGATAAAATTACTCTAATGTTTATCTATAGCCCGGAACACATGCGACTACGGTCACGAATACTTCCGTTGAGGTCAATCCAAATTTCGAATAAATGTGTCCATGATCCAAATTCACATTAATTTGGGCACGGGATGGCCGATGAAACCCTCATCAACACGAATTCGCTGGATAGACATTCATCACCCACTTCCCCTACGTAACAAGGTTTGTACCCCGGGATGGCCGAGTGCACTCCCTCGCGAAATAGGTTTTCATGGTTTCTACTATTTGGTAAGGCTATGTCTCAATTAATTGTTTTAGCGAGAGGTCATGTCAATTTATTATCTATCACGTTTTAAGTGAACTAAAGCGGTGAACTACGATAATTGTAATTGACACGGTCGATGAACTCGATAAGATGATGATGATGCATGTTTTACTTATGGCGATTTAGCGATGCATGTGACATATAAATAAAATGCAAAACATAAAAATAAATCCTAGTATGGCCTTCCTAAAAATAGAAAACTATTTAACTATTACATATTCGGAAACCAACTCTATTGGTCCCTTGAACTTCGGTTGTGGCACACATCTCGAGGCAACACCGTCTTTATGTATCGCCATCTTGAAGAAATCTGTCTTTGGGAACTCCGAAATGAATAAAATTACATAATAAATTACATAATTTCCTATTATACATTTGTAACTAAAATAAAAATAAATATATAAAATTACAAAACGGTGATACGAGTTAACAATAAAATTACAACCGAATCGATATTCCCATACATTTCGGGAAATACCAATTAAAAACTAAGGCCATACTAAGTAAAAATTACATAATTCAAAAATTACATAAATTAAAATTATGAAAATCATAAATAAAATGCAGCATTATAATATGTATGAACATGCCCAATTTTATGCTAAATCCAATATCGTATATTACTCGGTTTTTACGGATTTGCGTGATTTCAATATTTTATAATCACAAAAATTACATAAATTCATATTTATGCATAAGTTAATTACCCTAACCTCTTAGGACTCAAAATTTAGTCTTCACTAATTATTTGACCATAATTACCTCATATTTCTAAAATTGTTCATTAATGGACCAAAAATTACAAAAATAAGCTATAAACTTCAAATAAATCACAAAATTTCAAATAAATTCAAAATTTGAAATTTAAACTCATGAACATTCTGGAAAAATACTATGACACTCATAATGTTCAAAAACTTAGGTTAAAAATTTCGAAATTTATCCGGAAAAACAATGTTGCGGTTTATCGGTTTTAACTAAAATAATCATAAAAACATGTGAAAAATTATATACATCAACTTTTCAATTTTAGATCTGAAAAAGATAATAAAATGCAACATATAATGTTTTTTCTTAGTCATAGAGTATGTTTTATTAATATTTCACTAATTAAGTCACTATTCATGCCATTTTTCTTCAAAAACCATAAATCATGCAAAAAGACTTCAATATAGCCTATTATTTTACACACATCTTGTAAAATTAAATTTCTATGACACGATTCGAAATTTATCTCATATTAACCTATTTTTCACTTAAAACCCATTTTAATAATGAAAAATCCATTTTTCGAGCATAAGAAGTCCAAAAATTATGAAAATTTACAGGTTATCTCAAAATAATATATGTGACAACATATCCGAAAATCACTGGAAAATTCGTAGTTTAGCTAATTTTAGTCCAAAAATGACATCTTTACTCATAAAATCATATTTTAATGCCATTATTGTATAATATGAACAATAAAAATCCGTAAATTAACCAAAATATCCTAAAAATATTTTAGGACCAGAAATTTTAACATGCATGATGATTTTCGTGATATATCATAATAACACAAATTTTACAAGTTTTATATGTTATTCTTATAACTCGGAAAAACTTTTAACCGATTTGCATGCAAACAACCATGGCTCATGATACCGATTGAAGGAAAAGTAGATCTATATACTTAACATATTCATATATGTTTTAATTTAATTGTTCATAAAATTAATGAATGATCTTATGCATGCAAACACTTAAACAAAATAAAGAAGAAACATTGTTCTTACATTGGATTTTCGGTTTATAGGGCACAAGAGAGATCACCTTTCTCTCTTGTTCTTGTGCTTTCCTTTAGTGGAAGAACTAAGATCCAAGTGTAGGATCTCTCCCAAAGCTAAATACCCAAAGCACACTCTTAATTAAAATTAATATTATGAGTACTAGATAATATTAACTTTGTAGAAAATTGACCCAAAATAATTTTGTTTTTGGTCTACTAAAAACCGGTTTCAAGAGAGGAGAAGATGAAGGAGAAATCTTTTTATCTCTCTAAAATATTTGATGAGATGAATGAATGAATGAATGACAATAACATTATTGTGTATAAGGTAAAAATGAGAGGAAAAACCAAGTGGTTTTTGCCTCTAAAAACCGGGTGGTAGGAGGGGCAAAGGGAGCCAATGCATGCTTTTGTTTATCTTCACAATGTAAACTAGGGTTGCATGGCTAGTAAGGTAAGTAATCATTATGTTTACCACTTATATTATAAACACAATATTTAGCCTAATCCCCTTCCTAATTTCGGCACCTTCATAAAATGGAACCCATTTTATTTTTGTCAAACTTGTCTTATGTCACATGTCATATGTAACATAAATTTGTTATGTATTTTTAACATATTAAAAATCAACGTATTAATAAAAATACGTCTTATACAAAAATCGACTTAGTAATTCATAATTACTTGTACCAAAATATTTTACCAATTTATAAATCACAACAACTTGTATTTATAATTATTCATTCAAATTCAATTGTTTCCTTAATCAATAATTTCATCTGAGCAATGATACGATTCGATTACTCAGACCGTATCTCATTTAATCAAATTTCAATGAGATACGTAAAAAGTACTTCCAAAATCGTCCGTCAATTTTAATTAAATTAATTTACTCGTAACGTTATACGATCAATTAATTGATCAATTAAGAGTGTTGCCCTATAGGTATGACCTAGGGGATCAACTGATCACCACCGTCGCACGACAGTAATGTCAAACTCTAGTCAGCCAATCATTACCGATATGTGTGGACCAGTTGACAGTAAATATTACTTCCCAATTGTATTCTTTATGATGAGACTTAAACATGTGATCTTCATGATCAACAGTTGTGATCACATTATTGTCGGAGGACACATATTCCAACAGTACCGCTCAGGTGCACGGACCATTTAGCCATCCTTTCTGACAATTCTGGTTTCCTCACGATAGTCTTAAGAGGGTAATTAGTTATCACGGAAATGGTATGAGACTCAAAATAAGGACGTAATTTATAAGATGCCGTAACGAGTGCAAGGACGAGTTTTTGGAGTGACGTGTACCTGGTCTCTGTAAGAAGCAGAGACTTACTGAAGTAGTATACTGGATGTTGTGATCCTTCCCGCTCTCGTACCAGCACTGCACTTACTGCTACTTCTGTAATTGACAGATACAGGAATAATGGCTCTCTTGGCTCTGGCTTTGATAGAAGTGGTGGAGTACTGAGGTAATGTTTTAACTCCTTGAATGCTTTCTCGTGCTCTTCCGTCCATTCCAACCTTTGGCTCTTTCTGAGTATGTCGTAAAACAACCTGTATATGTCTGAGGATCTAATGGTTCCTAGAGTATTCGGTAACTCTTTGCGTTTATCATTCCAAAATTTAGATTAAATCTGGGTTACCAATATGAGTCTTGCACCATCTACATGGTATATCATTCTAGCTTGGTTTAGAATAGAATCACCTTGATTTTGGGCTAGCCATAAATCAAATCGCGGTGTATGGGGTCACAAAAAGTGAAACCTATTTTGTATCTTAAAATTATATTCTTATTTAGGGTCCATGTACTTAATATTCCTAATTAAGGTACAATTTTAAACCCAAAACTAGATTGAGTACACAATGACTCTATCTCTCGACATTATTTGATGCTAGTCGTCATATTCTAATCATCCTATGTATCGCATACAATGATGAAAACCACCATCGGTTTCTAATATTGACAAAATGGT
Organism: Silene latifolia; assembly: GCF_048544455.1. Classification (NCBI taxonomy): domain Eukaryota; kingdom Viridiplantae; phylum Streptophyta; class Magnoliopsida; order Caryophyllales; family Caryophyllaceae; genus Silene; species Silene latifolia. Next base: position 51,396,672 of record NC_133538.1, read on the forward strand.
ACTAGCAAAACTTATGTCAATCAAATAAATAAAGAACTAAGTCTTATTAGATGTCCCACAACTAACTTGCTTTATTCTTTAACAACTTGGGGTAGTTTCCTTTCTAGTGTCCAACACTTCCAAAATGGGAAATTTTATCGGTCGAAATTGATAGGTTTAATAAAGTTATTCCCAATAACTTTACTTTTGCCTTTATCTTGTCAATTCCTTTCCAATCTTTACTTCCTGAACCTCGTCCTTTCTTAACGATTAAGAGAATGCTCCCACACATTTCAATGAATCTTTGCTTAGAGAAGCAAAAATTTAATTTCATGAAGACTACTCTTCAATTTATTCGTTTAGTCTTCAAACTTTCATTGAAGTGGTTGCGTTATTTTGGTCAATTACGATTTCTTACAAATCTAATTACCAAAACAATTTAACGTTTCAAGTACTTAATTCAATTAAGTATATGAATAACTATCCATTGTAATTAGACATGTTAGTCAATAATCAAAAGCCTTTTTGATAATGAATAACTTTTATCTACACTTTTCACAAAAAGATCTTTAGCAATGGTTCATATGAGGTTTTAGAAGCAAATTCATATTTGTCTTTAGTTACGATGTTTTAATGGAGATTTGAATCAAAAATCGAAATGATATCGTATATGAATTGTGGTAATGAAATAGAACAATATGATAACGGAATAGTGGAAAACTTAACATTTATCGTTTTATTAATACTCGTAAATAACAAGTAAAGCATTTACATAGTGACCTCTACCCAACTATGATAATGATTCCAAGATCCAAATTCATATTAAGTTGGGCATCGGTAAAGCCGAATACAACCCTCATCAATATAACTCGGTGGATTAACTCTTTAATCGATTCTACTTTTAGAACTCTCGGTCGATAAAATTACATTAATATTTATCTTTAGCCCGAAACACATCCGGCAACCGTCAAGAATACTTTCGTTGAGTTCAACCCAAATTTCGAATAAATGTGTCCATGATCCAAATTTACATCAACTTGGGCATCGGTAAAGCCGAATACAACCCTTATCTTTATAAATTCTGTGGGTAGACATTTATCACCCACTTCCCCTACGTAACAAGGTTTGTACCCCGGTAGGGCCGAGTGCACTCCTTCATGAAATAGGTTTTCATCGTTTCTACTTTTTGGAAAGGCTAAGTCTCAGTTGTTTATTTTAGCGAGAGGTCATGTCAATTTATTATCTATCACGTTTTAAGTGAACTAAAGCGGTGAACTACGATAATTGTAATTGACATGGTCGATAAACTCGATTTAAAATGCATGTTTAGTTATGGCGATTTAGCGATGCATGCAACATATAAATAAAATGCAAAGCATAAAAATAAAATCCTAGTATGGCCTTCCTAAAATAGTAAATTTAATAAACTATTACAAATTCGGAAACCAACTCCTTTGGTCCCTTGAGCTTCGGTCTTGGCACGCATCTCGAAGCAACACTTTCTTTGATGGATCGCCTTCTCTAGTGGCACCGTCTTCATGGAAATCCGGAATAATAAAATTACAAAATGAATTACATAATTCCTTATTATACATTTGTAATTAAAATAAAAATAAATCTATTAAATTACAAAACGGTGATACGAGATCACAATAATTACAACTGAATCGATATTCCCATACATTTCGGGTAATATCAATTAAAACTAAGGCCATACTAAGTAAAATTACATAATTCAAAAATTACATAAAATTAAGATATGACAATCATAAATAAAATGCAGCATTATAATACGTATGAACATGCTAGATTTTATGCTAAATCGCCTTTAAAGAGCCAATATCGTATATTAATCGGTTTTTACGGATTTGCATGATTTAACTCTTTAAAATCACAATAATTACATAAATTCATATTTATGTACAAGTTAATTACCCTAACCATCTTAGGACTCAAAATTAGTCTCCACTAACATTTGACAATAATTAAACTTGATTTCTTAATGTTGTTCATAAATGGACCCAAAAATACAAAGTTTATGTTATAAACCTCAAATTAAATCATAAAAAATTCAAATAATTTAAAATTTTGAAATTTAAACTCATCATTATTCTGGAAAAATGCCATGACAATTATGACCATAAAAATATGAGAAAAATTTCGGTTAAAAATTTCGAAACTTAGGTTAAAAATTTAAACCCAAAAATGTTCAAAACTTAGGTTAAAAATTTCGAAAATTTATCGAGAAAAACAAATGTTGCGGTTTATCGGTTTTAACAATTATGACCATAAAAATATGAGAAAAATTTTATTCATCAACTTTTCACTTTTAGATCTGAAATATATGATAAAATACAACATGTGACGTTTTTCCTTTAGTCATGAAGTATGTTTTAGCATTATTACTAATTATAGTCACTATTTATGTGATTTTTCAGAAAAAATTCATAAATCATGCATAAAGACTTCATTATAGCCAAATATTTTACACACATCTTGTAAAATTACATGTGAAAACATACTAAATTTCCATGACCAGATTCGAAATATAACTCATATTAACCTATTTACCCATTTAAATACGATTTTAACTTAAAAAATCCATATTTCGAGCAAAACCACTCATTTTATCATGAAAATTTACAGGCCATCAGTAGATAATTTATGTGAAAATATATCCAAAAAGCACAGAATAATTCAAAGTTTAGCTATTTTTCGTCCAAAAATGACATTTTTATCATAAAAACCATATTTTAATGCCAATAATATATAAAATGAACAATAAAAATCCATAAATCGTCCCATATGACCTAAAATCCATTTAGGACCAGAAAATTTTAACATGCAAAATTATTTTGTGATTTATCAACATAAGACACAAATTTCAAGTTTTATTCGTTAATCGTATTATCTCGGAAAAACGATCCCGATCTTGCATGCAACAACCATAAAGCTCTGATACCACTTGTTGGAAATCATATTTTAAATATCACATATTTTAGTTTAAAGTTTTAGTCATAAAAACTTAAGGATCTTATGCATGCAAAGCATATAAATAAGTGTAGAGGAAAAACCGGTTCCTTACATTGAATATTTCGGTTTATGGGCACAAGTAAGGTCTCCTACCTTCACTTGTTCTTGAGCTATGATGAGTAATAGGATGATCCTCCAAATACTTCAAGTATAGAAGCCACTCCTCTTGATTGCACCCAAGATTATCCCTTATCTCTACTAAATAATATGTGCTAGATATTTGTTTAGTAGTTTACCTTAAAATTGATTACTAATACTCATATATTACATTAATAATATTAGTAATGTGATTGAACAATTTGGATCATCATTTCTCAAGTTTTTAGAGAAAGATGAACAACAATAAGAGAGATGAATGCATGTGAATATTAATGAATGGTTAGAGACAAATTGAGAACAAATTCCCATCATAAAAAGGAAGGGAACCGTGAAAGAGGAAGGGAATATGCCAAAATATGACATCTCCTTTTTCTTTTTCTCTTTTCTAAATATGTAGGTGTGTAAGAAAGTAGTGTAGGTTTGTAAGGCTAGTCTACAATAGCCATAATAATATATTATTTATCACATAAAATAATATAACCCACAATCCACTAAATACTCCCTCCATTGCAGTTCATTCACATAATATGGACCACCATTTTATTTTGTCAATTTGTCATTTGTCACACAATATGTCACATGTAGTATGATACATGTTATTAATTAATTTAATGCATATTTATCACATAAATATCATTTTATAAATTAATTAAATTACATATAACAAATTGACTAGTGATACTTGATCACATAAATAAAATGGGTTATTTAATTATAATTCACAACATCTTGTAATTATAATCAACCATTCATTCCCATCTCTATTGTTTCTCAAACAATAAACAATTTTAGTAATAAAGCATGTTTATTACTAAAATAAATCTTATTTAATCTTATTACAATAAGAAATAATATTCTCTCGCACAATTGAATTGTTCAGTTTTAAGGAACTGATCAACTTGTATCGTCATACAATTAATCAACTATACAGATAAGGGCATCATCCTTTAGGTGTGACCTTAAGGGATCAACTAACCACCACCGTCCCACGACAGTATCGTCAAACTCTAGCAAGCCAATCGTTACCGATTAATGTTGGTCAGTTGACTATATAATTGAATTATCCCTTACGTATTCTTAGAACGAGATTTAAACATGTGATCATCATGATCGTCAATTGTGATCGCATTATTGTCGGGGACACTCCAACAGGGATGTGTGCTGCACTTAACGGGCCTCCAACCTTGCAGTCGATAGAGGAGGAAGAGAGGCAGCTGGAGACCCTTTATCCTGTTCAGCCTGACTTGAGCGTGTTGATGCCTGAGGTTGGCGAGGTGAACTCTCCTGCGCTGATGAAGCAGACAGCTACTGAGGAAGCTGGTTCCTTTGAGGAGGCTACCATTGCTGAGGGAGCTCAAGAGGCTGCTGGTGCTGAGGGCATGCAACCTGGTCCTGTCCCTTGGGAAGTCAGCAGGAGAAGGCAAAAAAGGTGCCAAAAAAGTAGGTGATTGATCATGCCTCAAGTTAAAAGTTTTTTATATTCAAACTTTTTTTGAAAGGTGGTCTGACCCTGGATGGGCAGACTTGTAAGAATTTTTAATCATTTTGTTTTTTGTTTTCCCATCGTGGTGACGGTTGACTAAACTTAGGGCCGTATTTGGCCATAATTTGAAATGCCCCTTGCCTAGTTTTGGTAAGTTTTATTTTCGTCATAACTTGTTTGTTTTTTTTACTTAGCTTAGGAAGATGCCGTGTCAGCCTGCTGGCTGATTTAGGCTAGTCGTGTCAGCCTGAAATGGCTGATTTAGACTCAGCTAGCTGCCGTGTCAGTCCAATGACTGATTTAGGCATTTGCCGCATTCTGACTACTTAACCTTGTTCATGACTCAAGGTGTGTTCATCATGTTTAAAGCCAACATGGGCGTACCTTAGACAAGTTTATCGTCATTCTAGGACCAGTGGAACGTTGCAGGATTCTGGTAGCTCAAAGATCCCTGCGTTTCATATGTTTGTGCATGCATGCCGGGGCCCTGATTGATTGCACCGAGTACTCGGTATTGAGAGCTACGTTTGGGGGTGGTATCCAGGGTAGCTGGATGAGCTTTAAGCTATCTGCCAGGCTCCATTTCGTATGTTCCACAAGCCTCCTGGTGAGGGTGCTCCTATTGGAGAATTTAGGTTAGGCATGTTGGAGTGCCATGTGCCTTGTCACCTCGCGTTTTCAGTTGACAGTCCTGCTAGCAACACTTTCAATGTACCATAGATATTAAAGTCCAGAGTGATGCATTTAAAGAAGCCTAAAAACAGAAAATTCCACCAGAGTTATGTGAAGTACCTGCTGCTGTCTCATGGTGAAGGATAATATCCGTATAAAACCCATAATTTGAAGGATTATAACGCAAATTTAATACGTGATTTATAGTCATAAACGAAAACAACAATGAAACGATAAAGATCAAGGATTAACCTTCGGTCCTAATGCAAAATGGCAATGAGAGATCAAAGTAGATCTCCTCCTAAATGATGCACCCAAGATTGTCCGAGAAATGCCCTTGTGCTAGAATGAATCCTCTAATTGCCTTGCAATATTGAGAGGATTATTTTGTGAGTTTTGTTTAGATGTGAGATCTAAAGTTTTGAGAGATAATATTTCTCAAAACCCTAATTCTTTTCTCAAATGAATGAATTAGGGCAAATAGGAGAGGAAGCTCTCCTTTTGAGCTTAGTTCGGCCGTGAGCTTTAGATGGGGAGAGTGGGCTTTCCACTTTCTCTTATTTTTAACTCATGGTACGACCCGAAATGCGTTAAATGTATATGACACGGTTTTATCATAAATCGTCATCGGTTATCGGTTATTAAAGCATCAACTAATAATACGGATTAGTTGAAACATTAATACATGTCCAACAAAGACGATATTGTATAATTATATTCAATATACATTAATCAAATATAAATCGCTTTATATTTAATTTACGAATTAACTGCTTAATCCGCCTTAACCATTATTATTTAATCCGTATTAAATAAAATATCTCAACATCACATTTTGACTAATTATTAGTCAAATAACTCAGACTAACTGGTTAGTCAAATTTGGCATCTACATGACTGTATTTTCATACCGTCACATCTCTCAAACGTATCCTATAGGTGTGACTTTTAGGGACCAGTTGATCACCGCCATCTGTATGACAATAACGTCAAACTTATCTAGCAAGCCAACCGTTATTGATAAACGTGGACCAACTGATTATGATACAAAAGTATACCCTTTGATCCTTTTAGAGATTTATAAGTCCTTGCACTAATCGTAAGGACACCAGCCCCAACAAGCTCCCACTTGTCCGTACAAGTGTATGTGCAATGACGTTATCCGCACTAACTGGAGGACACCACCTCCAACAAACTCCCACTTGTCCGTACAAGTGTATGTGCGATAACCGATTCTCATATTCATTTAAAATTTCTCCCACTCAATGTAAAACAATTTGCAGATCCGGATCCGCAAAGGTCGTATTTTACAATCGATCTGTATCTAGAGTGGTTTCCCCGACTAGAGAGTAACTTAACTGATAAAACGAATTCGTATTCGAGCATGGCCATGCATTTCGATTCTGACTCCTCGAGTGGCCCTGAGAAATATCGAGTACCTGATAAAGGCTGAATATTTCCTTCAACTCGAACTCCTTCCGATCTAAGCACAGCATGAAATGACCCAGAAACAATCTACTTGGCCCCCTGTTACGGATGACCGTGAGAAAGAAACCAAAGTCACCCAAAATCTGTCGTAGTCTCAAGAGACAGTCGATAGTCAAAAGAATCGACTCTTAGGATCACCATGGAGGTCCTATCCACGACCTGGCACCGAATGTTGTAAAACATTTAGGACTCCACGTTGATGTCACAATTGTGTCCTACGAGATATCCGTATAAATCGCCTCCGTGATTGGTCACCAACTTTGTTGACTTATGGCTCGTTGAACCCACCATCAACCAACGTCACAAAATAATTACCTTGAGTTATCAGCTCACGTGGGTAATTAAGGACCATAAAATATAATGTTTGTTCTGTTCACTTTGTGGTGTTCAAAAATGTCGTACAAAACCACATGAAAAACAAAATATATATAAAATATCAAAACGATGATGTCGTATAGAGTAGAAAAGCGAATGAATCTAATCCATAAAAGAGTACTACAACTTAGGAACACGTTTAATTCCCATGGAATTAACATGCCCTTCATGCTTATCTTGTCGTAATGGTTTAGTGAGAGGATCTGCTATGTTATCATCTGTAGCAATCTTTTCTATCACTACTTCCTTTTGCTCCACGTAATCTCGGAGTAGATGAGCTTTCCGTTGTACATGTCTAGACTTGTTGCTAGACTTTGGCTCCTTAGCTTGGAAGATGGCACCTCTATTGTTGCAATAGATGGTGATCGGGTCATTCGAACTAGGCACTACAGATAGTCCATGTAAGAATTGACGCATCCATATCGCTTCCTTTGTAGCTTCGCACGACGCGGCATAGTACTCGGACTCGGTCGTAGAACCTCGCTGTAACATTTGTTTGGAACTCTTCCAGTGATCAAAAAGCGCCATTAAGAGTAAGAACGAATCCAGACTCGAGATTTCGAGTCATCACGATCCGTTTGGAAGTCGGCATCTGCAGAATCGGTTGCGCATAGCTTTTGTTCGCCTCCATAAGTCAATGCCCAATCTTTAGTCCTCCGTAGGTACTTAAGAATGTTCTTGACAGCCATCCAATGTGATTCACCTGGATGTTGTTGGAATCGACTTGTCATACTCAATGCATATGCCACGTCCGGACGTGTGCATATCATGGCATACATGATTGATCCTATAGCCGAGGCATAAGGAATCCGTGTCATGCGCTCTTTCTCTTCCGGTGTCTCCGGTGACTGAGACTTGCTCAAATGCACCCCTGGAGCCATAGGAAGAAACCCCTTCTTGGAGTTAGTCATGCTGAATCTCTCTAGGACTTTGTCTATGTAAGACTCTGATCGAGAGATAACATCCGTCGTGATCTATCTCGATAGATACGGATGCCTAGAATTCTTTGTGCCTCTCCCAGATCTTTCATCCGGAAATGGTTTTTCAACCATACTTTCACCGAAGTTAAGAGAGGTATGTCATTCCCAATCAGGAGTATGTCATCGACATACAATATTAGGAAGACAATCTTGCTCCCACTCGACTTGATATAAAGACATGGTTCCTCGACCGATCGAGTAAATCCATTTTCTTTAATCACTTGGTCGAAGCGATGATTCCAACTCCGAGATGCTTGCTTAAGTCCATAAATGGAACGCTTAAGCTTGCACACTTTCTTAGGATGTTGTGGATCGATGAAACCTTCGGGTTGTACCATGTACAACTCTTCCTCCAAAAAGCCGTTTAAGAAGGCAGTTTTCACATCCATTTGCCAAATTTCATAGTCATGAAAAGCGGCAATCGCTAAGATAATCCGAATGGAACGCAGCATGACTACGGGTGCGAAAATTTCATCGTAGTGCAAACCTGGCACTTGGGTGAAACCTTTAGCAACTAGTCGTGCTTTATAGATATCTTGTTGACCTTCCACCGAATGCTTTATCTTGTAAAGCCATTTGCATTGAAGGGGACGAACCTTAGCAGCTAAGTCAACAAGATCCCATACGTTGTTCTCATACATAGAGTCCATCTCGGATTGCATGGCCTCAAGCCATAGCTTTGAGTCGGAACTAGTCATGGCACCTTTATAGGTTGCGGGTTCACTACTCGTTAAGAGTAGAACGTCATCTATGTCATGTTCCTCGACCATACCAATGTATTTGTCTGGAGGAATAGAAACTCTTCCCGACCTCCTAGGTTCCACAGGAATATTCACCGCAGCCGGGATTGAAGGAATTGGTTCCTCAAATGGTTGCTCGGTATTTGGTTCTGGAATCTCCGACAGGTCGAAGGTTCTATCACTCTTTGCATTCTCGAGAAATTCCTTCTCTAAGAATGTCGCACTAGCCGCAACAAAAACACGTTGTTCGGTTGGCGAATAGAAGTAATGACCAAGTGTTCCTTTAGGATAACCTATAAAGTATGTCTTGACCGATCGCGGGCCGAGCTTATCCTCGTGTCTCCACTTGACATAAGCCTCGCAGCCCCAAACCCGTATAAACGACAAGTTAGGGACCGTTCCCTTCCATAGCTCATATGGAGTCTTGTCAACAGCTTTAGTCGGACTTCGGTTAAGTATTAGAGCAGCTGACAGAAGAGCATAACCCCATAATGAGTCAGGCAACACGGTGTGACTCATCATGGATCGAACCATATCAAGTAGTGTTCGATTTCTCCGTTCGGACACACCATTCAAATTTGAGGTGTTCCAGGTGGAGTTAACGTAGGGCAATCCCACGCCTCTTTAAGGTGTTGATCAAACTCGTGAGAAAGATACTCGCCACCACGATCCGAACGCAGTGTTTTAATCTTTCTACCCAATAGGTTCTGTACCCTATTCTGGTATTCCTTGAATTTCTCAAAGGATTCACTTTTATGCTTCATTAAGTAGACATAGCCATATCTACTTAAATCGTCCGTGAAAGTGATGAAATACCTATAGCCTTCTCGTGCGGTGATTGACATAGGACCACATACATCCGTGTGTATGAGTCCTAATAGGTCAACAAAGACGCATTCCAACACCTTTGAAAGAAATCAGAGTCATCTTACCGATGAGACATGATTCACACGTGCCAAATGATTGAAAATCAAAGGCCGAGATAGCTCCATTCTTTATGAGCTGTTTTACGCGTTTCTCATTAATGTGTCCCATACGGCAGTGCCATAGATACGTTTGATCTTTGTCACCAACCTTTAACTTTTTATTCATTACGTGTAATATTTCGGTGGTCTGATCTAAAACATAAATTCCGTTCATGGAGACTGCCTTGCCATAAATCATATCGTGTAAAGAGAAAATGCAAGTATTATTCTCTATTACAAATGAAAAACCAAGTTTGTCAAGTGCGAAAACCGAAATAATGTTTTTAGAAAGACTGGTACATAATAGCAGTTATATAAAAATAACTCAAATCCGCTAGGAAGCTGGATCACGTATGTTCCCCTTTAGACGGCAACCACTCGTGCTCCATTCCCGACACGCAGTCCACCTCACCCTTTACGAGGGGTTCGATGTTTCGAGCCCCCGCACATGATTACACGGATGAGAACCACAACCAGTATCAAGTACCCAAGTTCCGTAACTTGCGTGGTTAATCTCAATCATATGAATAAAAGTAGAAGAAGAAGACATACCAACAGGTTTAACACGACCTGCCTTTAAGTCCTCATGATAAACAGGACATGTACGCCTCCAATGCCCAGTCTTGTGGCAATGATGGCATTCCATGTTTTCATTCTTGCTCTTTGTCGCGCCTGATGAGGTGCTCGACTCACCAGGCCCACTCTTTCCTGGACCCGACTTCTTGAACTTCGGTTTACCTATCGCTAGGTTTGCCTCGAGCTTTGCCCTTACCCTTTCCCTTGTTTGTCACAACGAGAACATCCTGTTTACAGTCCCACTGAACTTCATGTCCTTCTCGGTCCGTACGAGAAGGAGTGCGATTCATGGGGACTTTTCTTCAAATCATTCATATAGTAATTCGCTCTAAATTGCGAAAAACCATCGTGGAGTGAGTGAAGCATGCGGTCAATAACAATGTTCTCGCTGATCTTACAATCAAGCGTCTCCAGCTTCTTGACATTCTCAATCATGCTGAGAATGTGTGGGCTAACCTTAGTTGGCCCTTTCGAGTCTCGCATCAAAGAAGCGAGTGGTATGCTCATAGGTCACGATTCTCGGTGCTTTCGAGAATTCCTTGGTGAGCGTGGTGAAAATCTTGTTTGCACCTTGGGCTATGAAGCGTTTACTCAAATTGGATTCCATTGCAAAAATGAGCACGTTTTTAATTGCACCCGCTTCCATGACGAAATCGTTATATGTAGCGATCTCGTTAGCTCCAGCCGTGGGGCCTGGGTTTGACGGCATGGGCTCAAGCGGAATTTGAGCTTCCCGTCGGCAGCGCGATTCCGTAATCCGCCTCCCGATCCGCGGGTTTGATCCATCATTCTTCATCGAGTTGACCGATTCATCCGATTCATGAAGATCCGGCCGGACTCACGGTCCAATGTGGCACTTGGCATTGGGTCGTTCAAGTGACCAGCCATATTGTTAGTTAGCAGTTTATGTGAACGTGATCTACACTGAAAAACAAAGAAAAACCAAAACGAAATAAGCAACTCATCGAGGTGATTTAAGTCTATTAAAATTCATTTTAATCGTGTAGACTCATTGCACTTGTATAATTGATCTCCCTCAAGAATAATACAAGTGATCCCAAGACTCAATTTCCGTAAATTGACAAGCCAACTGTTTAGCTAGTTCTTCCGTAAAAACTCTTGGTCGATAGACTTCCGTAAATCCTATCTATAGTCAACCATAATCACAAGATCGTACGAGTGACCATAGTGTTGAGATAAAATAGGTCAATCGGTTCCAACTTACCCGACGTAGAAGGGGTCATATTATGCCTACCGACGAAGAAGGGATTCATTGGAGTTTGACCTATAAAGACCGTTCTCAATTTTTGTTTATACGAGGAAGATCCCATCATCTTAATTTTAATTCATATTAAGTGAACGGATAACTAGCGTCTGCGTGAATGAATTAATTTAGGTGATGGCTTGGAAAAATCGTGTGACATGAGAATGTCAAAGAAAACTAACTCGTGACCTCTATATGTGTCAGTTTTCATGCAATAATTAGGTGGTTTGGTTTTAGGCGGAAAATGATGCATACTATCGTTACGATAAAATAAATAAATGAATGCAATACGTAAATAAAATTCCTAGTGTGGCCTATCCTAGTAAAAAGAACATAATACAACTTTGGAATCCACCGTTGGACCCGAAAAGCTTGTCTTGATGTTCCATCTTTGTTCATGTAGCGAGAGTGAGCATCCGGTCTCCTTCTTTAGTCTTCTCAAAATTACAATTAAAATTTACAAAATATAAACCTATTTACATTCTAAATAAAAACTGTAATTAAAAGAAATAAAAGGAGATACGAGATCTCAAAATACAACCAAGACCGTGTTCCATCATTACGGTAACACGTTCTACTAAGGCCACACTAAGTTACAACCGTTTGCAAAAATAAATAAATACGTAATTAAAAGCATTCAAATTAAACAGGAACGATAAATAAAATGCATCAACTAAATTAAATTTATTCGTGACATAATTCCGTAATTATGTTAAATTATCCAAACCACCAAAGATAATTAAAATTATGTGACAAAACTGCTTCATCAACTTAATTTTAATTCATGATAATCCGTTACTTTAAATCGTTTTAAAGTAACTAAATTGTTCGTGGGTGAACCGTTTCACTATCAAGCGAGTGCATAAATCCGTATTATGCAATAAATGGCCGAAAATTTTTTTTTTTTTATATTTTTTTTTTTTAAAAAATTCTGCTTATACCGAGAGCAAAACAAAAAAAAAACAAAACATAAAATTTCTTTTTTTCTGTTCTTCACGGCCAAACCGTGAAAGACCCATTTTTTTTTTCTTTCTAGCTGCTCAATGCCGTGAGCAAGGATAAAAAAAAACATCAGCTACTTAAAAAAAACGTAAGCAACATCAACCGACACAAAATCGATTTGACAAAATCCAATTGCATTTTGAACATAATCCGGATTAAAACAAAATTACAATTGACATGATCTTCACATATTGTTGTAATTATCGTTTAAAACAACAATTCGCAAAGAACAAATCGAAAACCAAACAAGAAAATCGTCACAAGGCACGACTTTCGATGCACAAAATTCAGCCGTGTAAATAAAAAAACAGCCGAGACAAAAAAAAAATTTTGAGCCACACGAAATTTTATGCAAACAATTGATAGATCTTTAACATATTGCAATGAATATCGATTACAAAAATAATATGCAAAAATCAAATCGAAAACAAGACAAACAATTACCCATACCGTGTATACTTGACACGGTTCCCAAGACAGAAAAAAAACGCAGCAAACGAAGGAAAAAAAAAATTTTCTGCCGAGAGCAATAACAGGCTGCCGCACGGTTTTCCAAGCAAAAAAAATTGTTTCAAATTCGTTTGATGAAAAACACATAGAAAAATTTACGTGGCCTCTCTCTGATACCACTTGAAGGGTAATATCCGTATAAAACCCATAATTTGAAGGATTATAACGCAAATTTAATACGTGATTTATAGTCATAAACGAAAACAACAATGAAACGATAAAGATCAAGGATTAACCTTCGGTCCTAATGCAAAATGGCAATGAGAGATCAAAGTAGATCTCCTCCTAAATGATGCACCCAAGATTGTCCGAGAAATGCCCTTGTGCTAGAATGAATCCTCTAATTGCCTTGCAATATTGAGAGGATTATTTTGTGAGTTTTGTTTAGATGTGAGATCTAAAGTTTTGAGAGATAATATTTCTCAAAACCCTAATTCTTTTCTCAAATGAATGAATTAGGGCAAATAGGAGAGGAAGCTCTCCTTTTGAGCTTAGTTCGGCCGTGAGCTTTAGATGGGGAGAGTGGGCTTTCCACTTTCTCTTATTTTTAACTCATGGTACGACCCGAAATGCGCTAAATGTATATGACACGGTTTTATCATAAATCGTCATCGGTTATCGGTTATTAAAGCATCAACTAATAATACGGATTAGTTGAAACATTAATACATGTCCGACAAAGACGATATTGTATAATTATATTCAATATACATTAATCAAATATAAATCGCTTTATATTTAATTAACGAATTAACTGTTTAATCCGCCTTAGCCATTATTATTTAATCCGTATTAAATAAAATCTCTCAACATCACATTTTGACTAATTATTAGTCAAATAACTCAGACTAACCGGTTAGTCAAATTTGCATCTACATGATCGTATTTTCATACCGTCACATCTCTCAAACGTATCCTATAGGTGTGACTTTTAGGGACCAGTTGATCACCGCCATCTGTATGACAATAACGTCAAACTTATCTAGCAAGCCAACCGTTATTGATAAACGTGGACCAACTGATTATGATACAAAAGTATACCCTTTGATCCTTTTAGAGATTTATAAGTCCTTGCAATAACTGTAAAGGACACCAGTCCCAACACATTGGGTGCCAGAGCAATTGTGGTCCCAGGAAGCTTACAGACCACACAACTCCAATAGTAATTTTAAAGTGTAAATAAAAGAAAAGAAAATGGAACAAAATTGGTAGTATGCCTACTACCGTTTTTTTTTTGTTTTTTTTGCTTTTTGGATACACTACTTTGTACACTAAACTCTACGTGTTGTCAAAAGTGATACCTCTTCAGGTGAAGTATTTTCCATGGTTTGTGTATGATTTGACCGTCCATGGTCATTAATTTGTACGCCCCATGGCCAACAATGCCTTCTTCCTGGTATGGTCCTTCCCACTTGGAGGCAAATTTGCCTGCCTTATGATTCTTGGTGTTTTGGAATAATTCACGGAGAACCAGGTCACGTACCTCTAGGAGCCTGATTTTTACGTTCTTGTTGTAACTTCTGGTGACTGACTGTTTGTAGGCAGCCAGACGTATCTTTCCGCTTGCTCGTAGCTCGTCTATCATGTCCAGGCTTCTTACCAACTCTGCATTGTTCAATTCCCTTGTCATACATCCATACCTGTGAGTTGGAACTAGAACCTCTGATTGAATTACTGCTTCCGCGCCAAACACCAGGCTGAAGGGTGTCTCACCTGTCGCCGTCTGTGGTGTCGTCCTGTCTAACCATAGCACTAGTGGCAACTCATCTGCCCACTTTCCACCTAACTCCTGTAATCTCCTTCTTAGGTTATCCATGATGATCTTATTGCTGGATTTAGCTTGCCCGTTGGACTTTGGAATCCTGGGTGCTGACTTTTTGAGAGAGATGTTCCACCTGGCACAGTATCCCTCCACGTCATTTGAGATGAATTGTGATCCATTGTCACATATATTATCTGACGGGATACCAAACCTGCAGATGATATTACATTTGATTAAAGAAATGACCTGTTTGTTTTTTACCTCTGGGAATGCTCCTGCTTCTATCCATTTGGAAAAATAGTCTGTCATTGCTAGCATCCATATTCTGTTTTCTGTAGCTCTAGGCAGAGGGCCCACGATGTCCATTCCCCATGTTATGAATTGCCAAGGAGAAGTGATGGGATGTAGGGGCTGTGCTGGCTGATGGATCATTGGCGCTGAGCGCTGGCAGGCGTCGCATTTTTGAGCGTATTCTGCCGAGTCTACCCTCATTGTGGGCCAGAAGTAGCCTTGTCTGAGGGCTTTTTTTGACAGACTCCTGCCCCCTGCATAGTTTCCACATTCGCCACTGTGCAGGGCATGCAATACAGTATGTGGTTCTTGTTTATCCAGGCATCGTAAGTAGGGTCCTGCCAGCGATTTTCTAAAAAGCACATTGTCAATTAGTACGAATCTGGAGGCTTTCATTTTAAAGCCCCTTACCTCCTTCTTTTCATTTGGCAGCTTGCCGTGTCTCAACCAATCTAGGTACACATTGTCAATTAGTACGAATCTGGAGGCTCTCATTTTAAAGCCCCTTACCTCCTTCTTTTCATTTGGCAGCTTGTCGTGTCTCAACCAATCCGCTAGTCCCGATTATTCTGTCTGGTCACCGACGATCGTTAATGCCGGATAATTGTCCGCCATCTCAGTAGTTGCGTAACCGCCGCCCATCTTACTGATCTTCCGGTTCTCCTTTGTCTGCTTCTTCTAATTTTTGGATAGATTATTCCAGCATGTGTGCGATGGGGATGTTAGCCAACTCGGTCGGTTTGAAGGTTGCCTCAGAGTTGCTAGGGCATCTGCCTCCATATTCTGGTCTCTAAGGATCTGCTTGAGCTTGCAATTTCTGAATTTTTGTTTTACCTCATTTGGCACTTTTAGGTAGGCTATCATCTTTGAGTCCCTGGCTATATATTCTTCATTCACGTGGTTAACTATTAGTAAGGAGTCATTGAATATCTGCAGGTTCCTGACTCCTAACTCCAGAGCTAGCTGTATTCCTAGTATTAGGGCTTCATACTCCGTTTTATTGTTAGTTGCCTTAAATTCACTTCGTACTGCTTGTGCTATCAGATCTCCCTGCGGAGATCGCATGATTAGTCCTACACCTGCACCCCTTTGGTTGGAGGCTCCATCATTATTCATCTACCGTATTTCTACTTCCTTGTTCCCTTCGAGGGTTAGGATCTCCTCGGCTGCCAGATTCTAGATAGCTGGACTGGAATCTGACATAAAATCTGCCAGTGCCTGCGACTTTATCGCTATTCTTGGATCATACCTGATGTCGTATCCGATGGGTGTACGAGCATTTTGACATTACGCTGACAGATTCGGGCTTTCTCATCACATGACTTTTAGTGGATAATTGGTCACAACATGTATGGCGTGGGATTCAAAGTAGGGGCGCGATTTGTAAGATGTAATTACAGTCTACTACTAATTTTTCAAGAGATGTGTACCGGTCCGTGCATCGGTAGCAGAGACTTGCTTACATAGTAGATCGGCTTTTGCTCCCTGTCCTGCTCTCTGACTAGAACTGCGCTTACTGCTACCTCTGTGACAGCTAGGTAGAGAAACAGTGGTTCCCCCTGCTCTGGCTTTGATAGTTGCGGCAGGGTGCTGAGGTAGTGCTTCAGCTCCCTGAACGCCTGCTCATGGTCTGCAGTCCATTCGAATTTCTGGCTCTTTCTCAATATGTCGTATAATAGCCTGCACTTGTTTGAAGATCTCGAGATGAATCTGCTCCAAGCTGCCACCTTTCCTGCTAGACTTTACACATCTTTCGGTATTTCTGGTGACTCTAGCTGCAACACGGCCTTAATCTGCTAGGTGCTGGCCTCTATTCCCCTTTGAGTCACGACGTAGCCCAAGAATTTACTGGATGAAACTCCAAAGGTGCATTTGGATGGGTTCAACTTCATTTTGTATTCTCTGAGGGTGCTGAATGTTTCTGCCATATGTTGCATGTGATCCTTATCTTTTTATGACTTCACCGCCATATCGTCGATATATACCTCCATGGTTCTTCCTATTTGCTCTTTAAACATCCGGTTGACCAGCCTCTGATATGTGGACCCTGCATTTTTCAGGCCGAAGGGCATGGCGTTGTAGTAGTATATTCCTCTTTCAGACATGAATGTTGTCTTCTCCTGATCAGCTGGATCCATTTTGATTTAATTGTAATCGCTCCAGGCATCTAAGTATGTTAACATTTCATTTCCAGCTGTCGCATCCACCATTGCGTCAATGTGTGGTAGTGGGAAGGGATCTTTTGGATATGCCTTGTTGAGATCGGTGAAGTCCACGCATACTCTCCATTTTCCATTCTTTTAGGGCACCTCTACCACGTTTGATAGCCATTCTGGATACTTTACCTCTCTTATCTTGTTTGCCGCTAGCAGGCTGTCTACCTCATGGTTGATCACTTTATTCCTTTCAGCTGCGAACTTTCTTCTTCTCTGCTGGATGGGCTTGCATCTTGAATCTACACTAAGTTTGTGTGTTATGATGGATGGGTCTATTCCTATCATGTCATCATGGGACCACGCGAAACAATCCATGTTGGCTTGCAGGAACTTGGTTAGGTGTAGTCTGAGGTCTCATATGCATCCTGCCTCTATTAGCACGGTTCTCTCTAGGTGAAGCTCGTCCAGGTTGATCTGGTCCAACTCCTCGGCTAGGGGTTCAATGTATTCGTCCTGGACATGCTGCTTCTGTAATTGCTATGGTAGGGGACTGGCGGTGCACTTTAACGCCTTCTTGTAGCAGCCTCTAGCTTCATCCTAGTCTCCTCGTATTGTCTCTACTCCCCATGGTGTGGGGAACTTTACACATTGATGATATGTTGAGGGGACTGCTTTCATCAGATGCAACCATGGTCTTCCAAGAATAACATCGTAGGTAGATTGTCCATCTATGACCAAGTATCTTACCTGTTTATTGACTCCTCCTGTATAGGTTGGTATCACGATTTCTCCAAACGAGTTAGCTGTCTCTCCACTGAACCCCACCAGAGGGATGGTTTTCTTCTGCAAGTCCTTCTCGCTGTATCCCATATTTTCTATGGTTTTCAGCATGATTAGATTGACCGAGCTACCAGTATCTACCAGAACCTTTCTAACTGTGCAATTGGACAGTGTTATGATTAGCGCATCATGATGTTCCTGTCCATTATGTACATCCTCTTCATCGAAAGCAACAACAGGCAGGTCACTGTGAGAAATTCTGCAGGAATTTTCTGGTCTATCTCTCTTAGTAGCACGTCTTTTGGCTGCTGAATATGTCAATCCGCTTAAGTCTGAGCCGCCTATTATCACGTTTATTATCTTGGTGCATGAAGGTGGTGCTGCAGGCTTTGCGGAGCCCACCTTATCCCGCTACTTGCCCGCACGTGGTAATAGGTGGCTCAGTTCCCCCGCTTGTATATGCTCCTAATCTCCCTGCGGAGCGTGTAGCAATCCTTGTTATGCCCGATGTCACGATGGAACTCACATTTTTTTCTTACTGTCTTTTCGCCATGATTGTCCTTCTACTGGTGGCCTGGGCCACCTTACCCCGCCTCCCATTTCTCTTAGTGCTTTCACGATTCCTCTGATGCCAGTTGTGAATCCATACTCTGCCAGTGTGGGGAGTTGCTGATTCTCATCTCTGTTGTCGATTCTGTTGATTCCCTTACCATATGGCCTGTATCTTTCCTCCTTCTTGCTAGTGGGTTGCTTTCTGTAGATACCCGTATCCGTCGATATTGGAATTTATAGAGAACCCGACAAACACCCGATGATGATAGGACACATGTATTCTTTAGTTGTCATTGTCATTATTTGGGCTCGTTTTACGATGTAGAATGAGCGTTGTCGATTTAAGTATTTTATTAATTTAAATGATATTTAAATTAAATGTTTTTTAAAAAAAGTGAATTCATTTTATTGTTTTAATTTGAATTTATTTTCTTAAATTTATTTTATTGAAAATAAAATATATTTTTGATTTGAAAAATCATTTATTTTAACGTGTTAATTGATTTGAAAGATCGATTTTGAAAGTTGAAAATTCGTTTTGATCACAAGTTTTGGAGCTCCATCGTAGCTCGGTTTTTGAGCCTGTTTTCTTTACGATTTGGCACGAATCTCGAGTTCACTAACCGACCTAGGCTTTCACTTGTACAACCCCAGTTCGAACCCCCATACCCACGTTCCAAATCTCGTCCCAAACATACACAAAACAGCCCAACTCTTTCCCCTTACCCGCGTTAGCCCTTCCCCTCTTCCAACCCGTTTTGTGTGTTTCAAAGCTTGACCCAAACCCGCCACAACCAACCCAATTCCTGCTCCTCATTACCCACAACAACCCATCACTAAACCCACCACGAAACCCATCCAATTCCCGTCCAAAATACTCCATAAACAGCCCGCAAATAACACAAGCAGCCCCCCCTCCCTCTGTTTTGCGTGCTCAAACCCGAGCGTCAAACCCGCTCCAAACACCACTTAAACCCGTTCCCATTAACCCTAAACCATACCCTAGTATCCTACCCATATTAACTTAGCTTAACCACCAAGCAAACCCCCTATACAAACCCTAAAAACCCCACGAAATAGCTGATGGACAGCAGCTATGCAAACCGAGCCCGACTGCTTGTTGCTCCCTTTTACCCTACTGTAACTCCCTATAAATACCTCCCCTCTGCCATACTTTCAATCCTCTAAGTTCTCCATACATACTACCGTCACTCACAAGCATTGAACTCCAGAAACAAACCCTAATTGCCTCTCAAAACCCTCGGCAAAATCGAGACATCCAAATTGAAACAGTTTGTGTCTCTCTCGAAATACAATTCGTTTCCCCTTCAAATCTCCATTAAAATTCGAGTTTCTTGTTCCTAATTAACCACATAACATCCATCTACATCTTAGACAAAGATTCACGAGCCAAATTGACCTTGAGAGTACACGAATCCCCTCGAAAAACAGTGTCATACACTCTGTTTTTTGCGACTTTTCCTCTGTCTGTCGATTCTTTTTGTGGTCGTTTGTCGTGCCCAATAACTCAGAACGAGCATGGTTTGTTTTAAGATCTTTGTTCTACTCTCTTTCTAGTTTTCAAAACATCTTTTAAATCTAATTTTCACCTTGAAACGAGTGAGAAATTGCAGTTTAAATGTTGCTGTCCAGATTTGCGAAAAAACGTGTTGTTGCTTTGTTCCTTCGTCAACGACGGCCTCTCGAGATAAAATCTACGATCGATTACGACCCAAGACGGTGTCAAAGATACATTTAGGTTGAGTGTGCATCAAATCCTCCTCTTCTCTCTTTTATTTCGTTCTTTTTATGTTTGTTTTTCCATTGTTCGTTTTACATTGTTTATCGTTTTGTTTATTGTTTGACATCGTTAACTATGAAACTAGTTTAGTCCGAGTATGAGTTAAAGTACCACCATGAACACCCGCGTTGACTTGAGATGGGAAATAAATCCGCCACATCGGTCGGTCGTATCCCCCGTCTCATTTACATATCCTCGTGTTCAAGGTAGGGCATTAATAAAACGAATCCTAACTTCGTTCCTCGCTTTTGACCCCTTGCCTGTTTCGTTCAGTTCGACCTACCCTAGGACCCTTCGCATGTTAGTTCGACCTCTGATTGTTAACATTTGACTTAATTAGACGGCTTTAGATCGATTAAATAACCTAATTAGACATGTTAGGGTGCTTCGACACAAGCATTAAAATTGATCAACAATTCTATAACTTAATTGAATGCATCTCTCTTTTCACTCGATTTCTCTCTAGCATAGGAGTGCGTGATTAGCACCTTCCTATTAACACTCGTTGAGTAAGCGTTAATCTTGTAATATTGTGACCTAGTTGGACCCTTTAGGCCGTGTAGAATACACATTCGCGTGTCATCTTCTCAATCGATCAACGTCGTTTCTAACTTGTTTTCTAACTCGTTTCCTAAGTCGTTTCGCAATCATTTGATCTAACTAATGAACCTAACCTAGGAACTAGGGTGGACGTGACTTGGCCGTGAGGGTGGCCGTGCCTTTTGCCGTTCTTGCTCCGTTTTTTTAATGTCATCTGTTCTTTGTTGTTTTGTAGCTTGTAATGTATAGTTTGTTCATCGAGTTGTAATTTTCAAGTTTGTTTTACTTTTATCGAGTCAAAACTTCTTCAAAAACCTTAGTCTTATTTGGTTAGATAGTTGTGCTCCAATTCATGTAGGAGCGTAGTAAATCGCATGTTGTTTAAAGCGACATGGCCCGATTTATGCTAATGCATGCTTTGGTGTGTGGCCTAATGTCTAATTCGATAAGATTAAGCGAAACCACGCATTACGAGGAGTGACCCAAGGCCGTGAGTTATGTAAACCGTGGGCCACCCCTTTGTGCACGTTTTCCTAGGCCGAATGGCCATGTGTCATGTATGGTGTCGTATATAGCAATTGTATTTAGATCGAGTTGTGTCTCTAATTTCTCGTTGTGTCGGCATGAAATGCCTGGGTTGTAATAAGGTAGATCCCAACGGCTCCCCCATTCCCCTTAAGCCTTGTTTGCTCTGTTTTATGTGTTGTTAGATCAATCAACCCACATGCTAAATTACAACTTTGACAAAGTTAGTTTAGTTGCATCTAAATCGACATAGAAACCTCACATGTTAGGGTTTTAAAACGATGTTTGCATATCATATATCGCAGTAGCTACGACCTTGTTTGAAATCCGATACTTGACTTAGTAGAGGCCGTTATCGACGGGCGGGGTTAGGTGTCCTTATGGGCTTCCTAACACGTACCCTCATCCCTTACTCAAGATCTATGGTTTGTGGATCCGTCTAAATACCATTAGATTACGAGAGTCATTCAAATCGAGTGATATAGGGTACAAGTCTTTATCTTTAATCACTCGTAGTCGATTGGCTTTATGCTTTTCGATGAAAGGTGTAAAGTTGACTTGAACGGTTCCAAGTTCCCATAAAACTTGGTGGCGACTCTAATTTGTCTTAATTCGATTCGAAAGAACCTCGAGTCGATAATGCCTAGTGTGGATCCTGCGGACGCAGCTTCCATGGCGTTGTCCACGATTTGGCGACTCATTTGGGGAAAAGAGGACTAGTTACACTTTGTTTCTAGGGTCTTTTCCTCCGAGGTGAAACTTGAAAAGAAAGTATTGGAAAGTAAAACATTACTCGTAGTGCTACGATTCATGCATAAACCCTTAAGGACTTTCCCGGGCCGTCCCAGCGCTTCTTTGTGACGCGTGGGGGCGACGTCCCACTATGCCAGGAACTTGCACATTGCTTGGTTCCGCTCCGCCTCGTCGTGGTTCTTGATGGTGGGGATGCTCTTCTAGGTACTCTACCTAAAGGCCCTTGCTCTATAAGACCCAAAAAGGATGGAGGGCATAGACCTTCCTATAGAAGACTTGCCGAGACATAGAGATGTCTAGGAGCATACATCCTTATAACATGAGAATGACAATGTGCGAAATGAATTTCCCGAGTCTTTTCAAATTTTCCATATCGATTTCAAAACCGAACTTTTGAACAACTTACTTTCAAAATAGCATGGTTTTAAAAACGCGGAATGCTGCCCAAGTAGGACTAGATTTTTCGGCCCAAAATGAGCTTTTATTGCCGGCATGCTGCCCATTTTAAATCTCATTTTCAAATCGATCTCTCGTTTTTTTTCAAATTCAATCTGAAATATTTCTCGAACCTTAACCAAGCATGAAATTCGTCGAGTCGTGTCCGGGTCCTGGCCGTGTTAGGCTAGGCGTGTTTTGCCCCGAGATCTAGAACACGACCTTGTTGGGTCACCCAAGCTCACCTCTTGGGCTTCGAGTCATGTGGGTCGACCAATTGGTGTAGGATAGTCCACTGAAACGTCCAAGCTAGGCCATTTAGGGCATTTCACTTAAACCTATGGGCTATGTTAGTCCAATCACGGGTTTAGTCACACCGAGTCCAGTTTAGAATCGAGTTATGATGGTTTGGGTCGTGTCGTTTTGTCGAGTCCAAAATGAATCGAGGTCTAAATCCAATCGTCAGTCGAACCTTTTGGTTAGTCAGTCATAAGTCGAGTCTTTGTTTGAGTCAAGTTGGTGTCGTTTCCTTACGAAAATGCTAGGGCATATGCCCCAGTTCAGGATAAGTTGCCCACGAACATGGTACTCACTGATATCCCAAAGTTTAAGGGTACAGAAGATCCAGTCCACCATGTTAAGGTCTATAAGGGGTACTTAGCACTGAAGGGAGTGCCTGTTGGAATATGTGTCCTCCGACAATAATGCGATCACGACTGTTGATCATAATGATCACGTGTTTAAATCTCATTATAAAGAATACAATTGGGAAGTAATTTTATTCTTTCAAACCGGTCAACATATATCGGTAATGATTGGTGACTAGAGTTTGACATTACTGTCGTGCGACGGTGGTGATCAGTTGACCCCCTAGGTCATACCTATAAGGCAACACTCTTAATTGATTATTTAATTAATCGTATAATGTTACGAGTTAATTAAATTAGTTGAAAATTGACAGACGATTTTTGGAAGTAAAATTTACGTATCAAATTGAAATGTGATTAAATGAGATACGGTCTGAGTAATTGAATTGTATCATTACTCGGATGAAATTAATGTTTAAAGAAACAATCGAAATTGAATGAATTATTATAAATACAATCTGTTGTGATTTATAAATGGTAAATTTGACACAAGTAATTATGATATTACTGAGTCGATTTTTGTATGTGACGTATTTTTGATAATACGTTGATTTTTAATATGTTAAAAATTACATAACAAATTTATGTCACATATGACATGTGACATGTTTACAATTGACAAAAATAAAATGGATCACTTGTTATCCATGTATGCCGAAATTAGGGGATGAAATGGGCTAATATTGTGTTTGATTAAGATAATGGTAAACACAATGATTACCTTATTTCCTAGCCATGCAAGCCTATTGTGTATTATAAAGAACAACACTTGCATGCATTGGCTCACCCAAAAGGCCCCTTCCACCCGGTTTTGAGAAGGCAAAACCATCATTGTTTTTTCTATAATTTTACCTAATAACACTAAAATGTTTTAGTGTATTCATTATTCATTCCATCATCCAAAAATACAATTCTAGAGAGAACAAGAATCCTCCTCTTCTTCTCTCATCAAAACCGAAATAATTAAGTGTTTTATAAATATTTTGGTTCAATTTTCTACTAGTTTAATATTATACTAGTATTTATAATATTAATTTGAATTAAGAGAAAGCCTTGGGTATTAAGCTTAGGGAGAGATCCTATACTTGGATCTTTGTTCTTCCATAAGGGAAAGCTCAAGAACAAGAGAGAAAGGTGATCTCTCTTGTGCCCATTAAACCGAAATCATCAATGTAAGGACATGATTTCTCCTCTATTTTTCATATTGTTTGCATGCATAAAATCCGTATTTAATTTTATGACAAATTAATTTCAACATATATGAGTATGTTAGTATGTATATAGATCTACATTTCCTTCAATCGGTATCAAGAGCCACGGTTGTTTGCATGCAAATCGGTTAAAAGTTTTTCCGAGTTATAAGAATAACATATAAAACTTGTAAAATTTGTGTCATTATGATATATCACGAAATTCATCCATGCATGTTAATATTTCTGGTCCTAAAATGTTTTAGGATATTTTGGTTAATTTTTTGGATTTTTATTGTTCATATTTTACAATAATGGCATTTAAATATGATTTTATGAGTAAAAATGTCATTTTTGGTCTAAAATTAGCTATACTTCGAATTTTCCATTGATTTTTGGATATGTTGTCACATATATTATTTTGAGATAACCTGTAAATTTTCATAATTTTTGGACTTGTTATGCTCGAAAAATGAATTTTTCATTATTAAATTCGGATTTAGGTGAAAAATAGGTTAATATGAGTTAAATTTCGAATCTGGTCATAGAAAATTAATACGTTGTCACATGCAATTTTACAAGATGTGTGTAAAATAATTGGCTATAAAGAAGTCATTTTGCATAATTTATGGATTTTTGAAGAAAAATAGCATAAATAGTGACATTATTAATGAAAAATTAATAAAACATAATCTATGACTTAGGAAAAACGTCTAATGTTGCATTTTATTATCTTTTTCTGATCTAAAATTGAAAAGTTAGTGAAAATAATTTTTCTATGTTTTTATGATTATTTTATTAAAAATCGATAAACCGCAACATTGTTTTTCGGGGAAAATTTTGAAATTTTTAACCTAAGATTTTGAACATTATGAGTGTCATGGTATTTTTCCAGAATGTTCATGGATTTAAATTTCAAATTTCAAATTTATTTGAAATTTTGTGATTTATTTGAAGTTTATGCCTTATTTTTGTAATTTTTGGTCCATTTATGAACAATTTTATAAAATATGGGTTAATTATGGTCAAATTATTAGTGAAGACTAAATTTTGAGTCCTAAGAGGTTAGGGTAATTAACTTATGCATAAATATGAGTTTATGTATTTTTGTGATTATAAAATGTTGAAATCACGCAAATCAGTAAAAAACCGAAGTAATATACGATATTGGCTAATTAAAGGCGATTTAGCATAAAATTGAGCATGATCATACATATTATAATGCTGCATTTTTCTTTATGATTGTCATAATTTTAGTTTATGTAATTTTGAATTATGTAATTTTACTTAGTATGGCCTTAGATTTTAATTGGTATTTCCCGAAATGTATGGGAATATTGATTCGGTTGTAATTTTATTGTGATCTCGTATCACCGTTTTGTAATTTAATAGATTTATTTTATTTTAGTTACAAATGTATAATAGGAAATTATGTAATTTATTATGTAATTTTATTCATTCCGGAGTTCCAAAAGACGGATTTCTTCAAGAATGGCGATACATAAAGACGGTGTTACCTCGAGATGCGTGCCACAACCGAAGTTCAAGGGACCAATGGAGTTGGTTTCCGAATATGTAATAGTTAAATAGTTTTTCTATTTTAGGAAAGGCCATACTAGGATTTATTTATCTTTATGCTTGCATTTTATTTTATGTCACATGCATCGCTAAATCGCCATAACTAAACATGCATTGTTATTTTATCGAGTTTATCGACCGTGTCAATTCGAATTATCGTAGTTCACCGCTTTAGTTCACTTAAAACGTGATAGATAATAAATTGACATGACCTCTCGCTAAAACAATTAATTGAGACATAGCCTTACCAAATAGTAGAAACCATGAAAACCTATTTCGCGAGGGAGTGCGCTCGGCCCACCGGTACAAACCTTGTTACGTAGGGGAAGTGGGTGATGAATGTTAATCCACCGAATTCATGTTGATAAGGGATGTATCGGCCACACCGTGCCCAAGTTAATGTGGGTTTGGATCATGGACACATTTATTCGAAATTTGGATTGAACTCAACAAAAGTTTTTGATAAGGGATGTATCGGCCCCACCGTGCCCTTGTCGAATGTGTTTTGGGCTAAAGATAATTTTTAATGTAATATTATCGACCAAGAGTTCTAAAAGTAGAATCGATTAAACGTTAATCCACCGAGTTATATTGATAAAGGATGTATCGGCCCCACCGTGCCTAAGTCGATATGAATTTGGGTCTTGGAATCATTTATCTAGTTGGGTAGAGGTCACTAGAAAAATGCATAAAACTTGTTTAAATCATACTTTTTACGAGTATTATTAAAACGACAATTGTTTTACTCCTTATATTTTGTTTTGTAGACCACTTCTTTTTCCATAACAAATGGCAACACCAACACCAACTCCTAATGCTACACCTCTCGCTAGTTCGTCATGGCTCCGATCCTTTATGGATCGATGTAAACTTGAAAAGAATGGGTCAAATTTCTCCGAATGGGATGCCCAACTCAAATTAGCCGCCGAAGGTGACGACAAGCTTCGTTACCTTACCGAGGCCTCTCCACCCGAACCCTCCACTAGGTCCACCGTGGCCACTAGGGAAGCATATGAGGCTTACCAAAAGGAGTCCGCCGCAATGAAAAATGTCTTAATATTTGCGATGGAGGCGGACCTCCAAAGGAGAGCCTTTAAAATGGGCAATGCTAATGAGATATACTCCAAACTTGTGACCATGTTTTCACAAACTCCACGGATCGTCCAATGTGAGGCGGCCACGGTATTCTTTGATCTCGACTTCAAAGAGGGCCAAAAGGTTAGCCCTCATATGCTCAAACTCATGGAGCTTGTCGAGACCTTGAAAATTCAAAAGGTTGAAATCCCCAAAGAACTCATCGTAGATAGGATTCTACACTCCTTGTCCAAAGTCAAGGCATATGTGCAATTCCGGGTGAATTTCAACATGCAAGACAAGGATGTGTCTCTTGAGGAGTTGCACAAGTTACTTGTGCAAGCCGAGAGGGACATGGGGTTAAATGTGAACCCTCCCAAGGATGTGCTTAACATAAGCACTAAAAGTAAGGGGAAGTTCAAGAAGAATGGGAGAAAGGGCAAGAAGCAAGCTCCCACATTCACCAAAGCT
The DNA here is from genome assembly GCF_048544455.1 of Silene latifolia. Lineage (NCBI taxonomy): Eukaryota > Viridiplantae > Streptophyta > Magnoliopsida > Caryophyllales > Caryophyllaceae > Silene > Silene latifolia. The sequence goes on from NC_133538.1 coordinate 51,424,393, forward strand.
AAGTCTTGTGAAGCTAGCACCTCGAAAGTCAAGAAGGGTCCTCTTGATAAATGCCATTATTGTAATGGCATGGGTTATTGGAAAAGAAATTGTTCCAAATACCTTGGTGATATCAAAGCTGGAAAGATCACTCCAGTAGGTAAATGACTATCCTTCTTTTATGTTTCTAATTCAACTATGGTATTATGATGCAAAGTTGTGATAATGTATCTCCCTTTTATTGTAAATAGGGCCTCCACCAAGCAAAGACAAGGGAAAGGAAAAGCAAGCATAAGAAACCATGGAGAAGCTAAGGATAGCTTTTATGGAGCTTTGCTTTTCATTGTCTTATTTTAAGATTATGTTTTGGATTTTTAGAACTTTAAGTTTCCATGTTTGACATGGAAAGGTATTTTGGATAATGGTTTGTATTTTGGATGATGGTGACTTGGTTTGCAACCCAAGTCACCCGTTTATCATTTATCCTTTTATGTTCTAAAATTCATCTTTAATTGCTTGCACTTTGAAACATAAGATTAGTCACTTAAAGTGATCTAATAGACAAATATAATGACGGGTTTCATTATATGTCCACATGCTTAAGGCTTGTGTATGATCATTTATAAAGCGATTTTGAGTCTATGAACTCTCTTAAAGGAATGTCAACCACCAAGTACACATATGAAATCAATAACTATTAGTCTATCTATGAGATAGTTCTCCTTATACTTCAACATCATTAATTTGTGTCTCATATGCTATCTTTGAATGTTTAGTGTATTTATTCTAAAGATAGAGTGGGAGAAAAATGAGGACACAACACACAAGGCAAGATAAAATTGTGTACTTGTGTATATAAAGATCTACACAAGAGAGAATGATTTGAATGAAGGTATATTTATTTACATAGTATGCCGAATAGATGAGATCTATGGTCTCAAGTTAGTTCTATATGACTAAAGAGACCAAGTGTAGTAATCATAAGAGATTATTGTCAAGATAACTACACGAGGAGACCAAAAGAAAGTTTTGGAAGAAAAAATGACTAATGTAAAGTCTTAACAAGTTTTTGACTTAGTTTATGAAACATTTGACCAATAGTTTCAACCTTGAGATATACCGATATCTTCAATGACCAAAGTTTTAACCACGCAAATGTCATTGCTTAACCTCACTATGAAATGGTTAAACCTCCTTCCAAAAGAGTTTTTGCGAAGGACGTATTCTAGATATTGTTTATATTTGAATAATGACATTACTACACATCATTATGACATGAGTGTGTTGGAGATTTAAAATCTCTTTCTGTAAGGTTGAGATGAGACCACTTCAAAATTGGTATTTTGAAAGGATATGTTGGAACATATATGGTTTTATCCTAATAACTTGGCAATGCAATTTATATTTCAATTCTTAATAAAATTTCGATTGAGAAGTCAATTTCGAAATATGTAGAATTGAGTGGGAGTTTGACAATTATCATGTGAAGACATGGAATTTAGTGGGAGCTATCATCCTTTGAATATTTACGACTCATCACTCATTAAAGAATGACGAGCTAATACCTTCTTTCATAAAGAAGCATTTGAGTTTTCAATTCTGGATGAAAATGGACAATGATGAATCCAATTACATCAAGGGATGTCGGATTAGTATTAAGAGATACACATCGTATCAACATTCACATAGGATATTCATGTAGATGAAAATGGAATTGCCATTAGCAGTCATAGTCGTTCATTGAACCTATGAACGGTTGATCTCATGATTATTAGTAACTAATGTTTTCGCCATTAGAATAATCATGTACATGTCCAATTATGAATCATATGCATAAGAGCATGATGATTGATTGGTGAGCCACAATAGAAACGTCATGAATTCTCAAGTAGAATCCGATGAGCGATTTCGGTGTTTGACGGAATACTCCATTGTGTGATAAGAGGTTGCACATATTGTAGAAAATCCGAGCACATATGAGGATTTATGAGAATCCCAGATCTTTCAAGCCTAGAAAGAGAAATAAGAAGTTTTGGAAAGATGCTTAGTTGAATAAGAGATTATTCAAAACTTATCTTTCCAGTTCAGCTAGGACTTATGAGAAGTGCTAGGCTAATAATCTTGACAAATTGTTACAAGAATCTACAAAACATATACCTAGTGCATTGTGTGTGGATGGAGTACTTGATCAGTACAAGTTATATCATTCATCACAAATTCGTTCGTTATGAGATAATCGATAAGAAAGTTCTTTCAAGTTAAAGAACCAAAACCAAGGTCGGGAACCTTGATGTGTACTTGGTAAGATTCATGCTATGAGAGAGAACATGAATGTAAAGGAAATTGCAAGTGTAAGAAGTTTGAACACATGGACACATGGGATGTTAAACTTCTATTGCAATCCATAAGTGTTTACACTAACGATATACATCACAAGGTTGTAATATGATATTGACTACCCGAGTGTGATATCGACATTTGTCGTTTGAGTTATTATTAACTCACCTTGTACATTGTTATATCCAAACGGGTTGTGAAGACAATTGAACCCCGTTAAAGTGAACATGGATTAACATTGTTTTTGACCATAGTTACTTATATGAGGTGACGTCTCGAAGTGACTAGAGTGTGATGCGATTGATGGCAAGTTCAAGTGCCATAGAGTCATGAGAGATGACTAGTCGATCACATAGGCAAACTGTTAGGAACATTTTGTCGGGCCTTATGACCGCTTATAGAGTTCTGGCAAATTTATATAGCCTGGTCGTGGCGAGAGCTACTATAGTATTCAAATGAGTCGATTCTTTTGACTAAAGACTATTCTCCTAAGATGGCACGTTTCGATTAACTTTGTTTTGTGTTACTACGACCTTCGTAAATGGGGTCAAATGGGCATATTTTGGGTTATGATGGCTGTGGCTAGTCGAAGGAATGAGTGCGATAGGAATTGTCCACCCCTAGTCGGGGTTATAACAATATCTCGGGGCCACTCGAGGAGTAATGAACCGGAAATGCGTGGCCACGCTCGGAAAGTATCTATGATAGATAAGTCCGGTCAATCAGTTATTCTCCGGATCGAGGAAACCACTCTCGATATGATCACTTGCAAACGACCTGAAAGACACCTTGCATTGAGTGAGAGATAGTAATAGGACAAGAGAATTGGTGACGCACACTTGTCGAGGACAAGTGGGAGATTGTTGGAATATGTGTCCTCCGACAATAATGCGATCACGACTGTTGATCATAATGATCACGTGTTTAAATCTCATTATAAAGAATACAATTGGGAAGTAATTTTATTCTTGTCAACTGGTCAACATATATCGGTAATGATTGGTGACTAGAGTTTGACATTATTCTTTATCGACGGTGGTGATCAGTTGACCCCTAGGTCATACCTATAGGGCAACACTCTTAATTGATTATTTAATTAATCGTATAATGTTACGAGTTAATTAAATTACTTGAAAATTGACCGACGATTTTGGAAGTAAAATTTACGTATCAAATTGAAATGTGATTAAATGAGATACGGTCTGAGTAATTGAATTGTATCATTACTCGGATGAAATTAATGTTTAAAGAAACAATCGAAATTGAATGAATTATTATAAATACAATCTGTTGTGATTTATAAATGGTAAAATATTTTGGCACAAGTAATTATGATATTACTAAGTCGATTTTTGTATGTGACGTATTTTTGATAATACGTTGATTTTTAATATGTTAAAAATTACATAACAAATTTATGTCACATATGACATGTGACATGTTTACAATTGACAAAAATAAAATGGATCACTTGTTATCCATGTATGCCGAAATGAGGGGATGAAATGGGCTAATATTGTGTTTGATTAAGATAATGGTAAACACAATGATTACCTTATTTCCTAGCCAAGCAAGCCTATTGTGTATTGTAAAGAACAACACTTGCATGCATTGGCTCACCCAAAAGGCCCCTTCCACCCGGTTTTGAGAAGGCAAAACCATCATTGTTTTTTCTATAATTTTATCTAATAACACTAAAATGTTTTAGTGTATTCATTATTCATTCCATCATCCAAAAATACAATTCTAGAGAGAACAAGAATCCTCCTCTTCTTCTCTCATCAAAACCGAAATAATTAAGTGTTTTATAAATATTTTGGTTCATATTTCTACTAGATTAATATTATACTAGTATTTATAATATTAATTTGAATTAAGAGAAAGCCTTGGGTATTAAGCTTAGGGAGAGATCCTATACTTGGATCTTTGTTCTTCCATAAGGGAAAGCTCAAGAACAAGAGAGAAAGGTGATCTCTCTTGTGCCCATTAAACCGAAATCATCAATGTAAGGACATGATTTCTCCTCTATTTTTCATATTGTTTGCATGCATAAAATCCGTATTTAATTTTATGACAAATTAATTTCAACATATATGAGTATGTTAGTATGTATATAGATCTACATTTCCTTCAGTGCCTGCTGACATGCTCTCTGAAATTTTCGCTCAATCTCTGGATGAACACCCGAAGGCGTGGTTCTACAATCTGGACCTTAAGAACTTCCCCACTTTCGAAGATATTACGGTGGAGTTCTGCAAGCACTATGCTGATAATGTCGAGATTCAAACCAACATAAGAACATTAGAGGTGATGACACAGAAAGAAAAAGAAGGCTTTACTGAATTCCTTGCAAGATGGCGCGCTGAAAGCGTGAAATTAGCCAAGAAGCCTGATAAAGTTGAAATGGTAGATAAGTTCGTAAAGAATCTACGACCTATTTACCGCAATGCTCTGAAATACCAGAATTTTGGCTCTTTCAAAGAATTGATAAGAATCGGGATAAAGGTAGAAGATGATGTCATAAGGGCAGAGGCTGAAAGACCGAAAGGGTACCAAGGGGCCTCATCGTCTAAGGGCAAGGCCCCAACAACGACCCATATTGATGAAGCCATCAATCTCTTAGAAGGGAAATCGAAGAAGTCGCAGCGCCAAACACCTAGGGCATTCACCGATATCGGATGCACTTATACATACGCTCTCCAAAGGCTCATAGCCCAAGGAAAGCTGAAGCCTATTGGTCCAACTCCGGACCCTCCCGCTCATCACCAAGGTAAATGGTATAAACCAAATGCCTACTGTGCCTTTCATCAAGGGAAAGGCCATGATACTGAATGGTGCTATCGACTGAAGCACGAAATCCAAGACATGATTGAGAATGGAACACTCCCGATCCCAACTGTTAAACCCAATAACATCACCAATCCATTTGGCGATCACGCCAACTTTGTTTCTGTCGAAGACAATGTCGATTATTCTGATCTTATCCGCCCATATCACTTGAAAGGGGTGTTTATCGGGAAAATATTTGTGGATTACTTTGAATTCTTGCCAAACCCGAAGAATGAAATTCAAGTCGGGAGTCTTGCTCTAGAATGTACTCCTCTCGTTAATGAAGTTAATAAAAGACAATTCGGTTCACCAACCTTTATCACTGGCGTAGATCCTCAGAGGACTACCTCGGGATGGAGGCAGACCATCAAAGGGATCAAGGACCAGAGCCGGGCATCTAAGCTGACAGATGAACAAGAGAAACCTCAAGACCAGATTTGAAAATTATGAGTCGGGATCTATTTTCTTATCTTAGTCGAGTCGAGTCTAGAACTTTCTTTTTTTGAATTTGAGTCGTTTGTTCCGCGATGACCTAGGATGTATCCTAGGAATCGTTTCTTCGAGTCTGTTAAGCATTTCTCATTCCAATAAAAAAGTTGCAGTTTCGTTTCCAAATATGTCTTGTTTCCAATCCTCAATCATTCCGAAACATGATAAAACGCACAACACACTCAAAGGAATTGTAACACCCCCATACTCCAAGTGCCTTACCAGGACCACTCAGGTATAAGGATACTACCATCTCGGTTGCCCGAGGTACTGAATATCATAAGACAATAAAGAAACGTACTTTTAAAGTAATTATAGATTAAGTGATTACATGTTCAAACCAAAACTAATAAAAGGAATTACAAGGTTCTCATACGGTCTCAACTAAAACTATCAAAGCTACTAGACTTCGTCGACACGACGGAAAGACTTCTAACCGCCACGTGATGACTCATCCCGGCTATCCCATACGCGTCATATCACACCTCGCTCAATAACTGCTCACCACCCCGAATGGATAACCACGCTTTTAAAACATTTAAACGGGTCAGTACTAATCACACAATTCAATACATATATCAACAATAAGATAAACAGACAGTGAATCACACACACACACACACACACACACCACCAACTCCCATCGTCTCAAAATCGATCGTCCCACCCGACCACGCGATGGGGGACCGCAGCCGTTCCCACCTAAGCCCCGCTCATCGTACGAGCGATAACCCTGTCCCATTAATGTGCACATCCCCTTTCGTGGCGGGTTCCACGAAGGGCGAAACTAGGGCGTGAAGTCACTCCCGCAAGTGACCCCACTCAGCCGAGAACGCATCTCGAGAACCATCAACAACCAATCACAATCACAATCACAATCACAATCATCATATCAAACAACTAACTACAGCACATCACCAATATCCCATTATGGGACTAATACTGAGTAGGAAATCCTACCTGGAAAGCACAACACGCAGACGGTATCTACAGCTGTATCAAAACGGCTCCTCTACGAATTCTCCTCCTATCATACAGCACATAAAGACTACACATCACAAACTACACACATAAACCCCCAATTCCTAAATTAGGGTTTAACCAATCTTAACAAAACATTATAAAAACTATATTAAAAGCTTACCCTCGACGCAAGGAATCCAACGACACGAAAAACGACAAGAACCGACCGTCTGAACTCCAGGAATTGCTAAGAATGCGATTAGGAAGATGAAGTGGCTGCTTTCTCTCTTAAACAGGGTTTTAGGTTTTGTAAAAGTGATTTAAAACAATGACGGAAGTGTTTTATACTTTAATCGCATTATTAACAAAACCGACAAAACAGCCCCCGTAAAACGGCTACTCGATCGAGTAGCTAAGGTACTCGATCGAGTGCCCCCTTACTCGATCGAGTACCTAGTTACTCGATCGAGTACCCAACAGTCGAAACGATTCTAAAACGCATCTTACCCTTACTCGACAGAGTAAGGCCTACTCGATAGAGTACCCAAAGACTCATAAATACGGAGTATTACAGTCTTCTCTCCTTAAAAGGAACTTCGTCCCCGAAGTTCAACCCATACATAAAAACAACCATACAGACTCGACCAAGACACAACAACTTAGCTAAGGACTCAAGAACTCGACCAAACATAGAGCATGAACTCTTAACACCCACTCCACCAACTATGTTTACTTCCACAACATGACTCACTATATCGTATCTACCACATATATATCTCTCACGACACCAACTCCATACATAACCAACTACCATCCTCTAATGTTGCTAGCTCCATAATATCATCAACTATCAAATCCAATACCAAGACACTCATAGACATCAAACGGAATGTTACATTCTACCACCCTTAAAAGGAACTTCGTCCTCGAAGTTTACTCACACTCGTAACCTCATCATCCAACTGTCAACACTAGCGAAATATTCTCACACTCCTAAACATCACGCTACTACAAGCACGGTCATGACCTTTAATAAAATCACCCACAACACGAATCGATCTTTTATTCTACATCAAGACTCAACTTCCGAATATATTACCATATGTACAACCATCAAAATCTGTTTTATCGCATCCTACTCCTCTTAAGACAAATGTTACGTCCTCGTAACTCACTAATACCAAACCATATCTATATCTCATTACCCTCTGTACCACCACATGTCAAAGACAACCGTCTATAAACCAAACACTCACCATTCTTATATCCAAGGCCCCCATACATAAACATTTCCCATTCCTCAACTCATTCGGCAGCGCACCTAACCTATACTATAAACTCGTAGCAAATCACCATACCCACTCTTCATTATTACTGCCAAACAACATACCTCTCTATGTAAGGCACTTATCTCCCATAAGCATAACTCACGATCCGCACTCGTTACGTACACGCACACTAGATCCTCAAGTTCTTTCTTTCATTACCGCAAAATTCATACACAACTTAACATGACACTAATTTCCCCAACACCCTACACTCATTGTCTCAACAAAAGATTATGAACTACCTGCCGCTTTCAGCTCATTACAACACATGTTCCACGAATCCTTTCCCATTATCATGTCTACCGATGTCTCATCTGCAAACAAGATCAAAATTACCGTAACAACCTCTCACAACCGCGTCCCATCAACAGTTATCACTATCCCATGACAACAACGAAACATATACAACTCTATTTCACATCATACTCTACCTCATTCCCAACTTAACCTGGTAAAGAAAACATGAATAAGCAAGACAAACTCGTCTATCGGACAAACCGACACTCGCAGAGAGCAACATCAAACAAAACAACAATCTATGTATAACTGGTATGTACTTTCGAAAACTCGTATCATAATCATCCCGCCTACTCCACCACAACGGGTGACGGCATCACAACACCGCCACCAACAGCCACACCGTAGTGCGAAAATACCCGCATCACAACACTAAATATCGTGCCCGGATCACCACCCGAGGCACCACAACCACACCGATAGACATCACAATGCATATTCCCATAAATACCGACTCAAAGATAACTTCTCGACAAGAAAAACTTACTTAAATCCACCTTATTAAATCACCACGCAACATATTATATGGATAAACAGATAAGCATCTCATGAACATCATCTCTACCATTTCACGGAATACACATGTGTTATCAATACACATAAAATTATAACTAGCCATGTCAAATCAATTAAATTATTACCTTTTTGGATATCATTAAATTAAATTACCGTGTCCAACATATATATTACCGAACATTCATAAAACAACTTTATAATTATCACACCATACCACTTCTTGTGAGGTCCGAACCTCACACAAACATTTACACATATCATAGACCCGTAATCACAACCAACTAGTCAATCCTGGCCACGTAAGTTACCACTCGAAAAGGTTACCTTTTTTGCCGAGTTTAACTCATATGCCCCTCATAACATATTCCCCCATTCGCACAACCATCACTTCCCGCCAAATATAACCATACCTTCACTATTCAACTAATAGCGTCCGCCTCATCTAACCACATCTTATGCCCTCTCACAATCATACACAACAATCGGGTCCCTACCAAATCAACCTCTTTAGAATTGCTACCTTTCTAATATTCCATCACTCTTAGCCATTAGTGATAACACCACAATGCCACCGTTGCTCGTATATCAAATCTCTTACACTCATATCAAAATAACATGGTTTTTCTCCTATTTTTGGTTAATATTGCAAATAACGAACATCAAACCCATCCACAAAATTACCTCAACATTATTCCCAAAGCTAACTTATTTGTATTGTCATCCAACTCTCCACCAAATATCTCGTATCGTGCCAATGCTCCACCAACTTCTTACTCCCTTAATTCCTCGAAACTCATTACCAATCATGTTGCCCTGAGACTCCTATATAACCTTTAGCTAACATCCTCGTGATACCATCACATATTTCGATGATTTCTCATCTTTATATCACATAGCTCCGGTGAACATTTTCCTCAGCTTACTTTTATCCTTCTTTTCTCTTTACACTCAATAATACCAATTAATAGTTCAACTCCTTATTCCTTCTAGCTAACTCTTTAGAAATATGGTCACCCCTTCGTTGCTCCAAAACTTAGTTCCATTATTTTCTACCGACATCATCTCACTCTTTCTTCCCATGGATCTCCTCTTATTATGCTATCACTCATACTTGCCACTAATCTATCCATAGAACCAACGTTTAATGTTCAAACAATTGCATCCCCCTTTTTACATCTCTAGAAATCAGAATTCATTTAATACCGTTAATTACCCAAGGAAATCACACAGTAGTTTCATCTTTTAATAAACCAAACCTCCCAAACTCACTCATTGTCTATAAATACACCTCGCGACATGTCTCCACAAAGTTCACTATATATTACTCTTCTCAACCCCTTTAAACGAACTTTCACTACATAAATCCATAACCCACACGACTCCTAACCATTCCCTCCTTAACTCTTTACACATCTCAAGCTGCCACTATCCACATTCTTACTTTCAATCTTTTCATTCTCACGTTCATTATACTCACATCATCCCTTGTCTATATTCACTTATTTTTACATTACTCAACACACAATCATATCACTCATCCCGTCTCGCAAAACGTGCGCCATGCCTCAATAAACTATACCAATCTTCCTTTTCTTTTTCCACCATCTATCATAATCACATATAACTCATGTCCTCCCCACCGAACTCATACTCATCATAGTGCCACTCTTTACATCATAAGATTGGGTAACTTACGCTTCAGGACCAACACATACGTAAAACAAGGCATAAAGAAGTAATACAACACCTTTGAATTAAACATAATATGCAACGAATGTCAAAAGACAAACATATGACCCGAAATACGCATATGACCTGCATAGACCCTACTCGATCGAGTACCAGAACCTACTCGATCGAGTTGAGGCTACTCGATCGAGTGCCCAACATGCTCGATCGAGTGCCCCGACTCGAGAACCCAAACAGGACCTTCCGATCTCGACTTACTCGACCGAGTAGCCCTGCTACTCGATCGAGTGACCCCATACTCGATCGAGTGCCCGAGGTACTCGATCGAGTGCCCAAAAACACGATTCTGGTCAAAATAACGACAAGTACCCACTCAATCGAATCAAACCCACTCGATCGAGTCATGCAGACTCGTGAATACTACCCGAATGTTATCTCACATACCCTAACGTACTATGCATTCATTATTATCTCAACATTATGATTACAACTACGCATTCAAATCTGCGCGACTCCTCATACAATTAACAAAATAATCTACTTCGTGTTATCAAGTGCCACGTTATAAACAACCATCATGCTTTTCATCCAATTCGTTATATAAAACACATATCATTGAACCTCTATTCTTCATGTTACTACTTACCAAAAGTCAAACATTACCATCTATCATGCTCATATAACATTCAACTTTCAATCATGTATTACCCGCATGTTTTAAATTTTCATAACTTTTCATAACACAACCACACCCATACACTACAAATCCTATTTCCATGTTGCTAATACAACAACATTACAAATCCACTTCATCACACATCATCATATATGAACTACTTTCTTTTTCTACCATATCATTCATTATTCTCATATACTTTTCCAACGATTCCAACCAACATGCCAACCAACTATCATGCAACATGCTTTCAACAAACCATATACAGCACAATTAACATACACGTCGCACATATACACACGGACTCCACGTTCCCATACCATGTGACTGGCTTAAGTATCATGGGGCCAAGATTTTGAAGTGAGGGCGCCTACTCACCCAAAACCTAGCATCAACCGGGGCTCCCATTACACATACACCAAGTTCATTTTATTAGACTCCCTATGTTCATTATGTTCATTAGTTACGAGTTTCAAAATCGTCGCTCGATACCATTTGTAACACCCCCATACTCCAAGTGCCTTACCAGGACCACTCGGGTATAAGGATACTACCATCTCGGTTGCCCGAGGTACCGAATATCATAAGACAATAAAGAAACGTACTTTTAAAGTAATTATAGATTAAGTGATTACATGTTCAAACCAAAACTAATAAAAGGAATTACAAGGTTCTCATACGGTCTACTGACTAAAACTATCAAAGCTACTAGACTTCGTCGACACACGGAAGTCTTCTAACCGCCACGTGATGACTCATCCCGGCTATCCCATACGCGTCATATCACACCTTTCGCTCAATAAATCGCTCACCACCCCGAATGGATCACCACGATTTTAAAACATTTAAACGGGTCGATTAATCACACAATTCAATACATATATCAACAATAAGATAAACAGACAAATGAACTCACACACACACACACACACCACCAACTCCCATCGTCTCAATACGATCGTCCACCGGACCCGACCACGCTGGGGGGACCGCAGCCGTTCCCACCTAAGCCCCGCTCATCGTAAGAGCGATAACCCTGTCCCATTAATGTGCACATCCCCTTCCGTGGCGGGTTCCACGAAGGGCGAAACTAGGGCGTGAAGTCACTCCCGCAAGTGACCCCACTCAGCCGAGAACGCATCTCGAGAACCATCAACAACCAATAACAATCACAATCACAATCACAATCATCATATCAAACAACTAACTACAGCACATCACCAATATCCCATTATGGGACTAATACTGAGTAGGAAATCCTACCTGGAAAGCACAACACGCAGACGGTATCTACAGCTATATCAAAACGGCTCCTCTACGAATTCTCCTCCTATCATACAGCACATAAAGACTACACATCACAAACTACACACCAAAACCCCAATTCCTAAATTAGGGTTTAACCAATCTTAACAAAACATTATAAAAACTATATTAAAAGCTTACCCTCGACGCAAGGAATCCAACGACACGAAAAACGACAAGAACCGACCGTCAACTCCGGAATTGCTAAGAATGCGATTAGGAAGATGAACTGGTCGCTTTCTCTCTTAAACAGGGTTTTAGGTTTTGTAAAAGTGATTTAAAACAACGACGGAAGTGTTTTATACTTTAATCGCATTATTAACAAAACCCGACAAAACAGCCCCCGTAAACCGGCTACTCGATCGAGTAGCTAAGGTACTCGATCGAGTGCCCCCTTACTCGATCGAGTACCCTAGTTACTCGATCGAGTACCCAACAGTCGAAACTATTCTAAAACGCAACTTACCCTTACTCGACAAAGTAAGGCCTACTCGATAGAGTACCCAAAGACTCATAAATACGGAGTATTACGGTCTTCCCTCCTTAAAAGGAACTTCGTCCCCGAAGTTCAACCCATACATAAAAACAACCATACGACTACTCACCAAGACACAACAACTTAGCTAAGGACTCAAGAACTCGACCAAACATAGAGCATGAACTCTTAACACCCACTCCACCAACTATGTTTACTTCCACAACATGACTCACTATATCGTATCTACCACATATATATCTCTCACGACACCAACTCCATACATAACCAACTACCATCCTCTAATGCTGCTAGCTCCATAATATCATCAACTATCAAATCCAATACCAAGACACTCATAGACATCAAACGGAATGTTACAGGAATCCCTGGGGTAGAAATATGTCTTGTTTCAAAATGTAAGGTACACTAGGATCCCTGTTTGATTCCTTTACCTATTCCATGTCTGGTGGTAGAAAACCTCCATCTGAACCAATATCTGTGACAAGCTTTTAGATGATTCTATGACAAACCCGGACTAGCTCCTTGTTTCCCCTATCGATGATGGAAGGCAAGCCTTTTCCCCAACAAAATCATCCCATCTCGAAGAGAGAAGATATCAACCCGTTCTAACAAGGAATTATTAGTTCCTACCCAAATTAGTTGGCGAAGCCCAGTTTTCAAAGTGTATCCATTTATGACTAAGAGAATGAATAGAAGATCATTTTCAAAGAGAGAAAAAAGATGAAAAAGAATGAAAAATAAGAAAAAGAGAAAAATTGGAAAAATGAAAAAAAAAATGAAAAGAAAAAGAGAAAAGGAAAAAAGATGTTGAAGTTATTGCGGAGTGCTTTTTGGTTGAATGTCGAATTTACGGAAGCCAGAATTCAAGTCAAGTACCCATAGTTGAGGTTCAATGGGCGAAGCCCAAAAGCGTAAGTAGTGACCTCTTTACCCTCTAAGTCCTTCCTGAGACTGTTACAAGGGGATAGTCAGGAATTTTGAGAATCATTCCGCTTGTGCTGTTACACCCAACCTTTAGGGTCCAGATATGGAGATTTGAACCCACATTGTTTTCCAACCCATTTGCACTCGGATTTCATCAAAACCGAGACACCTTTTCCAACCACGATGTAAGCCATAACCCGTTGCCCTTAGCACCACAAAGCGAACCATCAGAATGATGGTTTACTTTACGAACCTATTTTTACCAAGCACCGCATCCCAAAGAATCAAAACCTTTTGTACCAACCCTAGACACGGGATACAATGGTACCTTACAGGCTAGAATGGGATACGACATGATACCTTAGGTGAAACCTTTGAGTGTGTACACACAATCAAAATGCCATGTTTATGCACCAAGATCGAACTATGTCGGATTTGATTTCGCTCCACGCGAATACGTAGGCAGTCCGTCAGAATAAGGGATTCAATCCACTCATCAACCAAGTTGTCATCTTGTCGGTTTCTTACGGGTCTTAACCAAGTCCAAATGAAGCCACCTTTGTTTAAGTCAGTCTTAGCACTCGATGTAGGCTACGATAAGGATATAGGTTCGGATGAATAGTATCAAGTCTCAGAACGAGATTTATTTAACGGTCTAGGAAAAGATGCTGAGTCATATAGATGTGAGTTTGTGTTGGGAACAGAAAATATGAATAACGCGCTGAAAAGAAAGAAGGCGTGGAAGAAAAATAGTAAAAGCCCGCTGAAAAGAAAGAAGGCGGTGGCAAGAAATGATGAAAACTCGCTGAAAAGAAAGGAGGCGAGGAGAAGAGTGACAGAATAATCCCAACAAGAGTGATGTGTGATGTCTAAGTGTTCTCATAAAATCAGTCTGTGTTTAGTGTCTAGGCGAAGCTAACGTTGTTGCTCCATGAGTTTAATCCACCTTGTCAATGCCAAGTGATCTTGATTCCCATGTGCCCTTGGGAGCACGCCCATGCCATACGATATCTCTGTCTCAAGTCCGGCGACCTAGTGATTCCCATTTGCTATCTTTTGTTGCCAGAATGGCCAATTTACATTTTTACCCCCAACAAGTCCATAATTGAATTAAAACCCGTGCACACTTAGGGTTTTATTTTCCTTTTTTGTTTTACGGTAGCGGGCTACGCCCACGTTGTTTACGGGTCATACGGAGTGTCTGAGTTGTATTTCATGCTCACCCATCAAGGTTCGATTTCAAAAAATTTCAAAATTTCAAAATTCCAAAAACTTTTTGCGAATTATGGATAGATGATCCAAGTAGTGGAATCTTTTCGGGTCGATGACCCCAATCTTTCGAAATTCAAAATTTCAAATTCAATTTTTGAAGGATCGATAGCCTAACATACCAAGTGATGTCAAATTTAAACTTCGGGTCGATGGCCCAATTATTCAAAATTTTCAAATTCAATTTTCAGGTCGATGACCCAATCTTTCAAATAATCCAACTTTAAGATCGATGATCCAAATGTGCTTATGTGATGATTATTGCTTGTACGTTTTTGTGTTTCAAATATAGCAGGATATGCTTCAACTGGGGGCTCTAAAGTCTTCGACTTTAGGATGTAAAGGATGACATAGACCAAGAATTCAATTCAATACAAGAGTATGAAATGGAAGAATTCCGTAGCTGAAAGAAAATGATGAAAGCGGCGTCAACCTCCTTGGAAAGTCCCGTCCCATTCGGACAAGCGCCAGCAGATGATAAATTTTGGGCAAATGTCAGCAGATGATGAATTTTGGACATACGCCAGCAGATGATAAACTTTGGGCATGTGTCAGCAGTTGCCGAACTACGACGCGGGTTTGATTCCATCAGAAATGGATACGTAGGCCCCTAAGGATAAGGCTCAATCCACCATATATGCAATTTTATGGGTCGACGACCAACGATGATATTTTGACGCAACAGAAGCAAGAGTTAATCCCCGACGAAGTTTCAGGTACGATCTCTTCTTATGGCTGGCGACCTTATATACGCAAGTCTAATGGACTATAAACGACCCGCGGAATCCTCAGGTCGAGAGGGACCTGGGGTATACTTTGACTTTCGCCTTGTCCAAGCCTCAATCAAAGTGGGGGCTCTGTAGATACCCGTATCCGTCGATATTGGAATTTATAGAGAACCCGACAAACACCCGATGATGATAGGACACATGTATTCTTTAGTTGTCATTGTCATTATTTGGGCTCGTTTTACGATGTAGAATGAGCGTTGTCGACGAAGTATTTTATTAATTTAAATGATATTTAAATTAAATGTTTTTAAAAAAAAGTGAATTCATTTTATTGTTTTAATTTGAATTTATTTTCTTAAATTTATTTTATTGAAAATAAAATATATTTTTGATTTGAAAAATCATTTATTTTAACGTGTTAATTGATTTGAAAGATCGATTTTGAAAGTTGAAAATTCGTTTTGATCACACGTTTTGGAGCTCCATCGTAGCTCGGTTTTTGAGCCCGTTTTCTTTACGATTTGGCACGAATCTCGAGTTCACTAATCGACCTAGGCTTTCACTTGTCCAAACCCAGTTCGAACCCCCAAACCCACGTTCCAAATCTCGTCCCAAACATACACAAAACAACCCAACTCTTTCCCCTTACCCGCGTTAGCCCTTCCCCTCTTCCAACCCGTTTTGTATGTTTCAAAGCTTGACCCAAACCCGCCACAACCAACCCAATTCCTGCTCCTCATTACCCAAAACAAACCATCACTAAACCCACCACGAAACCCATCCAATTCCCGTCCCAAATACTCCATAAACAGCCCGCAAATAACACAAGCAGTCCCCCCATTTTGCGTGCTCAAACCCGAGCCTCAAACCAGCTCCAAACACCACTTAAACCCGTGCCCATTAACCCTAAACCATACCCTAGTATCCTACCCATATTACCTTAGCTTACCAACCAAGCAAACCCCGCATACAAACCCTAAAAACCCCACGAAATAGCTGATGGACAGCAGCTATGCAAACCGAGCCCGACGGCTTGTTGCTCCCTTTTACCCTACTGTAACTCCCTATAAATACCTCCCGTCTGCCTTTAAATCCTCTAATTTCTCCATACATACTACCGTCACTCACAAGCATTAAACTCCAGAAACAAACCCTAATTGCCTCTCAAAACCCTCGACAAAACCGAGACATCCAAACTCAAACAGTTTGTGTCTCTTTCGAAATACAATTCGTTTCCCGTTCAAATCTCCATTAAAATTCGAGTTTCTTGTTCCTAATTAACCACATAACATCCATCTACATCTTAGATAAAGATTCATGAGCCAAATTGACATTGAGAGTACACGAATCCCCTCGAAAAACAGAGTGTCATACACTCTGTTTTCGCGGCTTTTCCTGTCTATCCAGTTCTGTTTGTGCTCGTTTTTCGTGCCCAATAACTCAGAACGAGCGTGGTTGGTTTTAAGATCTTTATTCTAATCTCTTTTTAGTTTTCAGAACATCTTTTAAATCTAATTTTCACCGTGAAACGAGTGAGAAATTGTAGTTTGAAAGTTGTTGTCCAGATTTGCGAAAAAACGTGTTGTTGCTTTGTTCCTTCGTCGACGACGGCCTCTCGAGTTAAAATCTACGATCGATTACGACCCAAGACGGTGTCAACGATACATGTAGGTTGAGGGTGCATCAAATCCTCCTCTTCTCTCTTTTATTTTGTTCTTTTTATGTTTGTTTTTCCATTGTTCGTTTTACATTGTTTATCGTTTTGTTAATTGTTTGACATCGTTAACTATGAAACTAGTTTAGTCCGAGTATGAGTTAAAGTACCACCATGAACACCCGCGTTGACTTGATATGGGAAAGAAATCCGCCACATCGGTCGGTCGTATCCCCCGTCTCATTTACATATCCTCGTGTTCAAGGTAGGGCATTAATAAAACGAATCCTAACTTCGTTCCTCGCTTTTGACCCCTTGCCTGTTTCGTTCAGTTCGACCTACCCTAGGACCCTTCGCATGTTAGTTCGACCTCTGATTCTTAACATTTGACTTAATTAGACGGCTTTAGATCGATTAAATAACCTAATTAGACATGTTAGGGTGCTTCGACACAAGCATTAAAATTGATCAACGATTCTATAACTTAATTGAATGCATCTCTCTTTTCACTCGATTTCTCGCTAGCATAAGAGTGCGTGATTAGCACCTTCCTATTAACACTCGATGAGTATGCGTTAATCTTGTAATATTGTGACCTAGTTGGACCCTTTAGGCCGTGTAGAATACACATTCGGATGACATCTTCTCAATTGATCAACGTCGTTTCTAACTTGTTTTCTAACTCGTTTTCTAACTCGTTTCACAATCATTTGATCTAACTAATGAACCTAACCTAGGAACTAGGATGGGCGTGGCTTGGCCGTGAGGGTGGCCGTGCCTTTTGCCGTTCTTGCTTCGTTTTTTTAATGTCATTTGTTCTTTGTTGTTTTGTAGCTTGTAATTTATAGTTTGTTCATCGAGTTGTAATTTTCAAGTTTGTTTTACTTTTATCGAGTCAAAACTTCTTCAAAAACCTTAGTCTTATTTGGTTAGATAGTTGTGCTCCAATTCATGTAGGAGCGTAGTAAATCACATGTTGTTTAAAGGGACATGGCCCGATTTATGCTAATGCATGCTTTGGTGTGTGGCCTAATGTCTAATTCGATAAGATTAAGCGAAAGCATGCATTACGAGGAGTGACCCAAGGCCGTGAGTTATGTGAACCGTGGGCCACCCCTTTGTGCACGTTTTCCTAGGCCGAATGGCCATGTGTCGTGTATGGTGTCGTATATAGCAATTGTATTTAGATCGAGTTGTGTCTCTAATTTCTCGTTGTGTCGGCATGAAATGCCTGGGTTGTAATAGGGTAGATCCCAACGGCTCCCCCATTCCCCTTATGCCTTGTTTGCTCTGTTTTATGTGTCGTTAGATCAATCAACCCACATGCTAAATTACAACTTTGACAAAGTTAGTTTTGTTGCATCTAAATCGACATAGAAACCTCACATGTTAGGGTTTTAAAACGATGTTTGCATATCATATATCGCAGTAGCTACGACCGTGTTTGAAATCCGATACTTGACTTAGTAGAGGCCGTTATCGACGGGCGGGGTTAGGCGTCCTTATGGACTTCCTTACACGTACCCTCACCCCTTACTCAAGATCTATGGTTTGTGGATCCGTTTAAATACCATTGGATTACGAGAGTCATTCAAATCGAGTGATATAGGGTACAAGTCTTTATCTTTAATCACTCGTAGTCGATTGGCTTTAAGCTTTTCGATGAAAGGTGTAAAGTTGACTTGAACGGTTCCAAGTTCCCATAAAACTTGGTGGCGACTCTAATTTGTCTTAATTCGATTAGAAAGAACCTCGAGTCGATAATGCCTAGTTTGGATCCCGCAGACGCAGTTCCCGCGGGCGTTGTCCACACTTTCTATTTGACTTCTCCATGGCTGATGTGCTGGATACGCTTGGTGTACTTGGTATGATTGCTCTAGCTAGGATATCTTCTTCTAGTCTGATCGCAGCTGCTGCCTTTTCTTGCACTTCTTCAAAGCTATGGCAAGGGTGCATAGTCAGCTGCTTAGACAGGTCTGACTAATGGTGTAGGCCCGTCCTAAAGGCCTCTACTCCTGTTGACACGTCACACTCTCGTAACGCCACCTTCTCATTGTTAAATCTAGTGTTGTACTCTCCAATGGTCTCACTTGCTCCTTGAACAATTCTGTACAAGTCGACTGCATGCTTTTGTTGCTTCCGACTTCTTGCGAATTGCTGAGTGAATGCGTTTACCAGGTCGGCAAACATGGATATTGATCTGTTAGGCAAACTTACGAGCCATCGGAGTGCTGGCCCCGACAGAGTGGATCCAAACCCCTTGCACATACAGAATTCTTTTAGTGTCTTACAGCCGTCACTGTCATCATTTTCTGCTTGTATTAGCTTACGTGGTCAAAGGGATCTGTTGTGCCATCAAAGAGAGGCATGTTTGGATTTCTGAATCCCTTTGGCATGGCGACAACAGATATTACATCCACGAATGGCGAGTTAGCATAACTGTCGGGTGCTGCCTTCTCGAGTAGAGGTGGCAGTCCTGGGACCCTCCTTAGCATCGCCCTCAGTTCTAGATACTGCTGATTGGTCAGGCTTCCTGAGTCCGAGCTGCGTCTGTCTGCTATCTGCTGATTTGGAGTACTGCTTCTAGGCCCGAATTCCTGAGAGTTCTGATGCGGCATGGTACCTAATGGAGCTGATGTCACGAGTGTTCCCTGGTGCCAACTTACTTGCAGACTACCTGTGGATCTTGCACCTGGTGTTTGGTTAGTTATTATGGGGTTACCAACTGGGATGTTACCTGGTTGTATTTCCACGCGGCTGGTAGGCTACCAGCTATCTGGTGTGAGGTATCCAAGTCCTTACGTGATTATCGTTTCTCCTGTTGGTACTGTTGTTAGATCTAATCTTGTTACCAATTCAGCTGGTATCTGCCGAGGTTGACCCCTGCTGCCTGATGCCCCATATGTGAGATTTACTACTGGGGACTGACCTTCATCCTCCGTGCTTGCTGGTGTGCAGGATTATTGTCTCATGATGACTATCTGTGCCCAGAGCTCCCTTATCCTCTTCCTTGCCTCAGCTACTGCCCTCCTCTGGTCTTCTAGCATACCTTCCATGACCTTCTGCAGATTTTCCATGCCACTAAGCAAGGTTTGTGTTGGTCTTTTGTCACGGATGTAGTTCTTGGTGTGTGTCCGGGGGCCTGGGTTTGAGCCGCTGATGATGGGTTTTGAAATAAAATTGGTGGTATCGACAGCTGACCGCTCCCTAACACAGCTGCTGATGTTTGTTTGTCCATTGTGTGTTTGAGTAATTAACGATTGACGACCACAATGCCCCATGGTGGGCGCCAAACTGTTTTGATGATTTTCTACCGAATTAGGTTTAGTAGGTCAATGTGGTCTTACTCGTTGTATGTTGATTGAGTTGTTTAATGTTAATGCTTAATAAGGAAATTAAAGACGTAAATAAAGGTTAACACAAGAGATTTGGTGACGCGGAAAACCCAATGTAGGAAACGACTGCGGGAAGGGACGGTACCCTTCCAATGGTTGCACTAGCCTTAAGTAGGAGAATGAATACAATGGCGGTGGTATGGTAAACTAGCTAGCACAATATGTTATGTTTGTATGGTTGTTCTTGAATGTCCCTTCTTCCTTGTCCTCATGGCTATTTATAGGGTAGGAACCCTAGGCGTGTCCTACTCCGTTTATGGTAAGCAATATTAGTCTTACCATGCTTCTTTCCTTAAATGCGTCCTTGTATTCTATTCTCCCTGATCTCCCTAAATTCTCTCTGAGATCTCCCTGACTCACTTGCTTACGGGCCCTGGCGCGTCCATTAAATTCCTCGGCCCAGTTTGCTAAATAAGCCTTGATGGGCTCGTCCTCTTATTAGGCCAATAAGCGAATTTTGGCCCAAACAAGTATGTTCATTAAAAAGAGTTTTTCCTATAATATTATTTATAGATTTTGGCCAAAATATCACTTAATTAAACAACTTTTACCAATTTATCACTTAAGCAACATTATTTTACCAATTTGTCCAACATGCTACTTTTTTTACCAATTTGTCCAAGACCCTCTACTTTTTTTACCAATTAGGGAGTTTCGCCTAATTTAATAATGGGTGACTTTTAATTACACCTGTCAAATGTATTGCGCAGGTCAAGTTAGAATACGAGTTTGGTTAGGGTTAAAATATAGGTCAAAAATAGTTTCTAAAGTCTATTTTCCACCATGTTTTAAATAAATTTTTTTTTTAAAAAAAATTTAAACATATTCAATATTAACATTTTTATCATATTAAATGGTTACCTTAATTATAAAAATTAAGCTATTTTAATATTAGTTTATTGATAAAGGTTAACAAAAACTAATTACTTTTTAACTATTATTTCAAGTATAATATATAAAATACCGGTATTTTACAAAACTTCTTGATTTATCTTTGACCCTACGAGTCAACCCATTCAGGTTGGATTTCGACCCTAAAATAACGGATTATTTCGGATTCGTATCAAACGGGTTGCAGGTTGAGATTTTTGGAGTCTTGACCCCGAAAAAATGGAGCGGGGTGGGTCGTGTTTTTGAGTGGCCACAATATGACAGGTGTACTTTTCATTGATGCAATTTAGAATGATCGGAATTCAAAATGACCTGAATTTAATTTTTATTAATGTTTATCCTACAAATAAGATTAAAGAGTCTTTTTTTTTTCTTTTTTTTTTGTAAAATGATTTTTGTTAAATATATTAACTAAAAGGTAGTTTTAACATTAATCCGACTCAAAGTGAACCAAACTCAAAATAACCCGGCAACTTAACATTCGAGATTGACCGGACAACCTAAAATAATCAACCCGAAAAGAAATGTGTGACAAATCCTAAACATTCAACCCAAAACCGAACATCCTATGCGTTTTCTTTTGGTCGCTCTATTTATCTTTGAAATCTTAATTCATTGTGTTTTTTTCAGGCGTTGTGTTAGGGCCAAATTACACTATTTTGCCTGCTACGTGGCACGAGATAAATGGGTAATTAATGAGCAATGGACCCATGACTTACATGGGGAGTCGGGCCCACAGACCGAAGGAAGAAGAATTCGGCTTGGACTGAGATGCTGAGAAGACCACGGGTGAAATAAGGAAGTCCAAATCGTTACCAAGTTCTGAATAAGGAAAGTCCAAATTGATACCAAACTCTACCTTGAGGAACAAGGCAATTAAGTGGGGAACCCTAATAAACCCACTAGGGTTTATTCACGATAAATACCAAATCAGGGCCTTCACCTATGATATCATCCGCCATCATCGCCTAAATCCCAATATTACTATGTGAAATAAACAATCCCTCTGCAAACAACCTTCATCATTATTATCCCATGATTACCACCATCATGAAGTAATCATTACCCAATCATTGGCCATATAAATACCACAATACAAATTACCCAACATATCGTACTGCAAACTCACGAAATAGCCTTCGTCAAACAGCTTGTGTTTTATCCGACGGCCGTGCCCACGAAGGAAAATCTGTTCTATGCATATTGTACTTGTACTCTGATTATCATATAGTGGACTATTGGTGGGATTCTGACTCCCCCCGCGGTTGTTTCCCACATCGGGTTTTTCGCGTCACCAAAACCTCTTGTGTCATTATTTCCTTATTTTGTCCTTTACTTTATTTATACCATTACTCCGTCTTAATTACGAACATATTCCGTCACAAATCACATATAATTTAACCCCTCGATACGAGGCTAAAAGGAGTCGGTCACTTTAACCCTAATTGGTAGAAATTTATCAAAACAGTTTAGCCCCCACCATGGGGCATGGTGATCGATCTCTATAGCCAAGTTGTTGTCAAGTCAATATCCGGTGCCATGTCTTCTAAGGAGCAAGATCTCATCACTATTCATGAAGTCAGTAGTACATCTTCTCCCCAGAAGTTGTCCGAAAGCCAGCAGCAGATCTCCTTCTTGATATACTCCAAAAGTAAACAGTAGATCTGCTCCCCATAAGTTATCCGGAAGCCAGATGCAGATATGCTTCCTGTGATCCTCCAAAAGTCCCGCAGCTGATCTGTACCCTGAAGTCCCACCAGAGACCCGCAACAGATCTGGTCCCCGAAATTTCCCTAGAAGCCAGCAGCAGGTCTGGTTCCCGGAATTCCTCCGGAATACAGCAGTAGATTTGCTCTCCGGAGTCATCGATCTGCTCCCCGAAGCCGAAGGTCTTGATCCCGAAATCCCTCCAGAATTCAGCAGTGGACCTGCTCCCTGAAGCCAAAGATTTGGTCCCTGGAGTTCCCAGAGTCCTCCAGCAGATCTGGCCCTATAATTCTCCCAGAGTTCCTCAGGAATTTTCTTGGTCTGCTTCTCAGAACTCTGGTTCTCAGAGCTCCTCTAGAGTTCTATAGCAGATCCGGACGCCAGAGTCCCACCAACCTCTAGGTACTAGAGTAGCAATGGTCAGTGCACGAGAAACCGCCAGCAGCGTACCAGCAAGAAGTGTACCAGTAGAAGATGGACCAACATAAATGTTTAGTACAGGGGTACAGACTCAAAGATACCAGGCTGGGGGCAGATCAGGAACTCCAAAATCTCAGGACCAGAGATCCCTAGACGTTGTGCTGGTGCTCCAGATGGAAATACACAACCCGACTCAGGCTATCCAGAAGCAAGTTGCAGGGAGACAATCTGGAGCCTGCAGTAAGCGGAGGACACCAGGCTATACCCTGGATGCGTAGCATCCTACTGCTCTCCCATGCTGACCAGAATGGAGATAGCATTAGGTAACACCGTATCTTGTATTTCCGTTGGAGCTAAATTCCTCCCTGTTGTAGGTGTTGGAGCTTGTGTCCTCCACAAATTAGTGTGATAACATTTGTAAATCTCTTAAAGGTTCACAAGGGTATACTTCATATTTAATCAGTTGATTAACGATTACCTAATAACGGTTGGCTTGCTAGAAAGTTTGACGTTATTATCATACTGATGGCGGTGATCAACTGGTCCCTAAAGGTCACACCTAAAGGATGTGTTTGAGAGATGTGGTTATGGAAATGTAATCACATTGATGCCTTATATGCCTAAACAGTTAGTCAACGTGTTGATGAGACGATTATTTAATGCCGATTAAATAATATTAGCTGAGACGAATTAACTGTCAATTCGTAAAGTTCAATATAATATGTTATATTTAATTAATGTATATAATGTTAGCTTGGACAAATTAATATGTTAATTCGTAATTAAATGTCATCGGTTATATTTAATTAGCAAGTTAAAGTATATATTATACGATATTGTCACAGACCGGCATTAATAAGTTGACTGCAAGCTGTTGTGTGTAGAGTGATTAATACGGAATGATATAAATGACAATTTATAAATAATAAATTTTATACATTTTGTATACTAATAAAATAAGAAGATTTAATCTCCTTATTTTTGGGTATGTAGTAAAACCGAAAAAGAGAGAATATAATTCTCTTATATTCGGATATGGGCCGGAAAATTAAAAAAAAAAGAAAAATCTACCCTAATCTCCACATACACGGTTTATTGGGAGTTTAGAGGAGTAATTTTTCTAACCTAATTTTTCTAACTCATTCTTGCCTCTCATCTAAAAACACAAAAACGAAAAACCCTAGCAATTTTACAGAAATTGGGGATCGATTCTAGCAAAAGAACAAGGGCATATCTCATATCATCTTGGGTGGAACTGATAGGAGAATATCATTGCGATATTGTTCATAGGCCGAATTAGCTAGGACTGAAGGTTATTTCTTAATTCTCTAATTTTGTTTATGCAATTTATTTTATGACTAGTTATCATCTCGATAAATTCGTTATCATCCCTAAAGTTAAAGGGATGCATACAGATAAATCCCACAAGTGGTATCAGAGCCAAGGCCACGAATTTTATTTTGATGATTTTCATAAAATTGGATGTAAACATTTATTAGGGTTTCGAAAAAAATAAAATCGAGATGAATTTTATTTTGATGATTTTCATAAAATTGAATTTTATTTTGATGATTTTCATAAATTTTTTTTTATGCCGAGATGAATTTTTTTTAGCCGAGTTGCTTCGTTTTTGTTGTTGTTTTATTTCCATTTGATTCTTTCATATTGCTGTTTTAATCAGTTAAGATAATAATATGATAATTTGTAGATGTTTCGATTTAATAAATCGAGATGTAAATGGAAATTGGTTTTGTCGGATTAATAAATTGTTTTTGCTGTTTTTTGGCATATAACTTAATTTAACAAAATTCAAATCAATTATGATAATCGGTTCTATCATGATTCAGATATTATTTTAACAGGTTAAATTTGAATAATCTAGTTAATAGCAGCTTTAAACAATTGTTCGTTTTTCCGTTCGATGGGTGCGGCTGTTTTTTAAAAGAAAAATTTTGAGTTTTTTGTTTAGTGTTTTTCAGCTGCAAAAGAAAAAGAAAAAAAAAATTGGGTTGTTTTATTTTTTTTCAGCCGAGACACAAAAAAATAGGTTTTTGTTTTTTTGTTTCGTTTTTCAGCCGAGAAAAGATATCAATTTTGTTTTTGTTTCTGTTACTGTTCACGGCTGGACAGATTTTTAAAAAAAAAAAATTTTTGTTTTTTTTTTTTGGTTTTAACTGTAAAACCGAGAAAAGGTCTTTTTTATTGGGTTGTTTCGGTTTTTACCGAGATAAATTTTAAAGAAAATTTTTGTTGTTGTTTTTGGCCAATTAATTATTGTGAAGCGGTTCATAATTCATAGATACCTAATTATTTTAAAGAAGTTTAAAATATTGATGGATTAAATTCATATTACAAGTTTAATATGAATTAAGATTAAATTTATAGTGAGTAATTGAGGAATTGTCACTTAATTTAATCAATGAAATAGGTGGTTTGGATAAAATTAATCTACATAATTAAAGAATTATGTCTTGCATGTTTAATTTTTTTTAGTTGATGCTTTTTATTTTAGTTGAATGAATCGTTGAATGGTTTTATTTACGTATTTTTTGCAATCGGTTGTAATTTGTAATACTTAGTGTGGCCTTAGTCAAATTATGTTTTCGTAATGATGGGAACATAATTTTTAATGTAATTTGAGATCTCGTATCTCCGTTTTGGTTTTCTTTGTTTATTACGGTTTTGAAATTAGAATGTAAATAGGTTTATTATGTAATTTTTAAATTGTAATTTTTGAGAAGACTAAAGATGGAGATTGGAGCTCACTCCCGCTACATGGATCAAGATAAATCATCAAGACAAGCTTCTCGGGTCCATGGATGGATTCCAAAGTTGTATTTATGTTCATTTTGATAGGATAGGCCACACTAGGACTTTTTTACGTTTTTCCGTTCTTATTGCTTTTCATTCACATGCTAGTTAATGCATCATTTTCCGCCTAAAACCAAACCACCTACTAAAATACATGAAAATTGACACATATAGGTTGTAAGTTAATTTTCATAAACATACAGATGTTACATGTTTTTTAAGCCATCACCTTAGTTTATTCATTCACGCATGCTAGATATTACTTCACTTAAAATGAATTAAAACAAAGTTGATGGGATCTTCCTCTAAAACGGAAATTGAGATTAGTCTTTATAAGGGCAAACAACTATGAATCCCTTCTTCATCGGTAAGCATAATATGACCCCTTCTACGTTGGGTAAGTAGTTTGTGTTGACTTAGTTTATCTCATGATTATGATGGACTAAAGATAGAATTTACAGAAATTTATGACCCCTTCTACGTCTCGTGATTATGATGGACTAAAGATAGAATTTACAGAAATTTATTGACCAAGAATTCTAAAAGTAGAATTAGCCAAAAGGTTGGCTTATCAATTTACAGATAATTGAGTCTTGGGATCATTTATATAATTCTTGAGGAACGTTAATTGTATAAATGCATGAGTCTTCGCGTTATAACAGTGCATTAGACTTAAATTAAAATCGATGCACATGCTTATTATTTATTCTTCTTTTCGCTGTGTAGAACACGTTTATTTTACTGTTACAACAAATGGCTGGAAATAACGAAATCCCAATGCCAAATGCCACACTTGGACGCGAGTCCTGGCTGAAATTTTTTATGGACATCCTGAATCAGTACACGCGACTGAAGAATGATGGGTCCAACTTTGCGGACTAGGAGGCAGCACTACGGAATGCTGCCATTGCTGACGGTAAGCTCAAGTACTTAATTGAGCCAATACCAGTAAACCCAGGCCCCAATGCGGGAGTTAACGAGTCACTTGCTTATAGTGATTTCGTTATGGAAGCGGGTGCGATAAAGAACGTACTCATCTTTGCAATGGAAACCAATTTGCAGAGACGCTTCATTGCCAAAGGTGCGAACAAGATTTTCACCACGCTCACTAACGAGTTCTCAAAAGCACCGAGGATCGTTACTTATGAGCATACCTGTCGCGTCTTTGATGCGAAACTCCAAAAGGGCCAACCGGTTAGCCCACACATTCTTAACATGATTGAGAATGTCGAGAAATTGGAGGCACTTGATTGCAAAATCAGTGAGAGCATTGTCATTGACCGAATGCTTCATTCTCTTCACGATGGTTTTGCCCTTTTCAGGGCGAACTCCTACATGAATGACTTGAAAAAGAGTCTTCATGAGCTACACTCCCTTCTCGTACAGACCGAGAAGGATATGAAATTGAGTGGGAGCATGAAGCATGATGTTCTCACGATTTCCAACAAGGGTAAAGGTAAGGGCAAAGCTCCAGGCGACCTAACAGTAGGTAAGCTAAAATTCAAGAAGCCAGGAAACGGTAAGAGTGGGCCTGGTGAGACTAGTGGCTCACAGGGCAAGGCAAAGAGCAAGGGCGGTGACATTGAATGCAACCATTGTCACAAGACTGGACATTGGAGGAGGAACTGTCCCGTGTACCGTGAGGACATTAAAGCGCATCGCGCTCGTTCTCGTTGGTATGTCATCTTATATTCATATGATTGAGATTAACCATGCAAGTTTCGGAACTTGGGTACTTGATACTGGTTGTGGTTCTCATCTGTGTAATCATTTATGATACCCGTCGTGAGGTGTCAAAAATAAATTTATAATTTCCAACTACAACTATAGCTAGCGGCAGTCGGGTCGAACCATAGAGAGGCAGATGTAAATTCTAGTTGTTTAAATTCAGTCTAAGGTAACAATAAGTTGGCACTTAATTAACTAACTCAAGGAAGGGTACTTGTACATTCAAGCTACGAATAACTTTTTCAAACTTACTGAAAGATACCTGTTCCTTTGTCGGCACTAGTCTCTCCTGGATATGGGGTCGTAAGAAGTACCTTAGCCCTCTCCTCTAAGTTGCGCATGCCGGCATCCGTGGACTTAGGCCGGAAGTCCACCGCTTTCTCCTTTTTAAAGCTCGAACCCTCCTCACACCGTCTCAAATGTGAGCCATTAACCGTCATCGGATCGAACTTGAATCGGGACGGACCCATCAGCACTCGTCCGCCCTAACACTTTCGGAGTTGTCATGCCCCGAAACAAATGGTCCTTTAAGTTATCGTGCATCGGAGGACGAACAATCTCGCTATCGCCATGATCTTGGTCGATCGACCACTATCCACGATCGATCGACCGAGGTGTACGATTCCTAAGCCGTCAGAACCCGCGTATCGATCGATCGACGGTGTATCGATCGATCGACCGATATACCCGGTAGACGCCTTTTCTTTGAATTGTTCGTTCTGACCTTCTTTTGACTCGGATCCGCCTCATTCTTTTCAACAGCGTCCTCGACCATGGCAGGCCCCTCCAGGGTGGACCCACTCCTCAACGTGATGGCGTTTAGGGTCTCTTTTTGTTCGGTTTGAGTCGGTAAGTGTCCGTGAGCTCGAGTGGTACTCTTACTAGCCAATTGAGCAATTTGGCTCTCTAGTAGCTTCATCCCGGCCTCTCTTGCTTGGGACTCCTTTAGCAACAAGTTCTTGAACTCAAAAAAATCGAACCATGGGATTGTTGCTTTCTGCGCAGCACATAAGAAGGTTTTTGATATTGTTGTTGCTTTTGATGAGGGGGCACATAGGGTTGTTGCTGCGGAGGTGGAGTTGGATTTAGGACATTCTGGCTACTCCACCTCAGGTTGGGAGGAACATTAGGCTCATAGTAGGTGTTTTTCTCGCCTATAATGTTGAAAGGCGGCAAGACTCAAAGGGACTAGGACAATTCTTCAAACGTGTCCCTCACTCCCGCACCTTTCACGAGCATTTAAAGGACCGTCCCGACACAAAGATTTACTTGGTAAATACCCCCCTTTGAAGCTCCTCATAGTTCATATTTGTCAAATCTCGAAGTGAGAGCTTCAAGTGCGCTCTGAAGGAGATTCGAACTCCTCCTTTGATTCCCTCCGAATTCCCATACTCAACCTTGTGGGTGGCTAGATCATCAATGATCTTCCACCCCTTGGTTTCTCCCAAATTCTCAAAGAAATCGGCCACCGGCCGCAAAGATCCAAAATAGCCCTCGATCGATCGTCATACACCCATTATAGAACTGATTGCACAAGCTCCATTTTTCGAACCCATGGTGCGGTATGGTTCGCACCAACTTCTTAAAACGGACCCATGCTTCGTGGAAGTTCTCGTCCGGCCCTTGTTTAAAGCTAGTGATTTGAGCTCTAATTGCATTGGTCTTTGAGGCAGAAAAATATTTCTTGTAGAATGCCAAAGCCAATGAATTCCAATCAGTGATCCCATGAACGGCTCGGTCCAGATCTCTACCACTCCCTTGCATCATCACGAAGGGAGAAGATAAACATAGTCTCCTTGATCTGGTCTTGGGTCACGCCGGTTGGTGGGGCTATGGAGCAGCAATAATCAATAAATGTCTCCATATGCTTAGCTGCATCTTCATTTGCAGCTCCCCCGAACTGGTTTCTCTCAACCATATTAATGTATGAAGGCTTGGGTTCGAACTTCCTGTCATCCCCTGGTAATTCGAACCCCTTATATAAATTTGCACCGTCGGCTCGAATGACTAGCTATACTCGCTTCCTCGGCCGATGACCGGAATTTCGGAGAAGTGATGCCTCTGAAAGAAGTGGAAACGGGTGAAGAATGTGGGTCTTCCTCGAACAGCTCGTTCTCGTGATAGCTTGACAGAGTACTCAGCTCTTCTTCTGTCGGTAATACCCTTTGTGATCGTCTCAACTCGTGCAAAGATTTCTCTATCTCAGGATTGTATGGTACTAGTTCACCACCCTGTGACCTGCGCATAAGAAGAAACTACAAAAAGAGTATAAGAAAAGTTCAAGGAACAGAAGTCCCTTAAACTAAGAAAGACTAAAATTAAAACAACTAAAATTAGAACTATTGCCTCCCCGGCAACGGCGCCAAAATTTGATACCCGTCGTGAGGTGTGAAAAATAAATTTATAATTTCCAACTACAACTATAGCTAGCGGTAGTCGGGTCGAACCACAGAGAGGCAGATGTAAATTCTAGTTGTTTAAATTCAGTCTAAGGTAACAATAAGGTGGGGGGGGGGGGGTTTGATTGGATTGGTCTTATAGCTAATGAGCGATAAAATAAAGTAAACTAAGCAAATAGATGAAATCAAATATAAAAGGAGGTACTAGGATGGTCGGTTCGTTATAGCTTCGGCGGCATCATACTAAACAGGTCTAAATCGAACACAAGTGAGGCAGGAAACAAGAGGTCCTCTCGGTCCACTCTTAACAAATAACATCTTTCGATCTAGCTATAGGTCCCTAATATCATTAATACTGACTCTCGTCCTGAAAAGTGACTAAGGTCTAAACTATACCTATATTTCGATCTCAGCACAGTTTAGTCATCTTAATTGGTGATCTAGCAACTTTCCCTATCTTTCGATCTAATGGGTCAGTCATAAATTAAGCATATAACTGGTCGCATGCATTCGATTCGTTAAATACATCATTAAAATCAATTAAAACGAAAGGTAACCTCACGTGGTCAGTCGATCGACCGGGTAAGGCAGTCGATCGACTGACACGCGATTCAGTCCAATTTAATACTACGCCGCCTACGCCATAATTCCCCTACATCCTAGCACAAACTATTTAGCTACTCATGCTGAAGGTGATAACAACAATAATACTAGGGCATAAAAGTACTAAATTCATAATTAAAGCGGTAGGATAAACAATTAACATGCAACAATAAAATGGCTTCGGGAATCTAACTAGCAATTCTATACTAATAACGAAATAGGAGTAAATTGAAATAGGGCAGAAGAATACCGAGAATAGCAGAAGAATGATTAAGAACAAGAGCGAAAATTCCAATGCTAACAATATTCCAAACCCTAATTCTAAGAACTGTATGTAAAACTTAATGTAAAAACTTGGTGAAAATCGGATCCCTAAAACTGGTGTTCTAAGTTACGTTATATAGCAAACATACATAAATTTTATTTCCAAAACCTAAACTCAATGGGCTTGCGCTTCCTCGGTCTTTTAATTCTCGTCTGGGATAGCAGATTGGTCGATCGACTGAGCATGGCGGTCGATCGACTGATCTTCAGTATACAGTAGCTTCTGGAACCCGCAGGTTTGTCGATCGACTGATGGAAGTGGTCGATCGACTGCTTGAGCTGCTACTTGACTTCTATTTCTCGTGGATTTGTCTTTTTGGGCCTTGAATTGCGCACCAAGCTCGTTCCTTGGGTGAATACTTCACGTCAAATACAATGCAAGATACTCGGGGACGGATTTAGCTCGATTTCCGCTGGAATCTTCACATTTCTGCATTAATGTACAAAAATACTGAAGTAGACGAAAATAGGGAGAAATGTAGCATAAACTACATGAATGAGCTCTGAAATGCGTGTAAAATGGGATGTAAAACATCATATAAAAGACACGCATCAATTTGCAGGGCATAAGAAACATCACACCTCTCGGAAAGGGTGATGTGGACCTGCGAGTCGGGAATGGAGCTAGAGTTGCTGTTGTCTCGAAGGGAACATATGTAATCCAACTCCCTAGTGGTTTTGAGTTATTTTTAAATAATCACACTATGTACCCAGTTTGTCTAAGAACATTATTTCAGTTTCGGTACTTGATAAAGACGGATTTTCATTTTTAATAAAGGATAATAGCTGTATTTTCTCTTTCAATGAAATGATTTATGGCAAAGCGGTTTCCATGAATTGAATTTACATCTTAGATCAAACCACGGAAGTATTACACGTGAATAATAAGAAATTAAAGGTTGGTGGCAAAGATCAAACCTAACTATGGCATTGTCGAATGGGGCACATAAATGAGAAACGCGTAAAGAAATTTGTCGATAATGGTACTATTCCCGCATTAGAATTTTCTACATATGGCAAGTGTTAATCATGTCTCATTGGCAAAATGACTCGAATTTCCTTCAAAGGTGTTGGAATGCGCGCTAGGGACCTATTAAGACTCATACATACTGATGGTTGTGGACCTATGTCAATTACCGCTAGAGATGGCTATAGATATTTTATCACTTTCACGGACGATTTAAGTAGATACGGATATGTCTACTTGATGAAGCATAAAAGTGAGTCCTTTGAGAAATTGAAGGAATACCAGAGCAGGGTTGAGAACCAACTGGGTAGAAAGGTTAAAGCAATCCATTCAGATCGGGGTGGCGAATATCTTTCAAATGAGTTTGATCAACACCTTAAAAGCTGTGGAATCGTTTTACAGTTAACTTCACCTGGAACACCTCAATTAAATGGTGTGTCCGAACGGAGAAATCAAACCTTACTTGATATGGTTCGATCCATGATGAGTCACACGGTGGTGCCTGATTCATTATGGGGTTTTGCTCTTTTGTCAGCTGCTCTTATACTTAACCAAACTCCGACTAAAGCTGTCGACAAGACTTCATATGAAATGTGGAAGGGAACGGTCCCTAACTTGTCCTTTATTCGGGTTTGGGGCTGCGAGGCTTATGTCAAGTGGAGACACAAGGATAAGCTCGACCCTCGATCGGTCAAGACATACTTTATTCGGGTTTGAGTGGGTAAGTGTCCGGGAGCTCGAGTGGTACTCTTACTAGCCAATTGAGCAATTTGGCTCTCTAGTAGCTTCATCCCGACCTCTCTAGCTTGGGACTCCTTCAGCAGCAAGTTCTTAAACTCAGCAAAATCAGAACCATGGGATTGTTGTTGTTGCTGCGGCACATAAGGAGGTTTTTGGTATTGTTGTTGCTTATGATGAGGGGGCACATAAGCTTGCTGCTGCTACTGTTGTGGAGGTTGAGTCGGATTCAGGACATTCTGGCTACTCCACCTCAAGTTGGGGTGGACATTCGGCTCATAGTACGTGTTTGTCTGCCTATAGTGTTGAAAGGCAGCACAAGACTCAAAGGGGACAGAACAATTTTCTGAGACATGCCCCTTAGCTCCACATCTTCTACAGACGAAAGGACCATCTGAAACAGCGTTAACATGGTACATCCCTCCTTTAGAAGATCCTCCCAACTCATATTTGTCAAACCTTGCGGAGAGAGCTTCTAGTGCAAAGAACAGAGGAAGATTCAAAGCACTCTCCTCCTGGTTTCCTCTCGAATTCCCATATTCAGCCTTATGAGTGGCCAAATGATCGATGATTTTCCACCCCTTAGTCTCTCCCATGTTCTCAAAAATCGGCCATTGGTCAGCATCCAAAATAGCCCTCGATCGTCATACGACCCATTATAGAACTGGTAGCAAAGACTCCATTTTTCGAACCCATGGTGCGGTATGGTTCGCACTAGTTTCTTGAAACGGACCCATGCTTCATGAAAGTTCTCATCAGGCCCTTGTTTAAAGCTCGTGATCTGAGCTCTAATGGCATTCGTCTTTGAGGCAGAGAAGTACTTTTTGTAGAATGCCAGGGCTAAGGAATTCCAGTCGGTGATCCCATGAGCGCTCGGTCCCGATCTCTATACCACTCCCTTGCAAAGATCACGAAGGAGAAAATGAACATGGTCTCCTTGATCGATTTTGGGTCACACCGGCCGGCGGGGTATAAAGCAAAGAATAATCAATAAAAATCTCCATGTGCTTGGCTGCATCTTCATTTGCGCCTCCCCGAACTGGTTTCTCTCAACCAGGTTAATATAGGAAGGCTTTGGCTCGAATTTTCTCGCCTCCCCAGGTAGTTCGAATCCTTTGTAGAGATTCGCAGCTGTAGGCTCTGAATGACTAGCAATGGTTGCTTCTTCAGCCATGACTGGGATTTCCGGAGAAGTAACTGTCTCAGTTGAAGAAATTGATGCAGGAGATGTAGGTGGATCTCCTTCGAACAGAGTGTTCTCGTAGTAGCTTGACAGAGTACTCAGCTCTTCCTCTGTAGGTAATAACCTTTGTGATCGTCTCAACTCGCGCAAGGATTTCTCGATCTCAGGATTTAATGGTACTAGTTCACCACCCTGTGACCTGCGCATAAGAGGAAACTACAAAAAGAATATAAGAAAAGTTTAAGGAACGGAAGTCCCTTAAACTAAAGAAAGACTAAATAGAAACAACTAAAACTTAGAACAATTGCCTCCCCGGCAACAGCGCCAAAATTTGATACCCATCGTGAGGTGTCAAAAATAATATTTATAATCTCCAACTACAACTATAGCTAGCGGCAGTCGGGTCGAGCCACAGAGAGGCAGACGTAATTTCTAGTTGTTTAAATTCGGTCTAAGGTAACAAAAGGTGGGGGTTTGATTTGGTTTGGTCTATAGCTAATAACAATAAAAGAAAAGTAAACTAATGAAATATATAAAATCAAGTATAAAAAGAGGTACTAGGATGGTCGGTTCGTTATAGTTTCGGCGGTAGCATACTATACAGGTCCAAATCGAACACATGTGAGGCGGGTAACAAGAGGTCCTCTCGGTCCACTCTTAACAGATAGCATCTTTCGATCTCGCTATAAGTCCCTAATATCATTTTTTTTTTTTTGGTGAAATGTGAGAGTATATATATATATTAAAGGACAAAAAATGTCAAATTTACAACTGGCAAAACTAGAAAGAGTATTAACAGAAACCGTTAATACTCAAAAAGCTCAAGCAAACCAACATGTATGCAAAGAAACTCAGCCTATGCAGACTGCTGCCCAACAATAGGGTGTACACACCCCCATTTATTAAGCCAATCTCGGTCTCTTCTCTGCATATTCCTGCCAACCATGTTCCTGATTCTATGCTTAGCTTCCTTTATCATGCGTTCAGCAAGGGAAGCTGGCCTTACCAACACTCCATTCATTCGTGCATTGTTCCTCTGTTGCCAGATATAGTAGCAGCAAGCAGTCCATATCATAGCATGAGCCTGAGATTTCACTCCCATTCTCCCTGTAACACTCATATTGACATCTATTTTGAACCCGCACCAGGTTTCTATACACTCAAAATCGTCTCATCCGTAGTTACTGATTAAAGAACAGATGCTCCACGTTTCATCAAAGATCTTCACAAATGCGGTAAGTCTTCTCCTGACAGTATCCAATTCTATGCAGCTTTTCTCTGACATTCAGACCCTTATTCATATAGAGCCAGGTAATAATAGCATGTTTTGCTATATTCCATTTGTTCCAAACTACAATAGACCAGTCTTTCTTAGGTTGTGAATGTCTAAGCCATTCATAACCCTGCCTAACTGTGTAACCATTTATGTCATGTATCCATTGACTGTCTATATATGCACTCTTCATCAATTCTTTCACTTTGCAAATTTGTTTCCAAGCCCAAGCAAAGATCAGCAGTGGTTTATAGTTATGCCGCCCCCATTTTTCGTATAAATTTGGTTGATCCATCCGATCCGAGCCCTGTCGCCTTCCCATAAATCCAGTCCACTAATTTAGCTATAATAGCTACATTCCAGGTTTCTGCCTTTTTGATCCCTAGGCCTCCCTCCTCCTTTGGTAGAGTAACTGTGTCCCAAGCAATCAAGGGCACCCTATGGTAGTCAGAACTCCCATCCCAAAGGAAATTTCTACATATAGCTTCAATTCTTTTGATCACAGCTTTAGGGATAAGGAAAATGCCAGCCCAATATGAATAAAGAGTATTCAAGACTGAGTTGATAAGCACAATTCTCCCTGCATAGGATAACTTTTTTGCCCCCAAACTTCGAATTCTATTGACCATCTTCTCAGTCGGATGTTGCATTCTTTTTTGGTGAGTTTCCCAGCCTGTATAGGTACTCCAAGATATCTGAAAGGCATGCTACCCTCAACAAACCCAATGACTTGCTGGATGTCATTTTTAAGCTCTTGTGTAACTCCATTGAAGTACACCTCTGATTTAGTATTATTCATGACCAATCCAGAAGCCTTAGAGAATGAGGAAAAAGCTCTAATCATCAGCATAATAGAGTGAGTATTACCCTTACAAAACATTAGTAAGTCATCTGCAAACATTAAGTGATTCAACTTGATGCCTTTGCATAGAGGGTGGTATTGGAAAGGCCATCCGCGCAGCATAATTTATCATTCTAGTGAGGTACTCCATGCACATTGTGAATATAAGAGGAGATATAGGGTCTCCTTGTCTGAGTCCTCTCCTACCTTTGAAGTATCCAAAAGAACTACCATTTAGACACAGGGAGAAAGATGTAGATTGCACACAAGCCATGACTCTTTGAGTAAAATTTTCAGGGAATCCCATTTTCTGAAATAATTGCTCCACAAATCCCCACTCAACAGTGTCATAAGCCTTCTGCAAGTCAATTTTGAAGAGACATCTAGGTGATACTGCCTTCCTGTTCTATAGCTTCACTATGTCTTGGCATAGTCCCTAATATCACTAAGACTGACTCTCGTCCTGAAAAGTGACTAATAATCTAAACTTTACCTATCTTTCGATCTCGGCGCAGTTTAGTCATTTCAATTGGTGATCTAACAACTTTCCCTATCTTTCGATCCAATGGGTCAGTCATAAATTAAGCATCTAACTGGTCGCATGCATTCGATTCGTTAAATACAACATTAAAATCAATTAAAACGAAAGGTAACCTCACGTGGTCAGTCGATCGACCAAGTATGGCAGTCGATCGACTGACACGCGATTTCAGTCCAAATTAATACTACGCCGCCTACGCTATAATTCCCCTACATCCTAGCACAATTAATTTAGCTAGTCATGCTAAGGGTGATAACAACAATAAAACTAACAAAATAAACAGAAGAATTCATGCTTAAAGTAGTAGAACAAACAATTAACATAAAGCGATAAAATGGTTTCGGGAACCTAACAAGCAATTCTATACTAATAACGAATAAAGATGAACTGAAAGTAGAACGGAAGGAATACCGAAAATTGCAGAAGAACAGTAACGGAATGATTAGAAGTATGAATGAAAATCCAGTGTGAAAATAATATCCCGAACCCTTATTGTTAAAGCTAATGAAAACTCAATGTAAAACTGATGAATTTCTGAATAAAAACTAGATAGATGTATCTGATGTTCTAGGTTACGTTATATAGCAAACATACGTAACACTTATTATCAAAACCTAAACATAATGGGCTTCAAGTTCCTCGATCTTTTAATTCTCGTCTGGGATAGCAGCTTGGTCGATCGACTAAGCATGGCAGTCGATCGACTGCTCTTCAGTGTACAGTAGCTTCTGGATCCCGTGAGTTGGTCGATCGAATTAAGGTAGTGGTCGATCGACTGCTTTAGCTGGTGATCCGCTTCTTTAATCTCGTGGACTTGTCTTTTGGGCCTTGAAATGCGCACCAAGCTCGTTCCCCGGGTGAATACTTCACGTCAGATGCAATGCAGGATACTCGGGGATGGATTTAGCTTGATTTCCGTCGAATTCTTCACATTTCTGCAATAAAGCACAAAAACACGAAAGTAGACGGAACTGGGGGAAAATGTAGCATAAACTAACAAATGAGCTCTGAAATGCGTGTAAAATGGGATGTAAACCATCATATAAAAGACACGCATCAGTGGTAATAGTGAGGGATCTCAAACCAAGAGGTCATGGGTTCGATCCTCACTAGATGACAATTTACACATTTTATACATTTTTGGAATAACCAAAAATAAGAGAAATAACTCTCCTAATTTCGGATTATGGGCTGAGTAATTAGTAAAAAAATTCTACCCTAATCTTTCTCTCATACACGGTTAAAGGGAGAGATAGGAGTAAATTTTTTAACCTAATTTTTGCCCTAACTCAACCTTGCCTCCTCTCATCGGAAAAACACTAAAAAACCTAAAAATTAATCAGTTAATTTTTGGATCGATTCTAGCAAAATCAAAGGGCATTTCTCAAATCTTCTTGGGTGCAACTGATAGGAGAATATCATTGCGATATTTTTCATAGGCCATAAAAGCTAGGACCGAAGGTTATTTCTTAATCCTTTACGTTTTGTTTATGCATTTTAGTTTTATGACTCGTAATCATCACTTTATAATTCGTTATAATCCTTAAAAATAAAAGGATGCATACAGATAAATCCCACATTCTTAACCGTGAATATTTGATAAAGTCTTTTTTTTTTCTTTTAATTATTGTTGGTGTTATAGGAGGCACAAGGCTATTACAATATGTTGGAGGGATAAGGATTTTGAACTATAACCTATCGACCTCAGTCTCAATGTTTTCAGAAGGTAGGCAAGCCATGTTGATGGTCAACGTGATCTCTGCAGTTGATCTTGATGCTATACCTACGTTACCTGGTGATGGGATCAAATGAGGACAAAAAATTTTCTCCAGAAAATTATTCTAAAACGTCCTGCCTTTTGTAGATATATACGATGTTACTCCCTCGGATTACATATCAATGATTGTCACCGACTATGGAATGGTAAGTATCATTTGTGGTTGCCTATTCTCTGTGTTTGTGAAATTCTACCCTGGATTCCTCTGAGCTGTTCAACTAAATACATCATCCATGAATATTTAGGATGAGTAAAGGCCTGAGACCGCGAATCGTAATAACCACAACTAACACACAAAAAGGAAAAATCGAGTTTTCTGTTGATGCCCCAAAAAGGAAATGATAAAGTTATTCATGGAAAGAGGAAGTATCATTTTACCTGAAGCTTACAGTTTTAAGTTTTAGGCATGTGGATACTCTAAATGTATGTTACAAAGTAAGACCGGGAATCGTAATAACCACAACTAACACGCAAAAACGAAAAACCGAGTTTTCTGTGGATGCCCCAAAAAGGAAATGATAAAGTTATTCATGGAAAGAGGATGTATAAACTTTACCTGAAGCTTAGAGTTTTAAGTTTCAGGCATGTGGATATTCTGAATGTATGTTACAAAGTAACCGCTAGGTTTCCTTCATAAGGTTGATGTCTAGAGTATTGAGCTTGCCCTAAAGAAAACCTCTAAAGTCTGAACTAGTAACCGTCTTCTAAAGTTCTGATCAAGCAACATCTCCGAAATTCATTCTGGGTTGTGGATTGTTTTTATTGTCATTCTCTCATAGTTTCATATACTTAGATATCTGAACGGTTCTAATGTGGCATCAAAGTTATGCTGGGGAATTTCTAGCACAACTATTGCATTTCTTGCCATTTCCAGTTTATGAATCTGTTATATGCGGCTTTTACCAGTTTATGGATAGCTACCTTCTCTAATATTTCGACTAGTGCTGGTACGGCCTTTTAGATTTAGAATAAACAGCGTATTTGTATTGCACAGCGTCTGTTGAATTTAACTTTTGTCATTGCTCGCTATTGATACCCAACTACTTCATCAATGGCTTCCTTCGCATCAATCTTCTGTACTCATCTTTCACTTCCTATCTTTTTAAGTTTACTACTCCGTAACTCATAGGTTTTGAAACTATTGTTCTAGTTAGAAAAGTTTGACAATAAAAGGCAATCTAGAGGTCAAGGCTTTTAATTTTGCTGTTTTTCGCCACTTGTTTTTTTTCTTTTGCAGCTGTCAAGGGAATTCGCCGTGTGATGCGGGGTCGAGACTGTATTTTTGATGTCTAAAGATCATGGTAATATTCTTCTACCTTGCTTTTGATATGCCCAACACCTATCACAAATTTGTTTATGTATATTTGATGGCAGGTTTGATATACTAGCACCGTATCATTCTTTTGATTACCTTTTATTAAACACCTCTCACAAAGAATACAAAGTAAAGAAATGACCGAGAGTAAGGAAGAACTTTTTATTTTATTCTATTTGCTCGTCTCTAATGGCATACTTCTCTATATAGCAGCATAGAATTAGGTGGACATTCATTTGATAAGCGAGCTATCTAATATGCTGTTGATTTTGGGTGATTCTGGGTCGAGGAAATTCATTGAATGTCGACGGCATACTCCGTATTTCTTTGTTTTTGCGTTCACTTTTTGTTGCAGCATTGCAAATCTGATTATTAGCTTAAGGGTGTTATCAAATATGTGCTGAAAGAAGTTTTGCGGACACTGATTCTGACTAAAGGAAGTTCTCAAATGTGTTTTTGATCATCCCAAAACTTGTCAATCTTTTAGTGGGTTTGTGGCATCGAGTTTGGATTGATGTATAGTTTTATGTAAGTTTATTTGGTAGATGTTTAGAGAACATTCCGTATAGATTAGCTTTGTAACTAAGACGTTTGGGGGATTATTTGTACTTTGGATTGTATTTGGAACGTTGTTGGGTTAAATAAGATGTAATGTTGTTTTACATGTGAGGTATTAGTGGTTGGTTGGATTTCTTGTTGAAGGTTTTTATGTTTTGATATTCGTATCGTGAGTTTTATGTGATTTTGGCAGCAAATTTTTATATATAAAAAAGCATTAATAAATTGTGTCGGTTCTTGAAAGAAATGATGCAAATAAGAAAAATGAATTGGCCCTAAAACAAAATATCAAGAACATCAGTTATGATAACAAATGATGCAAAAAATAAAGAAAATACATCGGTGTTATAAAGAACCGGCACAAAAAATAAAGCAAATACATCAGTTATGATATCAATTGCGTAAGTTTTAAAAATAAAACTGGCGCAAATGTTGAACTTTTTACGTCCGTTTTGAAGAATAAACTGACGCAAATGTTTAACTTTTTGCGTCGGTTCCACAATTGACGCAAATCAAATATGTCCCCTCGATATACATGAGTCAAAAACCGACGCAAAATGCCCTCTACAACTGACGCAATAGGGGTTTTTTCCATTAGTGATATTCGAAGTTTTCTAGGGCTGGCTGGTTATTATAATAGGTTTGTAAAAAAATTCTCAAAAATAGCTAAGCCATTGACTAACTTGATGAGGAAGGAGAATAGGTGTAAATGGAAGGAGAGTTATGAGAAGGTATTCCTAACCTTTAAGGAGCGCCTGCCTACAGGTCCTATTCTTGCTTTACCCGAAAGAAGTGAGAATTTTGAAGTATATACCGATGCCTCGAAGAATGGATTAGGGGTGTGTGTTGATGGAGAATGGGAATATAGTAGCCTATGCCATGAGATAATTGAAGGCATATGAGGAGAATTATCCTACCTATGACTTATGACTGGAAGCCATGGTGTTTGCACTAAAACTGTGGCGCCATTACCTTTCTGGAGCAACTTTTAATGTGTTTTCTTACCACGAGAGTTTGAAGTATATTTATACCCAGAAGGAGTTGAACATGAGACAAAGAAGATGGATTGAGTTGATTGGAGACTACGATATGGAAATAGTATATAACGAAGGGAAGGCGAATGTGGTGGCAGATGCATTAAGTAGGAAGTCTGTCCATGCTCTATGCACTGCCATGTCAAAAGCGAGGCTGCATGATGAAGTGGAGAATATTGGGATATCGATGATTAAAAAGGGTATTCCATTGGAGATTTGACCATTGAGCCTGAGTAATATGCTGAGATCAGAGAGAAGCGGAAAGAGGACCTGAGGATCCAATAGTGGCGTGAGGCCGTGGGTGGGGCCATGTTCACAGAGCCTTATTCTAATTTCGAGATTCATCTAGACGACCAGCATAGATTTGTTGGGAAGTGGTGTGTACCTATAATGAAGAATTGAAGAGAAAGATCCTTACTGAAGCTCATTCTACACCTTATTCTGTTCATCCTTGAGGAGACAAGTTGTATAAAGATTTGAAGACCTTTTAGTGGCCAAAGATAAAGAAGGAGAAGGCTGAATTCGTTACAGGTGCTTCGTGTGTCAAAGGGTGAAGGGAGAGCATAAGAGACTACAAGGTAAAGTTCAATCTTTAGATGTGCTTGAATGGAAGTGGGAGAGCAATTCCATGAATTTTATTATTGCTTTGCCAAGGACTCAAAGAGGGAATAATATGATATGGGTGATTGTGGATCGATTGACTAAGTCAGCTCACTTCATTCCTATGAAAGATACTTGGAGTAAAGCTGAGTTAGCTAAAGCCTATGTCAAGAATGTGGTAAAGCTTCATGGTGTGCCTAAAGACATTATTTCTGATCGTGATTCAAGGTTCATTTCCAAGATTTGGTTAGAGTTACAGTCTTTGATAGGGACTCAGTTGAAGATGAGTACAACATTTCATCCAGGTACTAACCGTCAGACTTAAAGGACTATTCAAACACTAGAGGATATGCTGAGAGCCCGTGTGATGGAGTTTGGTGGATCATGGGAGGAGACGTTGGATTTGATAGAATTTTCCTATAATAATAGTTACCATGCTAGAATTAGCATGGCACCTTTTGAAGCCTTGTATGGGAGGAAGTGCAGAAGTCCAGTTCGTTGGGATGATAAGGCTGATGCAGTGGTGGTAGGACCTGAAATGATTCAGGAGATGGTGGAGCAAGTGCAAATAATTTGGCAGAAGATGAGAGCTATGCAAGATAGGCAGAAGAGTTATTCAGATTTGAAGAGAAGTGAGATTGAATTTGCGAAAGGAGTCAAGGTGTTGCTAAAAGTGTCTGCTATAAAAGGGGTGATGAGATTTGGGAAGAGAGGAAAGCTTAGTCAGAATTATATTAGGCCATATGAGATAATAGACAGAGTTAGAGAGGTAGCATATCGATTAGCATTACCTCCATGTTTGGATAGGGTTCATAATGTGTTCCATGTTTCGCAATTAAGGAAGTATGTGATTAATCCTACTCATGTATTAGAGCCTGAGCATGTGGAGATAGATGAGCAAATTTCCTATGTTAAAGTGCCTAAAGAGATCTTGGACAGGAAGGTGAGAAAGACTCGGAATGGAGAGACAGCTTTAGTGAAGGTTTTGTGAATTAATCATAACATGGAAGAAGCTACGTGGGAAGCTGAAGCTGCTATGAGGGACAAATACCCTAATCTATTTGTTTAACTTAGTTAGTTATGGGGACGTAACCCTTTTTTTAGGGGGATATGGTGTAACACCTCGCATTTTATTGCATTTAGATGGTAAGTTTAATAATTAAAGTGTGTTTTATCAATTTGATATTGAGTTATGGTTTGAAAATTGTTTGGCCAGTTTGGAATTTTTTTCGGCTAGTCTGAATATTTTGAGTGAACTTCGGGACGAAGTTCTTTGTAAGGGGGGAAGAATATAATAGCCCATAATTTGATGACATTTATAGTTACAATTTGGGCATTTATACATTTATTTTAGTGAAATCGTGTTAAGAGACGGAGTAATATAATAAAATAAGGAATGAGTACCAGTTGGGAAGGGAAGTTGGGCCTTCTAGTAGTAATTACAATAATAATAATAATAGTAATTACAATAAAAATAATAAATATAATATTAGGAAGTTTCGTAGTTGTTTCTCTACAACTTAACCTACCACTATAAATAGATGAAGAGAGCCTCACCATAAACCTTATTCACTCATAAACACAATAAATTAACAAAAGAGGAGAAAAGGAGATCTAGAAGAAAGAAGAAGGAGAAGTAGAAATAATTATCGTCTCAAGGTAAGACCGTCTCATAAATAATTGAACTCGTATTTTCTATTTATATAACCGTGCTATAGAACCACCGTATGACCACCAATGACCGTGAATTTGACCATAACGCTGTCGTGGACCACCGTGACTTCACCGGACCTACCTTTCACCGTTGTTCACTTACCTAGTGCTGTATTTATAGGTTGGTTGTGTCCTTGATGGAGGATTGCCTATGTATTCATGTGCAGCGAAATCAAACCAAATCGTAGTTCTTGCTCGCGTGAGAAAGGGATTGTAATTGGAAGGTGTGCAAATTGAATATGTGAAAGGGTTGTGGTTGTGTCCTTGTAAAAAGATTGCCTACGTATTCACGTGATGCGAACACAAACCACATCGTAGTTCTTGCAAATTGAAGGTGTT
Organism: Silene latifolia; assembly: GCF_048544455.1. Classification (NCBI taxonomy): domain Eukaryota; kingdom Viridiplantae; phylum Streptophyta; class Magnoliopsida; order Caryophyllales; family Caryophyllaceae; genus Silene; species Silene latifolia. The sequence continues at coordinate 51,469,035 of NC_133538.1, forward strand.
AAAGGGTTGTGGTTGTGTCCTTATAATTGGATTGCCTACGTATTGGCGTGTTGCAAAATCAAACCAGATCGTAGTTCTTGTGTGTCTGCCTATGCTAGATGTTAGGACCTTAAAGCATGAGGGTCACAACGGGAAATTGAGGTTGGTGACTCGAAAAATCGATTTGAGAAAATTCTCTCTTGATCATGAATCGAAGAGGCATAGTTTGTGAAAATGTCCTTTGCCATGTGAGCACACTAAGAAGTGGATCCTAAGAATGGATTGGGTATTATCCCGTTATAGATAGCAAAATATTCAATGATTCCGTGCCTGGGTCAGGGTGAAAATGGCTTCGACATTTTGTAATGTGAAGCTTGGTAATAAGAGGTTTGTTTGGTTGATAAAAATCTGGAGCTTGAATTTGTGTGGTGTTTAGGCTTATGGGTTATGGCATGTGATGTTGTGCGAATTGAGGTCTTAGACTCGATTTAGGCCGAGCATAAAATGGTTGGTAATGCGGGATTATATTTCCATGTCTGGACCCTAAAAGTTAAGGTGTGATATCACGAGCTTGAGGACTTAGGACTGAAGAAAGGTTGGGTTTTTTGTTAGTTGACCGGTCTTGAGCTCTTATTTTGACTCGCTGACATCAAGTTTTGGTGTTTTTGTATTTTGGACTTATTGTTCCATGATTTCGCTTCTTATACTTTCTTTGGACCTCGACCTTTTAAAAATGGTTTCAGTCATGTTTTCTTTTGATCTGGCCTTTGCCTTGACATTGAGTGAGTAGCCTTTGTCTTTTACTTTGGCTTTGGCTCTGGCCATGGGTGAATAGCTTTTGGCTTTGGTTGTGGCTTTGGCTTTGGCTTTGGGTGAATGGCTTTCGAATATTAGGTCTTTTGAGCATAACATTTGTTTTGGGAATTTGGGAATGTGACTTGTCCTTTTTGTGTTATCATTGTTTTGATTTGTCGGTGTGAAGTTCGGTGTTATCTATTGTTCATACACTTTGTCATGATCGAAGTTAGGACCATTATGGAGCTCCAATCTAATGGATCCTCCTACAACAGCATTGAAGTGGTAGAGACCGCTTTAAGGTTTTAGATTTATTTTTGTTAGACTAACATTTTTGTAAGATGCTTGTTTTTGTTTTTGTGATGGTATATTTTTTTCTTGTGGAATGAGCTTGCCTTGGTTGGTCCAGGTCTCATCCTGGAGGTATATGTTTCCTGTTGTTTTGGTAGCCTGTTGCTTGCAGGCTTGCTTTGTTTTGGTGGTTTGCTTTTTTGTTGGTTTTCTTTGATTTGATGGTTTGCTTGGCTTTGATGGTTTGCTTTGTTTTAGTGGTTCGCCTAGTTGTTGTTGGTTTTCTTTTTGTTTGGAAATTGACGGGTTTGGATCTGCTTGTACTTTCCTGTCCTTTGCCTGAGGATGGTAAGTGTAGCCGAGGACGTACTCGGTGTTGAGAGAGAAGTGTTTTTCAATGGGATGTTTTTTGTGAGGAATGAGCTTGCCTTCCATTATTGATCATGAATAAGGAGATGTTCTGGGTTTGTTAGCTGGGTTCGTCATAGAATCCCTTTGATAAAAGCTCGTTCTAAACTGGGTCATAATCTTAGGTTTCTATTGCCAGACATGGAATAGGTAAAGAAATGGACACGGAGTTTTGGGTCCTTTGCTGACTTGGAATGGAACGTCAGTTGAGCATACTCACATTAAATTGGAACACGTTATTTATTTTAAATCAGTTCTCAAATCAATTCTCGTTGTCACGGAAAACGGTAAAGGAAAAGAATAGAACATATGAGCTGAAAGTTGTGCTTTTATTTAGATAAATAAGAGGTTAACATAGACTAGAAGAACATGCGAGACTTGTGGAGATAGCCCCCAGTTTGTCACTTAGGAATAGGAGGACACACATACACTAGAATACATATGAGGTAGCCTAAGACTCGGACTCGTACTTTGACTTGATTTCAGATACGGATTCCTAGTCATCACTTTCCTCTTCGAACGTCTCCTTTTCAGCATCCAGCTGCTAAATGTTCTGTCTTAAGGAATGAACCCACTTGAGCACTTTACTCTCGTTGTTTAGGACAATAGGAGGACAATAGTCTATCAGGCTTTCATGTCCGTGCAAAATGAGACACCCATTAGGGTTGTCTCCATCACTTGGTTGGCTTATGGATGAAGCTATCAGTTCATGATTGTCGATCATATCTTGAATAGAATGTTTCAGTTTGTAGCATGTTTCAGTATCATTACCTTTCCCTTGATGATATTGGCAATCAGCGTTGCCATCGAAAAAATGTGTTTTCTTGTTGGCAGGCAGGTCCAGAGTGGGCCCGAGTGGTTGTAGCTTCCCTTCAGCCACGAGTCTTTGAAGAGGTGTCGCATAAGTTGTGTCGAGATACACTTTGCTACCTAAACGATATCCTTTTAAACAAAAAATATTACTTTATTTTTTTTATATACTAAATGCTCATTTAAGTAATAAATTTAATTGTTATAAGGAGTCCTAATACACTTTGCTAACAAAAATATGACTTTATTATTATTATTATTATTATTATTATTATTATTATTATTATTATTATTATTATTATTATTATTATTATTATTATTATTATTATTGTTATTGTTATTATTATTGTGTTTGTGTTTGTGTTTGTGTTTGTGTTTGTGTTTGTGTTTGGGTTTGTGTTTGTGTTTGTGTTTGTGTTTGCGTTTGTGTTTGTGTTTGTGTTTGTGTTTGATCGTTATCAAATCTCCCCACACTTAAACCTTACTCGTCCTCGAGTAAGCTCATTAAACAAAACTTATGACCCTTAATGCAAAAATAACAAATAACAAAAATGTTTTATTCTGAAATCCGAATCGGGCTTAGCTACACTCGTTGCCCTTTTAACTCACAATTTGACACACATGAGGTGTAGTGCCCTATTGCAAGGCGAGAGTGGTCTTGCTACAAAATTGCGAAACAACCAAACATTAAGCATGAAATCAATCGAATTGGTCATTTCTTATCAAAATACGTCACCTCCCTCATTACGGCAAGTAAGGAAATTCTCATTCAAATGTACATTTCTAGAATCCATCTAGGGCATAAATGATGGCAACCAAACACTCCAAAACCGACACAATCTCGTTGTACATATTATAACCTTGGTTAGGGACTTGTCAAGGGGCAAGGTGACGATGTTGCGAGATCTTCCATGTTGTTAGTGGCATATGACGTTACAAGTCTCGAATTCTCTAAAAAAAGTAAAGGTCAAGGATCGTTCCAAGCTCGACAAGGTGGCATAACAAAAAGGTTTTGGGGAATGAAGTGCTCAAGTCATTCCACAAAAAGGTAGATTAGACTAGCATTCAAAATTTGACCTCATTAAACTTTCACATTCAAAACTTTCGCAATCGCTTATTAGGCAACCAATTAACCTTTAGATAATAGATTTCGAGGTGATAATCACTCTATCTTTGGTTGGTTGAATTCACAACCATTTTGGGGGCCCAATGGATCCCACTCTAAAGCACATCGAAGGGGTACGCCTTCCTCAAAACGACTTACTTTCGCAAATTTCAACATTTCAAAAGACTTTGAGGTTTTCTTGGTAATTAAAAACGTTTCCACATCAGAAAATCTTTGAAATGAGCACTTTAAACTTATTCATGAAAATTATTTTTGGGTTGCCATACCACAAAGTAAAACAAGGTCACCTAGACATCTTAATCAATTCCATATCACATCACGAGAGGTATTGATGGTTGAAGAGAACTCACCCCCTAAACACCTATTAACACAAAATCGGCCTATACACAATATTAAAGTGTTGATTCAAGTGTTTAAAAGTCATTGTTTTCACAAGAGTTGGAAGCTAGAATAATAAGTAAATCAAAGAGAGTAAGCAAAATTACCTCACCGTTAATCCAAGATAAAACCATACCTACGATGTGGGTACTAAAATCCCAGGGCCATATACATAGATGCATGCACGAAACTACAAACGCTGGAACCACAAGGAATACAATATTCCTTGTTAACCGGAAAAGGACATTGAGAGGTACGCTTTAACTAGCTATCCTATTGATAAAATTTTTTACGTCATGGGTAAAATAATTTATCAAACATCTGCCACCAGGGGCAGATGTTGTGCACGTAGAACCAGGTCAACCTCCTAGAAAATCAAAAGTGGGTACTAAACTCCAGACCAAGACAAACGAAATGACAGAGACATAGCATATAGTCATGGTTAACATTTTATTCACGACATATGATAGTCTACAGAACGGTAAGGACAAGTGGGAAGTGCTCCCAGCGCCATCAGTCTGGTTCCCGGAGTCAGCCGTAAGGTTCCAGATTTAGCCGTCTGGCTCCCAGCATCAGCTTTCTGGTTCCCAGAGCCAGCCATCCAGTTCCCAGATTCAACCGTCTGGCTCCTAGCATCATCCGTCAGGTTCCAGATTCAGCCGTCTGGCTCCCAGCATCAGATTTCTGGTTTCCAGAGCTAGCCGTCCAGTTCTAAAAGTCAGCCGTCTGGATCCCAGCATCCGCCACCTGGTCCCTAGTGTCAGGCATCTGCTCCCTGGCATCTGCCAGTAGGATTCCAGCACCAGCCATCTGGTTCTCAGCACCAGCCGCCAGGACCCCAAACGTCAGCCATCGGGTTCCTAGTGTCCACCAGTTTTTCTGAGCTTCCTCCAGCAGAAATCCGCCTGAAGTCCGCTTGCTGAAATGTCTGCTAACAGGAGTCCACAGGTCTACATCAGTAAAAAATCAGCTTACATCTACTTCCCGATTAGCAGAACAAAGGAGAGCCAGAAATAAGTCTACAAGGACAATAGAGTATGATTCAACAGAATCGAGCAGGCCAGCAGGGTACCAGAATTCTGGGTACAGAGTAGGGATGCAGAATTATTTCAAATATATCTAGCAGGATTCAGAACCAGCCAGCAGCCAGTAGCTTGCTCAAACAGAGTTCCAACAGTCTGCTCCATCAGAGCTTCAGCAGTCTATTTCGGCGGTGTTTCAGCGGTCTGTCACAGTAGGTTGGCTGCAGCTCCTTCCAGCAGAATAGCAGCATAATCCAGAAGGATAGCAACAGTTTACCGGTAGCAGAATGACGACAGAAGTTAGAACTTGAAGAGTTAATTTCCCTCTTGAACGAAGCTGAGAAGCGAAATTGGGGGCAATTGTTAGGGCCAAAATTACACTATTTGGCCTGTGCTACGTGGGACAAGATAAGTGGGTAATCTACTGCATATGCCCTCATTGTTGGCCAGAAGTAACCTTGCCTGAGAGCTTTGTTTGACAGACTCCTGGCCCCTGCATGGTTTACACATTCACCACTGTGGAGAGCATGTACCACAGTTTGTGCCTCCTATTTGTCCAGGCATCGTAAGTAGGGACCTGCCACTAATTTCCTGAAGAGCAGATTATCAATTAGTATAAATCTGGAGGCTTTCATTTTGAAACCTCTTACTTCCGTCTTGTCGTCTGGCAGCTTGTTATGATGCCACCATTCTAGGTAGGGCGTTCGCTAGTCCCAGTCATCTGCCTGTGTAGCTGGCTGATCAGTTGGCTGGGAGTCTTCCGCGGCTTTAGTAGCTGTCGGAACTCCCAATTCATCTTGCTGATCCTCCAATTCTGCTCTGTCTATTTTGTCTGCCTTATGGATAGAAGGCTCCAGCATGTGTGCGATGGGAATGCTTGATAGTTCTGTTGGTGTGAATGTTGCCCCCAGAGTTGCTAAGGCATCCGCCTTTACGTTCTGATCTTTCGGAATTTGCTTGAGCTTGCAAGCTTTGAATTTCTGTTTTAGCTCCTTTGCTATCTTCAAATATGCGACCATTTTTGAGTCTCTGGCTATGAACTCGTCATTTACATGTTAACTATTAACAAAGAGTCGCTAAATATGTGTAGGTTCCTGACTCCCAACTCTAGAGCTAGCTGCATTCCTAGTATCAAAGCCTCGTATTCTGTTTCATTATTAGTTGCCTTGAATTCACATCTTACTGCCTGTGCTATCAGATCCCCATGTGGTGATCGTAGGATTAAACCTACACCTGCTCCCATCTGGTTGGATGCTCCGTCGATGTGCATCTGCCAAACCTCTGTCTCCCTACCCCCTTCTAGGGTAAAGATTTCCTCGTCTGCCATATTATGGATGGCTGGACTGAAGTCCGAAACAAAGTCTGCCAGTGCTTGTGACTTGATTGATGTCCTGGGGTCATATTGGATATCATACCCACTAAGATGTACAGACCATTTTGACATTCTGCCTGACAGTTCAAGTTTTCTCATGACGAATTTTAGCGTGTAGTTGGTCACAACATGTATGGTGTGAGACTCAAAATAGGGGCGCAGCTTATAAGATGCTACTACCAGAGCTAGTACTAATTTTTCGAGGGATGTGTACCTGGTCTCTGCTGGCAACAGAGACTTGCTTACATAATTGACTGGCCTCTGTTCCTTCTCCTGTTCTCTAACTAGGACAGTGCTCACTGCTACCTCGGTGACAGCTAGGTAGAGGAATAGTGGTTCTCTTGGCTCCGGTTTTGACAGCAGCGGTGGGTTGCTGAGATAATGCTTCAGCTCCATGAATGCTTGCTCGTGGTCTGCAGTCCACTCAAACTTCTGGCTCTTTATTAGTATGTTGTAGAATAGCATGCACTTGTCCGAGGACCTTGAGATGAATCTGCTTAAAGCTGCTACCTTGCCAGCTAGTCTCTGAACGTCCTTTGGTTTTTCAGGTGACTCCAATTGCAACACAGCCTTGATCAGCTCGATGCCGGCTTCTATCCCCTTCTGGGTTACAATGTCGACTAAGAATTTACCAGTGGATACCCCAACGGTGCATTTGGATGGATTTAGCTTCATCTTGTACTCCCCCAGGTTGTTGAATGTTTCTGTCAGGTGGCGCATGTGATATGTAGCTTTCTCTGATTTCACCACCATATCATCAATATATACCTCCATAGTTCTTCCTATCAGCTCTTTGAATATGCGGTTGACCAGTCTCTGATATGTGGAACCTGCATTCTTCAGGCCGAATGGCATGACGTTATAACAATATATTCCACTTTAGGACATGAACGCTGTTTTCTCTTGATCTGCAGGATCCTTCTTGATTTGATTATAACCACCCAAGTGTCCAGGAATGTCAGCATTTCATGTCCAGCTGTCACATCCACCATTGCATCAATATAAGGTAGCGGGAAGGGAGCTTTAGGGCATGCCTTATTGAGATCAGTAAAGTCCACGCATACTCACCATTTTCCATTCTTCTTAGGTACCACCACCACGTTAGATAACCACTCTGGATATTTTACTTCTCTTATCTTTTTTGCTGCCAGGAGGCTGTCTACCTCCTGATTAATCACCTTTTTCCTTTCAGCTGCAAAGTTTCTTCGCCTCTACTGGATGGGTTTACATTTCAGGTCCACACTGAGTTTATGTGTTATGATGGATGGGTTCATTCCTATCATGTCGTCATGTGACCATGCAAAGCAATCCATGTTAGCCTGGAAAAATTCAATTAGTTGCTGCCTCTGGTTTCCTGTGCATTCAGCTCCAATTAGCACGGTCCTCTCCGGGTGCAGCTTGTCCAAGTTGATCTGATCTAGCTCCTCAGCTGGGGGCTCAATGTATTCGTCCTGGATAGGCCGTTTTTGTAATTGCTATGCATAAAGGCTGGCAGTGCACTTTCCCTACTACAGATACAGGCTATAACAACGGTTAAAAACCGTTGTTATATAAAAAAGCGGACGTTGTTAAAGCGTCCGTTGTAAAAGGTTTTAAAAACGGTTGGTTTTCTTAAGGAACCCGTTGTTAAAACTATTAACAACAGTTTTAAGTACAAAAACCCGTTGTGGAAAATGTGACTCAATTTTGGGGGGAAAGTTATAACAACGGGTTGTAATATACAAAACCGTTGTTATAACTAAAGACAACGGGTTTTTTTTATAAATAACCGTTGTCGTTTGTTCTTAAAAAAAAATAAATTAAATATTACTAGATGCATACATAATTACGGCCCGTTATAATTCCGATGCATGCATTATTACTGCCATCCCTGTGAATATGAACGGACAATATGGAATGAGAAGGGTTAGTAATAAGATTTGAAGCAGCAGAGAGAGATATGATGATGATTATGGCACAACTTCGTAACATATATATTAATTAAAAAACAACTCAAACCACACATTGCTTAGTATAAATACGTGCATTATCTCAACAAACATTCCATTATCTCACTATACATCTCCAAACCCTAACTGCTTAAACAAACTCCAAATAAACCCTATTTAATCTTTCAAAACAAAATCCAAACTCCAACAAAATGAATGATATCATCCTTAAGACTCTTACTATGATCGAGAACAACAACAGTTTCATCCGCCGGTTGCTCCACATTGAGGAACGTTTCAGGAGCTACCTTGCGGATGCTCGATCCATAATGAAGGACGCCAAAGAAGATGGCTTGACAGAGCAGCAGCAGTTGCAGCTATATGTCGATATAGCAACTGCTGAACGGAACCTCCAAATAGCCAAGGAGGAGATGACGGATATCATAGAGGAGAATAAGACCCTCTATGAAAATATAAGAATTGCATTTTTATTAAAGTAATTTTTTTTAATTTATGTATTATATATATATATTAATTATGTTTATCATGCATTCCTCTCTATCATCTTGCTTCTTCTTTGTTTTAGTTTATTTAATTTGTTTTACTAGCTAATTAAGCGAATAATACATAAAGAAATAACATAATGGTCGATAAAACACATACACATGCAAATGAAATAATTAGAAAAATAAAATAATGACGATGAAAGACGATGAAACCAACAGTGACGGCGAGATTTACCTGATAATTAGACGATGAAATCAACATTGACGGCGATAGGATAAAGCAACGATGAGAAAGAGAGAAAGAGACGATGAGAAAGAAAGAAAGTGTGTGTTTTGTGTTTGTGTTTGTCTGTTGTGTTTGTGTTTGTGTATTAAGGTTTGTGTTTTGTGGTTGCAGCAGACTTGTGTTTCTGTGGTTTATAGTGTGGAAGGTATTGGCAACGGTTATTAAACAACAACCGTTGTCAAATAAGTTTTAACAACGGTTGTAAAACAACAACCGTTGTCAAATAAGTTTTAACAACGGTTGTAAAACAACACCCGTTGTCAAATAAGTTTTAATAACGAGTTTCAAAAGTAACCGTTGTGATTACTTTTCACTAACTTTGCGTCAATTTTGCGCCAAATTATTAACAACGGTTGTGCATGTGTTACCCGTTGTTAAAACTTATAACAACGGTTTTTATAACCATACCCGTTGTAATTCATTTTAGTAAAATTCGCTCCATACATTCTACAACGTCTATTGTGATTTTCGTGAATAATCGTTGTTAAAGGGGCGTTGTAGTTGCCTGGATTTATAGTAGTGTTTAGTGCTCTCTTGTAGCAGCCTCTAGCTTCCTCCTGATCTCCTCGTATTGTTTCTACCCCCCATGGAGTGGGGAATTTTATGCATTGATTGTATGTTGAGGGGACTACCTTCATCTGGTGCAGCCACGGTCTTCCCACGATGACATTGTAGGTAGAGGGTCCCTCTAGGACTAGATATCTGATCTGTTTATTGACCCCTCCCACATAGGTTGGGATTACTATCTCGCCTAGCGAGTTGGCTGTTTCCCCACTGAATCCTACCAACGGGATGGTTTTCTTCTGTAATCCTTCTCACAGAACCCCATGTTTTATATGGTTTTTAACATGATCAGGTTGACCGAGCTGCCTTTATCTACTTGGACTTTCTTGACTGTATAGTTAGCCATTGACAAGGTGATAATGAGTGCATCTTGATGTTCCCTTTGTCACATATATCTCCTTCATCAAAGGCAACAACATGTAGATCACTGTGAGAAATTTTGCAGGAATTTGATGGCATATCTCCCTTAGTCTCAGTGGCGTGCCTTTTAGCTGCTGAGTATGTCAACCCGCTTAGATTTGAGTCGCCTGTTATTACGTTTATTATCTTGGTGCATGTGGGTGAAGTTGCAGGCTTCGCGGAGCCTACCTTATCCTACTGCTTGCCCCCACGTAGTAATAGGTGGCTCAATTTTCCTTGCTCATACAGACGCTTGATCTCCCTTCACAACGTGTAGCAGTCTTCAGTGTTATGCCCAATGTCACGATGGAACTCACACTTCTTCTTGCTATCTTTTCGCCATGCCTGTCCTTCTACTGGTGGCTTGGGCCATCTTACTCCATCTCCCATTTCCTTGAGTTCTTTCAGGATTCCCCCGATGCCTGTAGTGAATCTGTACTCTGCCAGAGTAAAGAGTTGTTGATTTTCTTCGATCTTGTTAACTCCCCTTCCATATGGCCTATATCTTTCATCCCTTTTACTAGTAGACTGCTTTCTGGCTGATTTCTCTACGGCTGAGGTGCTGGACACGCTTGGTGTATTAGGCAGGCTGGCTCTGGCTAGAATGTCTTCTTCTAATCTGATCGTGGCGGATGCCTTTTCTTGCACCGCTTCAAATCTATGACAAGGGTGCATGGTCATCTGCTTATATAGGTCCGAGTCATGGTGAAGGCTCCTCCTGAAGGCTTCCACTGCTGTAGAGACATCACATTCCCGTACTGCCACCTTCTCATTGTTGAATCTTGTGTTGTATTCTCCAATGGTTTCTCCTGCTCCCTGAACAATTCTGTACAGATCTCTTACGTGCTTTTGTGGCTTCCGACTGCTTGCAAACGGCTTAGTAATTGAATTTACTAGTTCAACAAATGTGGATATCGACTTATTGGACAGGCTTACAAACCATCGAAGTGTTGGCCTCGTTAATGTGGATCCAAATCCCTTGCACATGCAAGCCTCCTTGACTTGCCCTACAGCTGTCACTGTCATCATCTTCTGTTCGTACTAGCTCATATGGTCAAAGAGATCTGTCGTGCCATAAAAGAGAGGCATATTTGAATTTGTGAATCCCTTTGGCATGGTTGTGACGGATATGGAGTCCACAAATGGCGAGTCGGCATAACAGTCAGGTGCCGCCTTCTCAAGTGAAGGTGGCAATCCTGGGACCCTGCTTAGGATCTCCCTCAACTCCAAGTATTGCTGGTTAGTTATGCTTCTTGAGCCTGGAGCTCGCCTATTAGCTACCTCCTGATTCAGTGTACTGCTTCCTGGTTCAAACTCTTGAGTGCTCTGATGCGTCGTGGCAGCTAATGGGGTTGAAGTCACGAGTGCTCCCAGCTGCCAGTTCTCCTGTGGGCTGCCTGTAGACCCTATTCCAGATGTTTGATTAGTTGGTATGAGATTATCAATATGGATGTTACCTGACCGTGCTTCCCCATGGTTGGCTGGCTGCCAGCTATCTCGTGTGAGGTATCCTAACACTCGCGGGGTTATCCTTTCAGTTGATGATACTGTAGCTAGATCCAGCCTTGTTACTAGTTCAGCTGGTATCTGTCGAAGCGGATTCCTGCTGCCTGATGCCCCCTGTGTTAGATCCACTACTAGAGCTCTTCCTTCACCTGTCTTGCTTGCTGGTATGACAGATTGCTGCTTCAGAATGTCTATCTGTGCCCAGAGCTCTCTCTCTCTTTTCCTTGTTTCAGCTTCAACTTTCCTCTGGTCTTCTCTCATGTTTTCCATGGCCTTCTGTAGGTTCTCTATGCCAGCGAGCAGGATTTATGTTGGACTGGGTGGCGGGGTGAGGCCTGAGCTCGTTGTATTTTTGTCTGATCTAGCTTGGGCTGCGGCAGGAGGGGTGTTCGGAGGTAAAGAAGTTGTTGCCGTAGATGTGATTCTTGAGGTCTGCCCAGGAGCCTGAGTTGACACCATTGATACCGGGTTTTGAGTAGAGTTTGGTGGCAACGATGTTTGACTGCTCCCTGACACGGCTTCTGACACTTCCTTATCCATTACGTATTTGAATTATCAACGATTGACGACCACAATGCCCCACGGTGGGCGCTAAATTGTTTAGGTGATTTTTACCAAGTTAACTGTATCAGGTCAATGTGGTCTTACTCGTTGTATGCTTGATTGATCGTTTGGTATTTGATATTTGAATAAGGAAATAAAGCACGAAATATAAATTGACACGTAAGATTTGGTGACACGGAAAACCGGATGTGGAAACAACCGCAGGAGGGACGGTACCCTGCTAAATATTGCACTAGCTTTGAATGAGAGGATGAATACAATCGAGACGTAATGCAAATTTTGCTAGCACGAGGTATTGTGTGTGAGATCTTGAATGTCCTCCTTTGATGGCTTTCTTGGCTATTTATAGGGTAAGAACCCGAAGTGTATCCTACCACGTTTATGGAAAGGAATATAACTTCAATAATAACTCTTTCCATATCACGCCATCTCCCTCTATTCTCCCTGATCTCCCTGACTTCTCCCTGAACTCTTTCCTAAACATGGATGCTTCCTTCCAGTGGGCCTTGCTTCTCTTCACACGCTTCCTGGCCCATTTACCTTTCGGTAATCTTGCTTCCAACCGCGGGCTCCCTTTTTCTTATTCCCCCTTCATGGCCCATTACTTTAATCACTTACCAAGTGGGCTTACCCAGTTAGGTCATTATTTAAATTTTGACCCAAACAATCACTAAATGAACATATTATGAGATAATTTGTTACTAATTAGATAGTCTAATTAGGATCTATGATCTTTTAAGTGGTATCAGAGCTAGGCTTGTAATTTGCATGTTGATTTTAAGCATATTAATAAATTATGAGATAATTTATAAAAACTCAAAAATTGTGTTAGAAGAGGTTTTAGCACAAAAATTTTTGGGCATGCATACCTACTGATCTCACAAGGTATGTGGCCAAATTTGGTGATTTATTAAGTTATTTTGCTATTTTTAATGATTTTTGGTAGAAAACCGAGTCAAAAATGCCGTATTTTGGTTAAGAGTTAACTAAAAATAGTTAGAAGTTGATTCAGGTCATGAAAGTTTTATAGTGTTTCAAGCATATTTTCTACAGCTTGTATGTAAAATTTTGAAGGTTGGTTTGAAGTTTTGCATGTTTATTGATTTTATGAGATAAAAGTCGATAAAAGTGAAATAAATTAATCATATACTCGAAACATTTGTTCCTGCCATTGATAAATTTATGTACATTTAAAATTATTATTTTAAAGTTAAAAGGGAAATTTAAAATATGATTTCCCCTTGTTTTGATGTTTATTGGTTTTAGTGGTTAAAACCCGATAAATATTGATCTTTTTCTTCATAAAATTTTATCCGAATTTTTGGGCAATTTTTCAGACATTTTGGTGTTCTTGGGAGCGTTCCAGAATACTCAAAAATTTTGTTTCAATTTTTTGGGTAATGTTTCAATTATTTTGGATTTATTACTTAAAATTATGATTTTACCGATTAAATTAGCAAAATATCACTAAATCAAACTAATTATTCATCATTAAATTAGTGAGGACTAGTTTTAAGGTATAAAACAGCTTGGACAATTAGTTTGGACTTAAATGAGATTTAGGAGTTGATTATTAATTTTTACAAGATAAAAATCGATTAAATCCACAAAACCGAGATGGATACCAACGATTGTTAAATAGGGCGATTTTTGCACCATTTTACAGCATTTTAACCATACTTATTTATGTTTAATGAATGATTGTCATTTATTTAAAGTATTTATTTTGTTGTACCTAGTATGACCTAGTTTATTTTAATCGTTATTACCCGAAATGAATGAGAATAGCGATTTGTTTGTAATTAAATATGATCTCGTATCATCGGTTTGTAATTAATTAATAGTTTTATTTATTTTATTAATTAATGTATAATAGGAATATCTATGTAATTCAATTTTAATAGTTATTCTTACCGGCGTTTCCAAAAGACGGATTACATCGAGACGGAGTCTATTTTTGGAAGGTGTTCCTAATCCCACAAGAAGGAGCCACTTTTGGAATGAAGAGGCAAGGGAACAAGGGGTTGGTTTCCGATATGTAATAGTCTAGTTTATTTTAACTAGGTAGCCATTCTAGGATTATTCATATGCTTGCTTGTTTTCATTTTCGCACATGCCAAAATCACCATTCAGACACTACAAAAAAAACGTCTGGATGCGACGGACACGCTGCGACGGAATAATAATCCGTAGCAAATTTAAACCTGCGACGGACACTGCGACGGGACTCATACTCTGCGACGGACTTGCGACGGATTTTCCGTTGCAGCCTATTTTCCCAGACCGCCAAATTTTCTGACATGGCGGGAAGGTCTGCGACGGATTTTCCGTCGCAAAATTAAAATAATATTAAATTCTGCGACGGAAATTCCGTCGCTGCATTAAAATAATATTTTTCCTGCGACGGAATTTCTGTCGCAGACTTTCTAAAGTGTCCAGCTGTACTCCTCTAAACAGGCTGGAAAAAATAATATTTTTTTATTCCTGCGACGGAAATTCCGTCGCAGAATTTATTATTATTTTAATTTTTGCGACGGAAAATCCGTCGCAGAATTTCTTTATACAGGCTGCAGCGTAATCCTTCTTCTTCATTATCACTCTTCAATTATTTCGTCTCCCTCAAAAACTCCGTCTCCCTCAAAAACTCCCACCACCACTCCTACCACCACCACTCCTACCACCACCCTACTTCCCAAATCACTCCTATTTCTCCTTTCCCTTTTCCCTTTTCCCCTTTCTTCTTCTTTCCCCTTTCTTCTCCTTTCCCCTTTCTCTTTTTTTTTCTGCCGCCGCCGCTGTTCCGCCGCCGCCGCTCCCTTCCTTTGTCTCCTTCTCTTAATTAATATAAGGTTTGTTTAATTAATTTTACTTTTGATTAATTAGGGTTTATGGTTATTGTTTTGATTAATTATGATTAGTTTAGGATGCTTAGTATTATTAGGATTGTTTAGTTTAGTTGAAAGCCAATTTAGGATATTTAGAATTGTTTAGTTTAGTTGAAAGCCAATTTAGGATGTTTAGGATTGTTAAGTTTACTGAAATTTAGTTAAAAGCCAATTTAGGATGTTTAAATTAATTTTATAATGCTTAATTATGTTTTAGCGAATTATATTTTTGGTTTGCATGAAGTGAGCTAAGTATTTCAAAGCTCTTTTAAATCGATTATAGTTGATGGTAATGAAATTTTGATGTAAATAATTAAATAAAATGAGACTACTCGACATTGAGGCAATTTTGAATTCATCTATTGCTCATAATAATAGAGAAAAAATTTCATAAAAATGTTAGAGTAGTTAATTTAGTTTAGTTAAAAGCCAATTTATGATATTTAAACCAATTTTAGGATGCTTACTCTACTTTTGCTTAGTTTTATAAGGTTTATTAGTTATTGTTAAGTTTGTTTTGATAAGTTGTGTTTTTTTGTGTCATGTTTATTTTTTTTACAAATATTAATTCATCTTATGCTTGTGTTGTGATTGTTAATATATTTATGACCTAGTACCCGTTCAGGGATTACACATTAGGTGTAATTCTTGAATAGTCCCCTGTTTTGATCGTCTTTGAATCTTTTATGCCATTTAGGTGGTAAATACTCAATTTTTTTCTTGATTGTTATGAGACAAAATTTGGTTGACATTTCCTTTAATGTTCTCCGAATACATATGTAGAGTGAGAATTCATTCTAAATAATGTATTTGGAGAACTGTAAGGAAGTGCTGCCGAATTTTTGTCTCATTACAATCAAGAAAAAAAATTGGGTATTTACTAATGGTATGAAAGATTCAAAGATGGGTTTAGGTTGGAGAGATAAGGACCCCAATACTGAAAGTATTTTTTTGCAGGTTGTGGTTGTGGTGGTGGTTGTTGTTGTTGTTGTTGTTCTTGTTGTTGTTGTTGTTGTTGTTGTTGTTGTTGTTGTTGTTGTTGTTGTTGTTGTATGAAAAATTCAAAGATAAGTTTATGAATGCTCTTACCATTTTTATTAATAATTTTTATTTACTAATATATATGTAGATTTGCAATGAAGAGATTAGAACGAAACTGGATGTATGAAAGGTTGGATTGCAATAAAAAATTAAGGAAGGAATTCGTAATAGGGGTTAATAAATTCATTGATTTTGTTAAGCAACAAGACGAATTCATTAGAAATAAAGAAATTAGGTGTCCATGTAGTAAGTGCAAAAATAAAAAGTTTTTAGTTGAACAAGAAGTACGAAAACACCTTGGTCTAAAGGGTTTTTGTGACAACTATTATGATTGGGTGTGTCACGGAGAGAAATTCCCCGTTGAGGAAGAGGAAATGGCTATGCCCTCTGACAATCCTTATAGGGATATGGTAGAGGATGTGTTGCGCGATAGCATTGATCAAATTAGGGAAGAAGCTCTTAATGCCGAGGTGGTTGATGAATCTCCAAATCCCAATGTATTAGCCTTTTTTCAAATGTTAAAACGTGCTTGAGCAACTTTGTCTACGAGGGATGTCGACTCTCATTGCTACAGTCAAGTGCAAGGCTTGTCGCTCTGAAATGTGAACACAACTTAGCCCATAAATGTGTAGATGGTTTCACGTCACTCATGGGAGACCTTCTTCCTCAAGATCATATTTTGATGCGTAACTTCTATGAAACCAAAAATGTTCTCAAAGCTCTTCAACTTCCTCATGAAAAGATAGATGCATGTTTTAATAGATGTATGCTTTTTTGGATGGACGACACTCTTCTCGACAAGTGTAGAAAATGTGGTAGAGCTAGGTACAAAAGTGCAAAGAATGCAAATGGCAAAAGGGTTCCCGAAAATTTCTTAAATTATTTCCCAATAGGGCCACGTTTGCAACGAATTTATGCCACAAAAAACCTCGCGGAACAAATGCGTTGGCATTATGAAAACCCCCGAGTTAGTGGGACAATGTCTCATCCAAGTGACAGTGAGGCGTGGAAACATTTTGATCATCTTCATCCTTCTTTTGCATCTGAGCCTCGGAATGTTAGACTTGGACTTTGCACCGATGGTTTCTCGGCTTTTTGGCCATTCGGGAACATATATTCATGCTGGCCGGTGATGCTTACACCTTACAATTTACCACCCTGGCTATGCATGAAAAGACAGTTTATGTTCTTAACATTAATTATTCCTAGACCAAAGAGTCCCAAACAAAACCTTGATGTCTATTTACAGCCTCTAATTCACGAGTTGAAGCAATTGTGGGACACGGGATTGTTTACATATGACGTGTCTAGGAAACAAAACTTCGACTTAAGAGCCGCACTCCTATGGACGATCAACGACTTTCCTACTTATGGCATGTTATCTGGTTGGTCAACTGCTGGTGAGAATGCATGTCCATGTGGCTTCAATGAACAGTGATATGCGACGGAAAATCCGTCGCATATTACTCTTTTGCGACGGGTATTTGCGACGCACTGATCCGTCGCAGGTATTTAGCAGCGACGGAATTCCCGTCGCAAAACCAAAATTTGCGATGAAATAGAGCGACGGATTAAATCTGTCGCAAGATCTATTTTTGCGACGGGATTGACATATTTGCGACGGAGTTTTCCGTCGCTATGGAACCTTTTTTTTGTAGTGAGATGCATTATTTTCGCGTTTGTCAATTCACCTCATTTACATTCACCGACTTAGTTCACTTATAGAGAATTTATGACTAAATTGACAAGATCTCGCACATAACTAAAATTGGGATTAGCCTTATCAATTAGTAACACCTATGAATCCCTTGTTCATTAGAGCCACGCTCGCCCAAGCGGGGTGTTCCCTTTTTACCTTGGGTAAGTAGGGTGGTAAACGGTTATCAAGCGCCAAAATTGGTTGGACTCAACAGGGTATAAGACAGTCTTGTATTCCGGGGCTAGTAGATGAATTTAAGGAAATTCGTAAACCAAGAGTTCTAGAGGTAGAATTAGTCAACCGTTGACTTACCGAATTTAAACGATTTTGGGATGTTTCGCCCAAGCTATGCTCATTTTTGTTTAATATTTGGGTCTTGGAATCATTTATATAATTTAGTGGGAGATCATTATATAAATGCTAAAACTTGTTAAACATGTTTTCACAAGTAATTTTAAAACAATGGACGTTTATTTTTCCTTATTTGTTGTAGCATTTTAATTCGCAATGGCAACTTCTTCAACTCCATCGAGAACTTCACTAGGCAAAGATTTATGGCTAAAGTCCGTAATGGACAAATGTATCTTAAAATATGACGGTAGTAACTTTCTTGAATGGGAATCCAACATCAAAAGCGCCGCGTTGTCCGACAACATGCTCACTTACTTAACTGATGCTCCTCCCATCGAGCCCGGTCCAAGGGCTTCATCGGCTGTGTGGACCGCCTATGATGACCATGTGAGGATGTCGAATGATATCAAAAATGTGTTGATATGGTCGATGTCCCAAAGCCTCATACTATCATGCATTTATTTAAATGCGTACGAGATATTCACTCGTATGATTACTATATTTTCACAAACACCTAAAGTCCGTTAATACGATGCGGCGACACGCTACTTTGAAGCTAAGCTTGAGAGGGGCCAAAAGGTTGGTCCCCATGTGCTAAAAATGGTCGAATATTTCGACATCCTAGAGCATCTAGGGTGTAAGATTCCTAAGACTCTTGCGGTGGATCGTATCCTCCACTCACTTCCCACCAAGTCTGCCCACTTTAGGGTAAACTACAACATGAATGGCATGGATAAGCGTTATCATGAAATTCAAGCACTCCTCACCCAAGCGGAGAGGGATATGGAAGCTATTGGGAGTGAAAAAGGGATGTTCTAACCATGAAGTTAAAGAACATGTCCCTTGGAGTTAAGAAGGGAAAGGGGAAGGAAAAGACCCAATTCAAGAAATCGTCAAAAAAACAAGACAAGGGAAAGGGGAAAGCCGTTGAGAATGGCAAACCCAAGGCAAAAGGTGTCAAACTCTCTGAGGCCGAATGTTTCCATTGTAATGGGATGGGGCATTATAGGAGGAGTTGTCCCAAATACTTGGAGGATCTCATGGAAGGGCGTGTGACGCCTATTGGTATGATTTCCACTCTCTCTATGTGATAGACGTTAATTATGCTTGCACTTCCACTTGGGTACTTGATACCAGATATGGCTCTCACCTTTGTAATCTTTTGCAGGGTTTAAGGGACGTGCGAGCACTAGCAAAAGGTGATGTGGATCTCCGCATGGGCAATGGAGCTAGAGTAGCGGTCGTTTCCGTGGGGACCTATGTGCTCACTTTAGCTAGTGGTCAAGAGTTGTATTTAAATAAGTGTTATTTTGTACCAACTTTAACCAAGAACATCATCTCCATTTCCGCGTTAGACGCGGAAGGCTTTTATTTTATGATTAAGGACAATAGTTGTACTTTTTCATTAAATGATGTGGTTTATGGCAAGGCCATTTCAATTGGAGGCATTTATGTTTTAAATGATGTTAACACGTTTATCATGTGGAAACTAAAAAGCTCAAAACGAGTGATCCAAACGAATCCTACCTTTGCCATTGTCATTTAGGCCACATAAACGAAAGACGCATTAAGAGACTTGCTTCATCAAAAGTGCTCAAACCATTTGGGTTCGAATCTTATGGTATATGCGAGTCTTGCCTTTTAGGCAAGAAGACTCATGCACCTTTTGCGGGAAAAGGGACACAAGCTAGTGAGGTTTTGGCTCTCATACATACGGATGTGTGTGGACCATTAACCATCACCGCTAGAGGAGGTTTTCACTACTTCATTACTTTTACTGATGACTTAAGTAGATATGGGTATGTCTACTTAATGAAGAACAAGAATGTAGCTTTTGACAAGTTCAAAGAGTTTCAAAATGAAGTAGAGAACCAATAAAATAAAAAGATTAAGACCCTATGATACGATCGTGGTGGTGAATATCTAAATTCTAAATTTGATTCTCACCTAAAAGATTATGGTATAGTATCAGAATGGACTCCTCCTGGCACACCACAATTAAATGGTGTGGCCGAAAGGAGAAACCAAACTTTATTAGACATGGTTCGGTTGATGATGAGTCTAACCGAGCTTCCTGATTCATTTTGGGGTTTTGCCCTATTGTCTGCAATATTTTCACTAAATCGAAACCCGACTAAAGCGGCCGATAAGACTCCATATGAGATATGGACAGGGAAAGTCCCTCATTTTTCATTTATGTGTATTTGGGGTTGCAAAGCGTACGTCAAGATCAAGTATGACAATAAGCTTGCACCCAGGTATGACAAATGTCTTTTTGTAGGATATCCAAGGGAAACACGTGGTTATAACTTCTACAATTAACACGAGAACAAAGTCCATGTGGCTCGTGATGCTGTCTTCCTAGAAAAGGAGTTTATTTTTAGGAGACAGAGTGGGATAAAATTTGAACTTGATGAAGTTCGAGAACCACAAACCGAGAATGAGGTAGAGGAGAACGTGGAGGATAGCATTTCCACTTCCTCTAAAACGGTAATTGTTCCTAGAAATTCAAGTAGGATTTTTAATCCACCTGACCGCTACCTTGGTAACATCGAAGAGGAAGGTGATTTATTACTTTTGGAAAGTGATGAACCCACTACCTACAAATCGGCCATATCTAGTCCTGACTCCTCGCATTGGCTAGAAGCCATGCGGTCCGAAATGGATGCAATGTACGAGAACCAAGTATGGGACTTTGTGGATTTACCTGAGGGAGTGCGACCCCTTCAGTGTAAATGGATATATAAAATTAAGCTCGGCGTGGATAAACATATAGATGTTTACAAAGCTAGATTGGTGGCAAAAGGTTCCACCCAAGTTCATGGTTTACACTATGACGAATCCTTCGCTCCAGTTTCTATGCTTCGGCCCATTAGGATAATCTTAGCGGTTGCCGCATTTCAGGATTATGAGATTTGGCAAATGGATGTCAAAACCGCCTTCTTGAATGGGATTCTAGAAGATGAGGTGTACATGATACAACCTGAATGTTTTATGGATACATCTAACCCTAAGAAGGTGTGTAAGCTCAAGAAGTCCATCTATGGTCTTAAGCAAGCATCTCGGAGTTGGAACCATTGCTTTGATCATGTCATTAAACAATACGGTTTCACTAGAAGTGTTGAAGAACCGTGTTTATACAGAAGTTTAGTGGGAGTAAGGTTGCATTCCTTGTCCTATATGTGAATGACATATTGCTCATCGGGAATGATGTTCCATCTTTCACTTCCGTTAAGGAGTGACTAGGGAAACCCTTCCAGATGAAGGACTTGGGAGAGGCACAACGAATCATGGGTATCCGGATCTATAAGGATAGGTCCAAGAGGATACTAGCTTTGAGTCAAGAAGCTTATATTGACAAAGTTCTTGACCGGTTCAATATGAAATACTCCAAGAGAGGATTTCTACCTATGGGCCAAGGGATTACTTTGAGCAAGTCACAGTCTCCCTCTACCCTTAAGAAGATTGAACACATGAAGACCGTCCCTTATGCTTCCGCTGTTGGGTCTATCATGTATGCTATGATTTGCACTCGTCCCGATGTTGCGTATTCCTTGAGCATGACAAGTAGTTATCAAGCCAAGCCTGGTGAGAGTCACTGGATAGCCGTAAAGAACATCCTTAAGTACTTGAGAAAGACTAAGGATTCGTTCTTAGTGTTTGGAGGAGAAACCGAGTTGCGTGTAAGAGGTTACACAGACGCAAGTTTCCAAACCGATCGGGATGATATGAAATCCCAATCCGGCTATGTCTTTATGCTAAATGGAGGAGCTGTTTGCTGGAAGAGTTTCAAACAAAGCGTTACCGCGGATTCTACAATAGAGGCTGAGTACCTTGCAGCATCTGAGACTGCAAAGGAAGCTTTTTTGATTAGGCAATTCATGGAGGGACTATGAGTAGTCCATTCCGCCGAAGATCCGATCACTCTATATTTTGATAACAGTGGAGCTATTTTTCAAGCCAAAGAGCCGAAGTCTAGTAGCAAATCTAGACACATTGAAAGGAAATACCATGTAATTAGAGATTATGTGGATAGGAAGGAAATTGACATTTGTAAGGTTGGGACAGATGATAATATTGTTGATCCTTTAACCAAGCCTTTATCAAAGGCTAAGCATGATAGTCATGTCATCGCAATGGGATTGAGACGAATACCAGATTATCTTTAAGACTATGGATATGTAATAATTGGATAGTGTAACTCTTATTATATATATGATATTCGCATTCATTATTTTTGCATTCATTTATGAATCTTTTATTTAGTGTGACTAAAGTTTTAATACCTTGTTTATCTGAATAAGTTGTGGAGACAATGTTGAACGCTATTCAAGTGAATAAGAAGAACATTGTATTTTGTCCCTAGTCACTTAATGAGGTGACGTCTCAGAGTGACTAGATTGTAAGTCGATTGATGGTTGTTCAACACCATAAGGTCATACGTGATGACTAGTCGATTACATAGGCAGAGTGTGTGAGACTTTGCCGGACAGTGACCATTTAGAGAGACCCTAAGTTCTATTATAGACGCCTGGTCGTGGTAGGGATCTCTAAGATGTTCCAATGAGTCGATTCTTTTGACTGAAGAATATTATCAAAGTCAATGCGGTTTCTGAGTGACGTTGGTTTTTGTCCTAGGTCGTGCCATGAAAGGAGGCCAAAAGGACATCTTCTGAGTCATGAAGAGCTGTATTGGGCAAAGATAGATGGGGCATACAGGAATTGTCCACCCACGTTGGGTAACTATATCTCAAGGCCACTCGAAAAGTTAATGACGACAAATGCGTGGCCACGCTCGGAAGTAATCTGTGGGAGAGTTTTCTGGTCAGGTAGTCACACTTCCGATAGAGAAAACCACTCGCGATATGTTTGACACGTCTGTCGCGTACCTGTCAAAAATAACCAACTGGCCAACTAACTAATATAGCTAGGGAAGTCGGGTCGAATCCACAGAGAGGTAGGGAATTGACTGCTAAAACTAGGGTCGTCTAAGTAACCAATTTTGGGGGTTTATAAATTGTGATTTCTAAACTAACAGAGTAAGGAAAAGAGAAATAAAGGAGGAGTTAACAGATAAAAGAGGATAGCTAAGACAAGCGGTTTGCCATAATTATCTGGTCGAGTAATCTAGATCCCAGGTCAATGCGGTACAGTCTAAGGGGTAGCGAACGTCACCTTTCGGTCCTTAATTCACCCTAAAGTGTAAACAGTTTAACTTTCGCC
Organism: Silene latifolia; assembly: GCF_048544455.1. Taxonomy (NCBI): domain Eukaryota; kingdom Viridiplantae; phylum Streptophyta; class Magnoliopsida; order Caryophyllales; family Caryophyllaceae; genus Silene; species Silene latifolia. Next base: position 51,492,168 of record NC_133538.1, read on the forward strand.
CTCGCTGCAATACTCTATTGTTCGCTACTAGTCTCCCCCTTCCAACCTTTCGGTCCAGGTCAAGGTCCACTAAGAATAAGGGTCTAATTGCGTCGACTCAATTAGGCAATTACAGTTATTTGTAGCATTTAAGCAACAAAGACGGTACCGGTATTAACCTAGTCATTTGATTACTCTCCCTTCAAATCATGGGTCCCCTATAGTCTTAGCATAGGGAATTAGCTACTCATAATTGTCATATTAACAATAGCAATGACCAAACAATTAAAACTAAGCATGATGAATAATCTAATTGATTGAACGATTATAAAGAGAGAAAGGGAATTAAAAACAATAAATACGATAAAGAAATAATTAAATTGATAATACCGAATCCGAGTAGCAAGGTAGAGAGTAGAATTCCAAAAGAACAGTGACCAAAGTAACAGATGAAAAATGTACGTCCTCAAGGAGATCCGAGTAACGTCGTGTTCTCCTCAGTCTTATACTGTAAAAACATCTTAAACCTAATCTATGGACTGATTACAAAAGCCCATAAAAGATTAGGCGGAAATAAACCAAAAACACACGAAATCCCCTCGATCGAGTAAGATGATTACTCGATCGACGTCCAAGTCACTCGATCGAGCTAGGATATCCTCTCGATCGAGCACTGCCTGCTGAACCTCCTCGATCGACTCCATGAACTGGTCGATCGACCAATATTGAGTGTATAAAGCATTCGATCGAGCACTAAAGCACTCGATCGAGCTATATAGGCGCATCAGGACTTGAATATCTTCCTTAACTCAGCTCATACGTCCTCCAAGTGTAAGATTCCTAAACTCCGGCTCCTTATTTCCCATGAATGCATACAATTAGGACAATTAAGGCTCGATTTAGCTCCTCCTCGGTCAATTCCTGCAAATTACAATAAACGGACCAAAGTAGAATATTCGGGGGTATTTGTAGCCAGATGCTACGTAAAAAGCACAGAAATGCGTGTAAAAATGAGGTGAAAACCTTATATAAAAGACACGCATCAAATCTCCCCAAACCAAACCTTTGCTTGTCCCCAAGCAAATATGAATGCAACTAAGGGTGAACAATAGAACGGGACCAACGCATCAGCTACAAATCATCCACTAGAACCAATTTTAATGCGACAAAATGACAAAGTGGCAAATGAGAAGTGCAAACGAGTTAAATTAATGTTTCAAACTTACCGAACCGTCGACCTTGCAAGATTCAAAGATGTCGGACTCTCACGGGTCGCTCGTCACCCAAAATCAGGTACAAGGTGAGGATATATGTGAAAGATAGGAAAAAGCAAGACACTCACCTAACTCGACCTATAAGAACATGCATGCAGTTAACATGAATAAAGTCTCTACAACCGTACATACGCATTCCAACCATACTAGTGACCAAGACACGTGCCGAGGACTTACATTTGGGTTAGTGAGGTAATGGGTAAGAAGGGGCCAAAATGAATTTGGATATGTGGGGTTAATAGCTAGGTGGCAACAACGGATCAAAAATAGATCGTCCCAACTTCGTACTCATAACAAAGAAGATGAAACGGTGCAAAATTATGCACTAAACTCACCAAACATCAAAAGCCGTCAACTCCCCATAAAATATAAATAAGGCATGGGAGTGTGAAACAATGTGCAATTCTCATTTTTTTCATTTGAATTTTTCTGTCTCTTTTTTTTTCGCTTTCTTTCCTTTTTTTTTTTTTTTTTTTTTTTTTTTTTTTTTCAATTCAACACATTTTCTTTTCTTTCCCTTCAATTCTTCCACCATCTTCTGAAATCAGATGAAATAACCATATTGCAATAACACATTCCAAAAACTACTCGTTACTAGCTCAGCTAGGGTAGGAAATATTATAGAAAGTAGTTGATAGGACAAAAAGGCAATTTGGCTATGTGAGGTTCATGGGTAGAATGAAACAAGGGGAACTGCCTCTCCTAACACGTGTCACCATCCACAGACCGAATGCATACAGGTATTAAGAAGACTAGACTCATGCTTATGCAAATTGATGTTACATGTCTTAAAGAGAGTACTACTCACATCCTAAATGAAACTGGTCATGAATGTCACCAGTTTGTAAGGCTCTAACCTCAGAATGTATTGTAGCTTGCCGACATAAAGAATCAAGTCTATTCGTTCAGATAAGAGAGAAACAAAAACTCGTAGATTATGCACATAAACATGCCAGCTAAATGTCAAGAATATGCCAGGCTCAAGTAAGGATTCAAAGTAGCGTCAATGTTCAAACGTTCCGACTCAATTTAAACATGAAAATTTTGAAAATTTTTGAATTTTATGGTTTTTATATGAAGTAATTAAAACAACAATGCATGCGGAAATAAATAAACGTGCAAGCAAAAATGCAAGAAACATGCAGACACAGATATGGATGCATAACCTCCCCAAACCAAACCGTACAATGCCCTCATTGTACCAAAAATAGGGAAAGAAATGCAAACTGAAAAGAAAAGGAAAAGTGGAGTCGGAAAACTCACAAAACGTCATATAGCGGGACCTCCCCAAACCGACCATGAACATGGGAGGTCAAAGAAAGTCAAACAGTGGCTCCATGGACGTAAAGTAGAGGCTGGAAGTCAATCCCCTTCGATCGAACACTTGGAACAGCTCGATCGAACGTTTGCAGCATGGATGGACTCGATCGAGTGGGAGGCCATTCGATCGAGTAGGCGTGCTATGGGTTGTGATCGATCGAGTATGGTGATCACTCGATCGAGTGGAATCTCCCTCAGAAAGCGCTCGATCGAGCACACAATCTTTCGATCGAGCTGTTTTAACCTGCAAACACGCACTAGAACAAGGGAAATGCAGATGGAGTTCAAAATACAGCGTACAAAGTTCAACGTAAGCCTATAGAAATTGAAATAGTTCAACAAAGGTAAATAAAAATAAAAAAACAGTTCGGGCTGCCTCCTGGAGAGCGCTGGTTTAAGAGGTCCCGCACGACCTTTCTGGTATCAAGTAACTGGCGCGTCGAGCTCGTCGAAGCGCATGACTTCAACGCGGTTGTCCGCTTCACTCGCCTCATGGTAGTGCTTCACATATTGGCCATTCACCTTTAATCTATGACCCTCGGAATCTTCAAGCTCCACGGATCCAAATTTGGTAACAGCTGTCACCGTGTATGGACCAGTCCACCTGAACTTCAGCTTGCCAGGAAATAGTCTCAACCGGGCATTGAACAGCAACACCTTCTACCCCACATGAAACTCCCGAGGTAAGATTCTCTTGTCATGCCATCTCTTCGTCTTTTCCTTGTAAATGCGCGAGCTGTCATAGGCATTAAGCCTAAACTCTTCCAATTCATCTAGCTGCAAAAGACGATTCTCGACCACACAGCTTTAGGATCATAATTAAGCTCACGAATTGCCCACCAGGCCTTACATTCCAGCTCACTCAACGTAAGTGACACGATTTCCCATAAACTAACCTATAAGGTGATGCACCAATTGGTGTCTTAAAGGCGGTTCTATAAGCCCATAATGTGTCATCTAGCTTAAGACTTCAGTCTTTCCGTGATTTAGAAACTACTTTAGACAAGATCTCCTTCAACTCGCGATTAGAGACCTCTACTTGACCACTAGTTTGGGGATGATACCCCAAACCACGCCGGTGTTGGACACCAACTCTAGACAGTATGGAAGTGAGTTTCTTTTCCTTAAAATGCATCCCCCATCACTAATGACGACCCTAGGGACACTAAAGCGGGGGAATATGATCTTTTTGAACATTTTTATCACGGTCTTACCATCACAATGAGGTGAAGCAATTGCCTCAACCCATTTTGACACATAGTCTACAACTACTAAAATTTACCTGTTACCTTTATCGGACGGAACGGTCCTTGGAAATCAATGCCCCAGACATCGAAAACCTCAACCTCTAGGATGCCGTTTTGTGGCATCTCATGTCTCTTCGAGATATTCCCGATCGTTGGCATGCATCACAAGTGAAACAAAAGACTTGGCGTCGGCAAACAAACAAAGAAGGCCAAGAAAAAACCAGATGAAGTACCTTAGCCACGGTGCGCGATGGACCGTGGTGACCACCATATGAAGAGGAGTGACAGCCTTCCAGGACTATTTTGGTCTCCCACTGCGGAATACACCGTCCGTAGAGACCGTCTGCACATTCCTTAAACAAGTAAGGGTCATCCCGGAATCGCTAGCGTTATACTGAAAACGCTTTCTTCTGCTGAGAAGAAAGGTCGGGCGGCAGCTTGCCACCGACAACGAAGTTAGCTATATCTGCATACCAGGGTTCCTGGTCAACAATAGACGATATAACAAAGAATTAAAGTATCGTCAGGAAAAGAATCATCAATAGGGAGAGAATCTTCCCCTTCTTGTCGCATCGCGCGACAAGTGATCGCCTACAACGTTCTCGGCCCCTTTCTTATCCTTGATCTGCAGGTCAAACTCCTGAAGAAGGAGTATCCATCTAAGTAGCCGCGGTTTAGCCTCCTTCTTGGCAAGGAGATGCCTCAAAGCCGCATGGTCGGTAAAAACAAAGTGACTTCCGACGACCCAACTAAATAAGTACGAAACTTCTCTAAGGCATAAACTACAACTAAAAGCTCCTTCTCAGTGGTAGTGTACTTCACTTGAGCCTCATCCATAGTTCGGCTCGCATAGTAAATAGCATTCAAGGCTTTGTCTTTCCTGCGGCCTAGCACCGCTCCTAGTGCATAGTCGCTCGCGTCGCATATGATCTCGAACGGCAAGTCCCAATTGGGAGGTTGTATGATCGGGGCGGAGACTAAGGCCTCGCTTTAACCTTTGTTAAAAGCGAGAAAGACAAGCGTCGATAAACACAAAAGGGGCATCTTTAAGCAACAGTGTGTAAGTGGTTTAGCAATTTTGGAGAAATCCTTGATAAACCGGCGATAAAAGCCCGCGTGACCAAGGAAGCTCCTCACCCCCTTAACATTAACAGGAGGTGGTAATTGCTGAATCACTTCCACCTTTGCTTTGTCAACTTCTATTCCCCTATCAGAAACCAAGTGCCCTAAGACAACTCCCTCGTTGACCATAAAGTGGCACTTCTCCCGATTCAAGACAAGGTTAACCTCAATACAAATGACTGCAACACTTTCTCAAGGTTAGATAGACAAATCGGAAAAATCACTTCCATATACACTGAAATTGTCCATGAAAACTTCCATGATAGACTCAATATACTCTGAAAATATCCCCATCATACACCTTTGGAAGGTGGCGGGGCATTGCACAAACCAAAAGGCATTCTCGCGATACGCAAAAACACCTTTAGGACAAAATGTAGTCTTGGCCTGATCGTCTGGGTGGATAGGGATCTGAAAGAACCCTGAATACCCATCTAAATAGCAGAAAAATTTATGAGAGGCTAACCTTTCTACCATTTGATCAATAAAAGGAAGGGGGAAGTGGTCTTTCTTAGTGGCGGCATTCAGCCTTGTCTCGTAGTCTATGCACATCCGCCAACCGGTCACTACTCGGGCAGGTATTAATTCATTTTTCTCATTCTTAACTACGGTTGTCCCTCCTTTCTTCGGGACTACCTGTACTAGGCTTACCCATCTAGAATTACCTACCGAATAGATAATACCCGCATCCAAAGAACTTCATTACCTCACCATCACAACATCCTGCATCTTCTCGGTTCACCGACGCCGACCACCGCCGCAAGGTTTGTGATCCTCCTCCAGCTCTATCCCGTGCATACAAATATCGGGACTAATCCCCGTGATATCATCCAGTGAATAACCCATTGCCTTCCTGTTTTTCTTAAATACAACTAACAAAGAGGTTAGCCGATCATCACTAAGCTTGGCACTAACAATGACTGATCTTGCTCAGATCGTCTAGAAAAGCGTATTTAAGATGAGATGGGAGAGGCTTACGTTCCGGTACCTTTACCTCAATGGAGCAAAGAGTGCTGATCATTTGTTCCACCTGCTCTCCCTCGTGCTCATCTAGATCATCAACAAGCAAATCCAACGCAGCGTCATCGTCCTCTGGGCTATCTGCACACTCATCAAAAAGCATGAGAGCTTCCAGTGGGTCCCTCATAAAAGAACCCGACCAGAAGTCATAAATAGACTCATCAATGATATCGACCGAATAACAAGTGTCCTCTATCATTGGGTGGGCTAAAGTACTAGGCAAACTGAATGTGATAGCGTCATCCCCTACTGCAAGAGTCAGACGCCCTTGTCTGACATCAATAACGGCCCCAGTTGTACAAAGGAACGGTCTTCCTAAAATAATTTGGGTCCGGGTGTCCTCAGCTATATCCAAAACAATGAAATCTACGGGGATGTAAAGCTTGCCTATTTTCACAGGCACATCCTCCAAGACACCTAAAGGTTTCCTAACAGATCTATCAGTCATCTGTAGGGTAATGTTGGTCACCTTGAAGTGACTCATCTTCAATTGCTTGCAAACAAGAAGGGGCATGACACTGACGCTAGCACCTAAATCACAAAGGGCTTTATCAATAACCAAATTACCTATGACACAGGTAATAGAAAAGCTGCCCGGGTCTTTCATTTTTGGAGGGGCCTTATTTAACAGTAGGTTACTAGACTCTTCCATAAATGAAATCGTCTCAAATTCGCTCAAATTCCTCTTACGCGTCACAATATCCTTCATAAACTTAGCGTAAGTAGGGACCGAGTAACAAGTTCGAAAAAGGACAGTTACCTGAAGGTTCTTCACGATGTCCACGAACTTACCGTCTTCGTTGCTCGACCCTTGCGTCCTTCGGCGACTTGGGAAGGGTACCCTGGTAGCGATAAGTGGTCCCGCAACCTTTCCTTTACCCTTATCAACGCGTGACGTCTCCACAACAGGGGAAGATGACACGGTGGCGGTATTAGATACCGAATTAGGAATTCCGCCACTTAATGCAATCGGGATCGAGTACCTTTTACCGGTCGATCGACCGCTTTCTTCTTCAATATCACTCGATCGACCTATCTTGACACTCGATCGAGTGTCTTCTTCAGCATGGTCTCTCGATCGAGTAACTTGGAGTTCTGTACTTCTCGATCGACCGCCAGTGTCACTCGATCGAGTGACTGGATGATTAGAACCGCTCGATCGAGTAGATGAGTTGCTCGATCGAGTGGTTACTGCACACGCAGCAAGTATTTCCTGCAAGAACTCGTCTAAATCATCATCTGAATCATCATTAGCTGCCAATATTTTGTCTTCTTCATGAGGAGGGTCATTTTGGAAGTTCATTGCACTGACTGGATCGCAAATTGGAATAAACTTGGCTTGATCCGTCGCCTGTGTCAATCAAATGCGACTTGTTCTTTCAATTCGATATGACCGTATCGTTTACGTGACATACTCAAAGATAATGGATTTCAACTCGGCAATTTCTTCTCTTGAAGAGGGAGAGACCGGTCGTGGTACCGGTGTAGGAAGGGTAGAAACGCTCTTTATCTCGTCATATAAATCGGGAGAAGGGAACTCCCTGCTTGAACTTCTTATATGCAAGGGCACGCTCCACACCTGCCGTACATTCAAAAAGATCGTGCCCTTCCTCGCCGCATCTACCACATGGCTCTGTATGCTCTGTAATTGTAGGCATTTTGGCAAATAGGCTACTAACCTGCAAAACTGCTCAAAGCTTCGCAAAGAATATGAGATCAGCCTCAAGGAATGAATTCCTTGAGACGAGAGACAAACTTAATTTAAGTAACAAAATGCACCACCTCCCCGGCAGAATCGGCGCCAAAATTTGACACGTCCGTCGCGTGCACTGTCAAAAATAACCAACTGGCCAACTAACTAATATAGCTAGGGAAGTCGGGTCGAATCCACAGAGAGGTAGGGAATTGACTGCTAAAACTAGGGTCGTCTAAGTAACCAATTTTGGGGGTTTATAAATTGTGATTTCTAAACTAACAGAGTAAGGAAAAGAGAAATAAAGGAGGAGTTAACAGATAAAAGAGGATAGCTAAGACAAGCGGTTTGCCATAATTATCTGGTCGAGTAATCTAGATCCCAGTCAATGCGGTATGTCTAAGGGGTAGCGAACGTCACCTTTCGGTCCTTAATTCACCCTAAAGTGTAAACAGTTTAACTTTCGCCCTCGCTGCAATACTCTATTGTTCGCTACTAGTCTCCCCCTTCCAACCTTTCGGTCCAGGTCAAGGTCCACTAAGAATAAGGGTCTAATTGCGTCGACTCAATTAGGCAATTACAGTTATTTGTAGCATTTAAGCAACAAAGACGGTACCGGTATTAACCTAGTAAATTGATTACTCTCCCTTCAAATCATGGGTCCCCTATAGTCTTAGCATAGGGAATTAGCTACTCATAATTGTCAGATTAACAATAGCAATGACCAAACAATTAAAACTAAGCATGATGAATAATCTAATTGATTGAACGATTATAAGGTAAAGAGAGAAAGGGAATTAAAAACAATAAATACGATAAAGAAATAATTAAATTGATAATACCGAATCCGAGTAGCAAGGTAGAGAGTAGAATTCCAAAAGAACAAAGTGACCAAAGTAATGTATGAAAAATGTACGTCCTCAAGGAGATCCGAGTAACGTCGTGTTCTCCCAGTCTTATACTGTAAAAACATCTTAAACCTAATCTATGGACTGATTACAAAAGCCCATAAAAGATTAGGCGGAAATAAACCAAAAACACACGAAATCCCCTCGATCGAGTAAGATGATTACTCAATCGACGTCCAAGTCACTCGATCGAGCTAGGATATCCTCTCGATCGAGCACTGCCTGCTGAACCTCCTCGATCGACTCCATGAACTGGTCGATCGACCAATATTGAGTGTATAAAGCATTCGATCGAGCACTAAAGCACTCGATCGAGCTATATAGGCGCATCAGGACTTGAATATCTTCCTTAACTCAGCTCATACGTCCTCCAAGTGTAAGATTCCTAAACTCCGGCTCCTTATTTCCCATGAATGCATACAATTAGGACAATTAAGGCTCGATTTAGCTCCTCCTCGGTCAATTCCTGCAAATTACAATAAACGGACCAAAGTAGAATATTCGGGGGTATTTGTAGCCAGATGCTACGTAAAAAGCACAGAAATGCGTGTAAAAATGAGGTGAAAACCTTATATAAAAGACACGCATCAATGTTCATGTGCAAGTGAGACCTGGAAGACACCTTGCATTGAGTGGGAGATTAAAATGGACAAGAGAATTGGTAGCGCACATCTTATGTCGGACAAATATCCTTTCCTTTCAGTTATTCTCGCTACAAGTACTCGGATTGATCGAGTTACACCTATTGCATTCGGATCCTTCGTTTATTTTTTAGCTCAAATTAAGACTTCCGCTTGCGATACGAATCAATTGTGGTAACAGAGCTACGGTTCTTGATTTCCACTAATCGAGATGGTCCGAGGGTCTTGATTTGTTATTTTTAAAAAAAATGGAGGAAGAAACTGTGACAAAAAAAAATTTACGATGGATTTTGATGATCTCAACTTCCTTTAAAATCTTGAAGAGGCACTACAAAACCTTTCACAGTTTAGTCCACTTGGGCAATCACGTCGGCGTGAACGAAGTATGGAAGAATTCAAGATAAGTGAGTTGCCTGAATTTGTCGGAGGCACGGACGCCGAAGATTACCTTGAATGGGAACGGAAGATCGAATGTATGTTTGATTTCAAAGGTCTTGATGACGAGAAAAGCTGCAAGTACGCTATTCTAAAGCTTAGTCGAGGAGCCTCGTTGTGGTACGAAGGCCTAAAAGCAAGGCGTATGCGAGCTGGAAAGGAGAAAATAACCTCTTGGGAATCTCTTAAGAGCAAACTACGCAAGACATATGTTAGTTTGAGTTAGTGTCCTCCACAATAGTGCGTTTACATAATAAATCTCATTAAAGGAATATCATCAGGATATTTAATTATTTGATCCTCGTCAGTTGATTAACGTAAATCGATAACGGTTGGCTAACTAGAGTTTGACGTTATTGTCGTGAGACGGCGGTGATCAACTGACCCTTTTCGATCACACTGTAGATACCCAGTATCTGCTGAGACTCCAACAAACACCCGATGATTATCGGACTACAACATGCTTTGCAATCTTGGCGTTTGATCGACAGTTTGTGTACAACTTTACGTCGTAAAACTTAAAACGATTTTGAAAATAAAACATTTCAAAACTTTTTAAAAGTACCTGGAGTGTTTAATGCACGATGACGGGGTTGCAATGACACTAACTAGAGTCAAAACCGACACCGGACCAAAAACCGACTCAAAAATTCAAATCCCGACTCCAATAACGAGTCAAACCGAGTTGATGCGTGCGTTTTATATATGTATTTCGTACTTTATTTGCACGCATTCTATGCATTTTGTGTAGTGTTTAGCTACAAATGTCCCCCGAATTGTCTAGTTTGGTTTCTCTTATCTTATTTGCAGGAAAGAACCAAATAGGAGCATAATCAAGCTTAATGCATGTCCCTCTGCATGAATTTAGGAGATTAGTTGAGTCGGAGATTTAAGACTACTATTCTGAGATGCGCAAAGAAGTAAGTTATCTAGGCGAGCAAAGGAAGAACTTTAAATTACTAGTGCCTAATTTGAAGAGTCATATCTCGAGTTCTACAACATATTTTCAGGTGAATCCAAATGGTGATTCAATCTTGTCCTTTTAGCTTTCCAACGCCACTGGAAACGCCTTGTTTGCCCAAGTAATGAAGAAATGGCAGCCGTTTGAAGTTCAGTGCGCGAAGCAGGAATTGTGCGCTAGAAAGTACTCGATCGAGTACAATTCTGTTCGATCGACTCCTTTTTCTACTCAATCGAGTAGTGCCTATTTAATAAGTGTTTGATCGAGTACCTAAATTACTTGATCGAGAGGTTTTAGCTTGGATTTGCTCGATCGAGTGATATAAAAGTCCTCGATCGAGTATTTAGCTATTATACTCGGGATTTTTATCCCGTGATAGGTTTAGTTTTGTTAATTTTCACTTTCCTATATAAAGGAGTCGTAACTAGGTTAATAGACACCTCTTATTTTACCTTTTAAGACTTATCTTAATACACATTACTCTCTTAATCTTTCCCTTAAACTTTCTACTCTAACTTTGGTCTTGGATTTCTTTGCTCGAATTTGGGTTGTTCTTTACGCCGGAATTCTTGTGTTTGTAATCCCTCTTCTTTTTATTAATCTTAATCTTGCTATTAATTGCTTTAGGCCCTGATTTCTCTTATCATTAACTTATGCCCTAATTTCATTTATGCAATTTTCATGTTATTTCATCATGCTTTCAATTAGTCCATTCACTGTTATTAATATTGACAACATTAGTAATATGAGTAGCTAATTTCTCTTATGTTAGGACTAGGAAATCCATGGTAGGATTGCGACGATGTAGCGAATAGACTAGATGGTTTACTTGTGAGAATCTGTCCCCATAGCAATATAACTGTACACCAATTTAGTTGAATGCATGCTTCTAAATTACATTAATCTGGTTAAATCGGTTAAATTCGTTCCTGGATTGGAAGATTGGAATGAACAGACCTACTATGAACAGTAGACTACCCTAATGAGGACGGAAGTTAAGTTAGCGGAAATCTAGGATAGAAAGTGGACCGGAAGGACCTTTCCTGTATTCTTCTCAGAATAGATTGTCTAGGCTATTTGCAACTGAGTCGATAAACTGCCATGGTGAACCGAAATCCTGACATACTCTCTTTTACTTGATCACTTTTATCACATTTTCTTCCTTTACTGCTCTTACTTTATTTCTCTTACCCTTTGACTTCCAGTAGTTTAGAAAATCAAATATAAAAACCCCATTCGTGACTTAGATAGACGGATTACAGATAGATACCTTGCCTCCCTGTGGAGATCGACCCTACTTATCACTAGCTTCTGTTAGTTATATTTAGGTTTATTTTTGGTACAGAACGACCGTATCAAATTTTGGCGCCGTTGTCGGGGAGGCAATTGGCCTATTTATCTCTTTATTTTCGTTTGTCTTGCGCCTCAAGGGATTTATTCCTTGAGGCAGTTCTTATCTTTTTATTTAGTGCTGTTTTGATAGGTCTACAGGTCTATTAGACAGCTTTCAGAGAAAGATTATCGAAGGCAAGGCTTGAGTACCTTCGATTCTTTAGCCAAGATGACGTCCGTCTTCCAACTTATAGCCCATTTTGAAGATCCAACCGTCAGAACTGACAATTGGAAGAGGAAAGAGTCTTGGGGTTGTGGAAGACACCAAAGTTTTGCTCCTCTTATACCGGTGCCATCACAACCGCTACAACAACAAGGTCTTCAACAGCCTTGTTATGCTAACCCACCGCAACACACCCCTCCTGCTGAAAAGAATGATAAGTTCGAGAAATTGTTCCCAATTGCAAATATCTTGGTTTCAAGTGTGGAAAAATCCAAAGCTCAAGACATCCGTCTTGAGAGGTTGCAGGCCCATGTAAATGGGTTGATCGAAAAAGTTGAGCTTCCTGAACTGAAGTCAATGATAGAGGCATTTGCATTAACGACGCAGAAGTCTTATGCGGAAACTGACATCCGTATAAAGAAGCTACAGACTTAGCTAAATCAAATAGCTGCCGAGCAAGCGTATGGGCAACAGGAAATGGTATATGTAGTTCATACCGAGGGCATCTCGTCTTATGAGGTACCCAATTCGCCTATTAGCGCTGATATTGAAAATACAAGGGTCAATTCCATTGTTCCAGAAGCTTATTGCGTCAATTCAAGAGCTGACATAAGTAAAGAGCTCGATCGAGACCATGCCAGCGCTCGATCGAGAGAATATGGAGGGAATGTGTTCGATTGACACACTGCTGGAGGTCGATCGAACGAAGCTGGAAGGGATTACCTCGATCGAACAGACACACATACTGTTCGATCGATCACTGCTGCGAAGGAGACCCTCGATCAAACAGTCACAAAGTCTGTTCGATCGAGCACTGCTGAAGAAGAAGATCTTGATCGAACAATCGCTGTGACTGTTCGATCGAGCAATATGAGTGAAGAAAGCTCTCGATTGAGTACTGTGCTACCTCGATCGAATTGCCTAGCCATGGACAACACTAGCACTGATACGTCAATAATGCCTATTACAAATGACAATATGAATGAGGATACGGTCAAAGCCTATCATATTCAAGTTCCTTTTCCACGAAGGTTGTTGCCGCACCGTGGATTCCTGGATCTTATATGGGTTCTTAACGTCGGTGAGAATTATAATAAGCTTATGGTACAGGTACCCTCTTATGCTAAATTTATTAAGCAGACTTTATGTTGTGAGAGGGATGCTAGTATTATTGAGACTGTAGCTATGACTGAAGAGTGCGACACACTTCTTCAGACTGGGACCCCTCCTAAGTTGTCTGGCCCAGGTAGTTTTTCCATACCATGTCATATAGCGACCCAATTAATCGACAATGCTTTATGTGACCTTGGTGCTAGTGTCACTGTGTTACCTTTATCTCTTGCTAAGAGATTAGGTTTGACTAAGTTTAAGCATACTAGCATTACTGTACAGATGGCCGACCGTTCTTTATCACGGCCTAAAGGAGTTCTCGATGATGTACCTGTCAGGATAGGGAAATTCTTTATTCCCGTTGATTTTGTTGTTTTAGATATACCCGAAGACCGTCACACTCCCATTGTTTTAGGAAGACAATTTTTGCGCACCGCTGGTGCAATTATAGATGTCGGGGCTAAGACACTTACCTTTCAGGTAGAAGGAGAGGATTTGGTTTTTACCAAGTCTAATGCATGTAGGGTACCCATGCGAGTCATGCCTTGTGATGCTACCCCTCCTATAGAGTCCATGGAGATACCATCTAATATTCCTTATGTGTCACATATTGCTGCTATTATAACACCTCCGCCCCAGTTTTGGAGCAAATTGGAGGAACATTACTTTGTTTCTCTTTTTACAGGTCTTGACAGGCTCGAGGACCCGGGAGGTGAGATAGGTGCTATCAAGTTGAAGTCTGGAAATACCAAGATAGATGACCCTGAGGAGGTTTTGAGGAAGTTATGTCGTCTAGGAAGTTGCTACGTGACGACCTTAGAGATTGGGATCCCAATGATTGGAGAAGCTGCTGTTCTTCGGTTGCCATGCTGTGGAGGCCGGAACGATTGCTGAAGTTACTGCTACCAGTCAAAGGCCAAGTAGTGGGCGATTGCTTTGTGTTGCTGGTTGACAAAAGAAGGTCGAGCTGGGACCTATCTGAAACTAGCGCTGTCCGGGAGACAACCCGGAGTTCAAACTATTTAGTTGTTTCTCAAACAATTTAGTTTTGTTGTGTGCCTTAATAATTAGCCTACTCGGCTATAGACTGTGAACAATTTAGCCCTCTTTACTTTGGCAGTACTTTTGTGCGGTTGCTATTTGCGAATTTGCTGGTACTCTTGCATTCTTTTCAAAACTTAGCTGCTATGAAGCCGCTAGCTGTGACCTCCCATGTTGCTGGCTGGTTTGGAGAGGTCCCTTCTTCACGTTATCTTGTAAGTTTTCCGCATCTACACTCTCTCTCCTTTTTAGTTTGCATTTCCTTTCCCTGTTTTAGGTACAATGAGGGCATTGCACGGTTTGGTTTGGGGAGGTTATGCATCCATATCTGTGTCTGCATCTTGTTTTTATTTGCATTTCTGTTATCACGTTTAATTTCTGTATGCATTGCTTGTTTATTTCCATAAAAATCAAAATCCCATAAAAATTTAAAAAATTCAAAAAATCAAAAAATATCCACGTTTATTTTTGCATATAGGTTGAGTCAGAACGGTAGATTTCCGTGATGATATTGCACTTTAACTTGTCATTTTTACTTAAGCCTTGCATCTAATTGATAGTTATTAGCTGAGCCTTGCGCATATCTACGAGTTTTTGTTCAAATTTAACTGACTGTTTAGACTTGACCTGATAAATTGGCAAACTACTCTATAATTTCAAAGATTTAGAGCCATATAACTGGTGACATTCATGACCGGTTTACATAGGAATTGAGAGTAGTACTCCTTGCATCACATGTCCATTACTTTTGCACATTTGTGAAATTCAATTTCTTGTCATTTGCATACATTCGGGCTTGTGGTCGGTGTCACATGCAGGGAGGAGCTTACAAATTCCCTTTCTTTCATTTTTTACTCATTTAGCTCCACTTAAGCCAAATTTAGCCTTTTTGATCCATTAGCTATATCCAAAATTAAGCCTGCCCAGTCAAGCTAGTTTAGTGTATCATTTGTGGTATGTTGATCCATGTTGCGAGTTTGGTTCGTTTTTATTGTTTGGAGTTGGTGAAAAATGAGGAAGGATAAAGGAATAAAAGAAAAAGATGTGGAAAAGGAAAAAACACGTGTGATAGAAAATAAAGAAGTAAAAAAGAAAAAAATTGACAAAAAAAAGAGTGCAAACACACGTGAAACAGGAAGAAAAGAAGAAAGAAGTTAAAATTTTTTGAGTTTGGTTGAATAATATGAGACCAATGAAGGGCACTCCTCACTGTGCTTATTTTTATCTTGTGACGGTCTCACTCCTCTGTTCTATTCATATATATATTTGAGGAGATAGTGTATTGGATAGTGAGAAGTGTGCCAATGAAGGGCACTTGAGCTTTATTTTCTAGACAGCTGAGTTTTAGATGGTCTTATATGGTCCTGTTTAGGAGCTAGCTTGAAGCTTTACCTCCACATTTCCATAATCTATTTTGCCTTTTCTCACCTGTATCCTCACTTTCCCATACTATTTGTAAGCCCTCGGCTGTGACAGACATTGTTGGTTGGAGTGTATGTGTAGTACTTGAATCGTCTATCATTTTTGTTGCATGCATGTTATGTAGGTCGCAGTTTAGGTGAGTGACTGTATTCTCTTTCCCTCTTACACATAATTATTCACCCTTTGCTTCATGAGAGAAGAGTGACCACGTGAGAGTACGATTTTGTTGGTCTTGCAAGGTCGATAGGTCAGCCTTGTTTATGGTATTCTTATAACTCATTTGCGTATTGACTACTGTAGCTATGATTGTTAATTTTTGATTGCATTAATTTGGTTCAAGTAGACAGGTTATAGCTAGCTCTGAGTTTTCATTTCCGTTCCTTTACTTTGCATTTAATTTGCTTGGGGACAAGCAAAGGTTTTGTTTGGGGAGATTTGATGCGTGAATTTTATATAGCTATTTCGTACTTTATTTGCACGCATTTCTATGCATTTTGTGTAGTGTTTAGCTACAAATGTCCCCCGAATTGTCTACTTTGGTTTCTCTTCTCTTATTTGCAGGAATGAACCAAATAGGAGCATAATCAAGCTTAATACATGTCCTTATGCATGCATTTAGGAGATTAGTTGAGTCGGAGCCTTAAGACTACTGTTTTGAGATGCGCAAAGAAGTAAGTTAGCTAGGCGAGCAAAGGAAGAACTTCAAATTACTAGTGCCTAATTTAAGAGTTATATATCGTGTTCTACAACAGATTTTCAGGTGATTCCAATTGGAGATGCAATCTTGTCCTCTTAGCTTTCCAACGCCACCTGAAACGCCCTGTTTGCCCAAGTAACAAAGAAATGGCAGCCGTTTGAAGTTCACTGCGCGAAGCAGGAATTGTGCGCTAGAAAGTACCCGATCGGGTACAATTCTGTTCGATCGACTCCTTTTTCTACTCAATCGAGTAGTGCCTATTTAATAAGTGTTTGATCGAGTACCTAAATTACTCGATCGAGAGGTTTTAGCTTGGATTTGCTCGATCGAGTGATATAAAAGTCCTCGATCGAGTATTTAGCTATTATACTCGGGATTTTTATCCCGTGATAGGTTTAGTTTTGTTAGTTTTCACTTCCCTATATAAGGGAGTCTTAACTAGGTTAATAGACACTTCTTATTTTACGTTTTAAGACTTCGCTTAATACCCATTACTCTCTTAATCTTTCCCTTCAACTTTCTACTCTAACTTTGCTCTTGGATTTCTTTGCTCGAATTTGGGTTGTTCTTTACGCCGTAATTCTTGTGTTTGTAATCCCTCTTTTCTTTATTAATCTTAATCTTGTTATTAATTTCTTTAATCCCTTTTTTCTCTTATCATTAATTTCTGCCCTAATTTCATTTATGCAATTTTATTGTTATTTCATCATGCTTTCAATTAGTTCATTCACTGTTATTAATATTGATAACATTAGTAATATGAGTAGCTAATTTCTCTTATGTTAGGACTAGGGAATACATTGTAGGATTGCGACGATGTAGCGAATAGACTAGATGGTTTACTTGTGAGAATCTGTCCCCATAGCAATGTTCCTGGATTGGAAGATTGGATTGAACAGAGCTACTATGAACAGTAGACTACCCTAATGATGACGGAAGTTAAGTTAGCGGAAATCTAGGATAAAAAGTGGACCGGAAGGACCTTTCCTGTATCCTTCTCACAGTAGATTGTCTAGGCTATTTGCAACTGAGTCGATAAACTGCCATGGTGACCCGAAATCCTGACACACTCTCTTTTACTTTATCACTTTTATCACATTTTCTTCCTTTACTGCTCTTAGTTTAATTCTGTTACCCTTTGACTTCCAATAGTTTATAAAATCTAATATAAAAACCCCATTTGTGACTTAGATAGACGGATTACAGATAGATACCTTGCCTCCCCGTGGAGATCGACCCTACTTATCACTAGCTTATGTTAGTTATATTTAGGTTTATTTTTGGTACAAAAACGACCGTATCACGAGTCAACCACCAAAAACAAAACATTCAAAGCCTTATATACTAAGATTTCCCGGATTCGTGAATGGTCAAGTACCAAATCTGTGACTACAAATCCTAGGATAGAACAAATCATGATTGCACTTGTGTGAAAGTGACAGGACAACTCGAAGACCCGCAACGTGGCTCGCGCCTCTTTGAGCAGCCCAGGTTGCCACGTCGCTCAAAACTCACACAACAACTTATTTTCCTATAAATACCCCTCAAATGCCCTCATTTGAGAACTTACGCGAGTGTCCGCCCCCTCTTTTCGCCCTTAAAATTCTCGACTCGATTTTTTAAGTCACAATCCGACGCGTATCTACGACCTACCGATCGTAAATACAAGCCTTACACATTGTTTGGTACCGTTATCGTGCATTCAATCACTTGACCGACCACTTCGACCACTACACCGTCACTAATCTTAATAAAACACTCTTTTTACTTACCAAAACGGTTTTAAACCGAGTTTTTTCCTACCACCCGAGTTGTTAAACTTACGTCGGTTTCTCGCAATTACCAAACACGTAAGTATGAGGGTGTAACAGTCCTTCTTTTATCATGTCTTCATTTGTTTCATGACTATAACATGTTAAAACATGCATAACATGATCCAAAACATGGGATAAACGAGCCAAAACTGAGTTTCGGCCTGAGGCAGAAGCCCCTTATTGTGCAAAAGGGCTCGCGCCTCAATGGGGTGCTCAGGTCAGGACTCAATCGTGTTTGTTCTCGTCTTTCCCCTTTCATCCATTTTCATATTTGTAATCGGTTTTTACCATTTCAAATATTTTCAAACCCTTTTTTATTTTATTTCATTTGTTTTAACCATAGAACATTTTTCACCCTTGGTTCCTCATACCATGATGGTTAAATCCATGTTTCGATGATAATATTTGGTTAATAACATTTAAAAGGTATTTTAAAGCAATTTATTTCATTTTTTGGAGGTATTTTAAAGCCTTTCATCATTTCTTTACATTTTCAAAAAAAGCATATTAGTCACCAACACAAAGTCATCCTTGATTCTACATACCATGCCGGATTTTACGATGACGAGTATCGACTAATTACATTCAAATGAACTTAAAACAATTAGTTTATAATTATTTTCAAAACTATTCATGTCAAGCTTGCCAAGTCGAACCCGACACCGAATATCATCAAAATAATGATGATTATTCGAGTCTCGTTCCTCAAATCAACAAATGCGGTCTAAACGACCCTTTTAAACAAAATCGGATCAAATACCCATTTTTTAATACGTTTTATAAACGTTTTTTCAAAAGGTCAAAATGTGGCATACAACCGTTGGTTGACCCGCGCCTAAACATGCTCCTTCTTTCTTATTTCCAAAACTAGGGGGAGACCCCCTTGCACTGCCAACATGCTTGCGCCTCATGCGGCTGCCTGGTGCAGGGTATGTTCCCTTTCCAGCATTAATCTAGGACGATCCCGACTCCGGTTAGCCCGGATATAGGACGGATCAGACGACTATTTGCTCATTCAAAATTATATTTGCAAAATGCTTCATTAAGACAAATGGATCACGTTATGCACCATAAACCTAATACGGTAAATGGATGTTTAATTTCCGTCTTGCATGAAAATCAACCATTAATCCAACTCGACATCTTATACTTGATACTTGGATTAAATCAACCAACTTAGAAAGGTCTCACATGTTAGGTTTAAATAATTGGATGCGCATTCATGCATTTAAACCGTTTTATCAATTTTTGTATTCAACCAACCAAGATCGATCAGTAGAGGCCGCTACCGCAGGCAGGATTGGGTGTCTGATTAAAGGGCTTCCCAATACGTACCTTCACCTCTTACTCAGAAACTTTGGATAGTGGACGACCTTATCCAGGGCGTACGAGAGTCATTCTAGAGATAGGATGCTAAAGAGGGACGATTTCCTTATATTTAGTACCTATGTCAAACGCTGCTTTGTGGTTCTATTTGATCGAGGTATAAAGTGGATTTTGAACAGGTTCTAAGCATCCCACAAATGCTTGGTGGAGACTCAGAATATCTCTAATCTTTTCGGGACCCTTACCGAGACGAAACCGACCGATCTAAAACGATCTGGTCGAAAACATTTTTACGCCGCCGAGCGTGGCTTTCAAAAGACCGCTGCGCGTCCGCAGATCGAACCGAACCCGCAGGTGGGCCATGTCCACAGATTGGCGACTCCACTGGGGATAACTAGGACACTTACGTCTTTGTGATCCCTAGATGGTGTGACTCGAACGAGGTCTTTATTGGAATGCATTAATTGATATTATGGTCACGGTCGGGTTCCTTGTCCGAGCCCACAACCTAAACCTTTTCGACCAATTGGCTCGTCCCGTCGGCGTGAGTTTACTCATCCCCGCGTTTTGAATCCTGATTGAGTCAAGCATACCATTAAAGTGACACATTTCTGTTTCGTCAAAAGAGCTTTCCTCACTTTCGAGCACGAGGCTAGGGTACCCTCCTTACACATTTTGTTTGGATTGGTATCCCTCTCGCAAATCGGGGTTTGATTGCTTGGTGTGTAACCCACCTTTCAAAGCCAAAACCCATGTCAGCATAATGCATAATATAATGAACTGTGAGTGCTTATGTGCTACTTGATCATAAGTCCTTCCGTGTCATTTTCAAACTTTTAAAAACACCCTTTTAAGCCGTTATAATGGCCGTTTCAAACCTCGGTTTTTTGCCGACCGTTGCACGCCTTTCTAGGCCGTCGTAATGACGAATTTCAAACCCGGTTTTTTATAACCACATTCAACATGCCTTTCTAGGCCGTCGTAATGACGATTTTCAAACTCGGTTTTCTACAACCATTTCAAATCACCTTTTAACGCCGTTATAATCGCCGCGTCTAGACACGGACTTTAACCCGTTTCGCGCCGACAATGGCTCTTTCAAAACCCGAGAAAAGCACACACCCTTTTCTCGAGACACTTTCGAGATCCCGAGGACCATGCACCGTCCCCGAGACCTCTTCAAACATTTCAAACTCGATTTTCAACACATACAATTTTGAATTTCAAAAACCGCCTTCAGAGGCAATACCTTGTTTTCCGAGCCGATTCAAACTTAAAACCGTCTTTTGCAAATAAACTTAAGACAATCCCTTCAACTGACCGACTTGCGGAGATCTCTATCTTCGGAAGCCGTCCACAAAGCGACAAATGAATCTTTTTGAAAATTTCTATTTTCGAAAACTTCAGTCCACTATTCCAATTCTGCCTCGTGTCTATCGAGTCGAAGCATACGTACTTATGGGTCTTTACTTATGAGTCGTCTCACCTCGAGACTCGTCCAATGGCGTCACGCCGTTACATTTGACATGTGTCAAAAGTTCGGTCAACACCGTCACGTCATAAATCGGGTCAGCACCGAAGTACCACGCACGGTCATCCTCGTCTTGTTGAGTCTGATCTTTGTCTCGTCCTTTGTGTTGTCTGCGTTCAGTCTTCAAACCGTGTCGGATTGAGTTATAATTTGAGCCGTTTTTCTGCCTCAGAGCTATGGCCCCGTCTTCAAATTCGTCCGTCAACATCAACAACAATGATAACAACAGAGATGTCACGACTCCTCAGCTAGCCAGCCTGCTCACCGCTCTTAAAGTCACCCATGATCGTGTCGATACTCGTATCGACACCCTGGAAAACAAAGAAGCTGGAGAACATAATACTCCACCTTTGACTGAAACTGAGAAAAGGCTCATGCTCTGGGAAGAACAGCTCCTAGCCCGGAGTAACAATATCCATCTTGAGAACAATCGAAGGTTCGAACCTGTTGGGGATCAACTACCTGAAAACTTTACCCTGACTGATGTACCTAAGTTCAAAGGAGTGGAGGACCCGCTCAATCATATCCGTGCCTTCAAAGACTACATGGCCATAAAAGGGGTCAAATAGGAGCTCTTCACCTGGATCTTCCCATCATCCTTGGAACCGATCCCTCGCCAATGGTACTACTCCCTTGACCCGAAGAACCTTACTACTTGTGATGAGGTCGCAGTTGAATTCGCCAAGCAATACGCTGACAATGTTGAAATCCAAGCCAATACTCGTACCCTTGAGGTCCTAACCCAGAACGATAAGGAGGGATTCACCGAGTTCTTAACCCGTTAGAGAAGGGTAAGTACTCAGCTGGTCAGCAAGCCGAGTGAATCAACTTTGGTGGAAAAGTTCGTCAACAATCTCCGCCCAGTGTATGCCAACTTAATGAGGTACCAAAATATTAAGACCTTCCACGATCTGCAAATTTTGGGGACACGCATTGAAGATGACTTCCGGAAGGGTGTCTTGGCCAAGACCACGGGCAGAGGCTACTAGGGATCCACCTCAACCGGATCTCGCCTTTATGGTCAAATGAACAAGATCGACGAGGTCAACCTCGTTGAACCATCTGCTAAGAGAGCTTAGCGCCCCCAGAGAGTGTTCACTAATATAGGGTCAACTTATGCAAGTGCCCTGAAGAGGCTCATGGACCAGGGAAAGTTACAACCAATCGGACCCACCCCGGATCCGACCGATGCTAAGAAATCCCGCTCCTGGAACCCTAATGCCTACTGTCAGTACCATCAAGGGAAAGGGCATGATACAGAAACCTGCTTCAAACTCAAACACATCATCTAAGACATGATTGAGAAAGGGGAATTGCTTTTACCCCCACCGACTAAGCCAAACAACAAAACAAACCCTATCGGAATCCACGCTATCTCCAAAGATAAACCAACTCTGGACTGCTCTCACCTCATCCTGCAAATTGATGAGGAGGTGAACACCTTGGAGAAAGATCCCTCGGACGGGGTATTTGTGTTAAGTGCCGCTACTATGTTCACCATGTTCCAACAGGTTGAGGAAGCCATAGCGAGCCTCTCCGACAGGATTACCCGACTTGACGATGCTTACCGCCGGCTTATCTTCAATCCTCCACCACCACGCCCGAGAGAGAGTCCCCCGAGCGCCCAAAACTACCCTCACCAGGATGGATTGCTCCTGCGACAATTCTGGCATGCACCTCACAATAATTATCCTCACGATAATCACCCTCACAATAATCATCCCCACAAAAATTACCCTCAAAGAAATATCCCTCACAAAAATTGCCTACCAAATAATATGATGCGTGTGTTTTATATAAGGTTTTTACCTCATTTTTACATGCATTTCTGTACTATTTTACGTGGCATTTAGCTACAAATATCCCTGAATAGTCTACTTTGGTTTGTCTTGTATAAATTGAAGGAATAGACCGAAGAGAAGATAAATCGAGCCTAAACTCGTCCCATTTGCATGCATTTATGGAGAACAAGGAGCCGGAGCTTGGAATCTATCACTTTGAAGACGAACTAGCTAAATTCAGAAGGTGTCATAGTGCCTAACGTGCCAAAATAGCTCGATTGACCACTTATCTAGTCGATCGAATGCTTTATACCATGAAGATTACTCGATCGAGTTGTTTATCTACTATATCGAGCAGGCCACAATAAGGACTTACTCGATCGAGGGGAATTTTGCTTAGTTTACTCGATCGAGCGGTTTTATTCCACTCGATCGAGTGGTTTGCCTTGTATTTGTATTTTTCCGCCTATTTTCGTATGGGCTTTTGTAATTAGGCTTTGGATTAGGTTTAAAGGGGAGATTTTCGTGTGCTACTAAAAGCAGTAGACTGCGTAACTCTTCCTCACTTACCTCTCCTGGATATTACTCACTGCTTCCCTCTTCTTTACTCTTTGCTACTCAGATTCGGATTTTGTAATCGGTATTATTTTTCCTTTTAAATTTCTTAATCTTAATTGCTATTTGAATTCTTCTTTTCTCTTATTGCTTTCATTATTGTTTTATTCGGTCCCTTTGCTTTCATTATTATCATGTTTAATTCTCATTATCTATATATTATTATTGTTGATTCGATAGTAATGTGTAGCTAATTCCCTTTTGCTAAGGCTAAGGAATCCTTGATTATGAAGGAAGAGTAATTGAATTATTAGTTTAATGCTTGTGTAGTCCTTGTTGTTAATCGCTGCTGTTAATTGTTTCTATCTAATTGAGTCGACGCAATCAGTCATTTATTCGTGGTAAACCATGACCTAGACCGGAAGGTTGGAAAGGGTGAGACTCGTAGTGAACATTAGGGCACCGTAGTGAGGGCGGAAGTTAAACTATTTGTGCTTTAGGGCGAATTGAAACCGGAAGGAGATATTGACTGCCCTTTTGACCATACTTGCATAGACCTGAGACCTAAATTGCTTGACTGAATGATCATGGTGAACCGACTGTCTTAGCTGCTTTTCCTTTATTTGCTTAATCTTTATTCTCTGCCTTTTTCTCTCTCTTTCTCATTAGTTTAGAACAACCCAATTAAAACTCCCCAAATTGATTACCGTGACGAACTTAGACAAAGTTGACATTTTCCCATCTCCCTTTGGTGATAGACCCGACTTTCCTAGCTATATTAGTTAGAGCCAGTTGGTTATTTTTGATAGGTAAACGACTGCCCTGTCAGAATACCCCTCCAAGGCGCCTTCGAGATCCTGAAATCAATGGCATCTAGAGAGATGATGTTGAAGATGTCTATATTGTCCCGGGGAATATTTTCCACCACAGCGCACTAATGCCTTGAGAGCTCAGATTACTTCTTTTGAGCAATTGCCCACCGAAAACTCGGATGGGGCTTGGACTAGGTTTAAGAAGCTCGTCCGTTCTGTGCCTCATCACAGTTTCAAGCGTTGGTTCCTATGGATCCAGTTTTACAACGGGTTATATCGAAACCAGAGAGATATCCTTGATAGTGTAGCTAAGGGGAGATTCACTAAAACATGGAAGATGATGAAGGGTGGCATTTTATTGAGGAGATGGCCATCCATGTTGCCGAATATGGAAATCCCCGAGGACGTGTCAAGTTAACGAATTGGTAGCAGCTGAAGTGGAGCGTCCTAGCAAAAGTCTAGGTAATGTAGAGATTACGGAGGATATGGGTAAGCATGCATAAGTTGGTGCAATTACCGAGCATGTGGAGATATGCGGTAGGTGCGGTATGGAGGGGCACGATCCCGTTGATTGTATGGCGAGAATAGAGCGCGTCATTGCTTATCAAAAATACAAGCAAGGAGTTCCTTTTTCTCAATTATATGAAGAAATGTCAAATGTTTCTACTCCTTCTACGCCAGTGCCGCAGCAAAATCCCCTTTCTATAAAGGAGGAAATTGCCGAACTGAAGTCCTTGATGTTGAACTTAACACGACAGTTTGGGGAGAAATGCAACAAGAATGAAACTGTCATTGTGGAGTTAAGAGAACAAGTCACGAAGTTAACACCCGCGAAAGACCAAGCTAATCATCCATCGACATGCGACCCAGTTAACGCCATCAATCTCCGAAGTGGCCTTGCCTTTAAGGGGCAAAAAATGCCAAAAGACGGGGTTGTGACAGCTGATAATGCCCCGGAAGAATAGCTAGACAAGTTTGTGGACGATATCCTTAATGTATATTGTCCCGTCACTCGATCGAGTGAAATTACCCATCAAGATAGTCGATCGAGTATAAATACAACTCGATCGAGTAGTGCTCAATTTGAAGAACTCGATCAACCAATAAATTATCCTCGATCGAACAGTCTAGCAGATGAAGTCACTCGATTGAGTGAAAATTGTACTCGATCGAGTGAGCCAGAAATCCAAGAGCTCGATCGAGTGGTTCAAACAGCTCGATCACGTCTTTTCCAAGACAAAGCCACTCGATCGAGTGAAAAAAGTGGTCGATCGAGTGCCAGAGCCAATGGAGATCCTATTTTGACATCCAATTCTGCTGCCGTGTCATCTTCCCCTGTTGTGAAGACGTCACGAGTCGATAAAGAAAAAGAGAAAGTTTTGGGTCCACTCATTGCTACCAGGGTACCCTTCCCTAGTCGTCTGAAGGACGCGAAGGTCGAGCGACAGTACGGTAAGTTTGTGGACGTTGTGAAGAACCTTCAGGTAACTGTCCCTTTTACCGAACTTATTACCCAGGTACCTACTTACGCTAAATTCATGAAAGAAATTGTGACGCGTAAGAGAGAGCTAAGTGAATTTGAGACCGTTTCATTTTTGGAAGAGTCTAGTAATTTACTTTTAAATAAGGCTCCACCTAAAATGAAAGACCCGGGTATCTTCTCTATTACTTGTGTTAAAGGCAATGTAGTTATCGATAAGGCTCTTTGTGATTTAGGAGCCAGTGTCAGTGTCATGCCCCTATCTATCTGCAAGAAATTGAATATGGGTCACCTTAAATTGACTAACATTACCCTACAAATGGCTGATAGATCTGTTAGGAGACCCTTCGGTGACTTAGAGGATGTGCCTGTAAAAATAGGCAAGTTCTTTATACTAGTAGATTTCATTGTTTTAGACATAGCTAAGGACACCCGGACCCCAATTATATTAGGAAGACTGTTCCTTTGTGCAGCTGAGGTCATTATTGATGTCAAACAAGGGCGTTTGACTCTTGCAGTAGGGGATGACGCGATTACTTTCAGTCTGCCTAGCACTTTAGCTCGGCCAATGATAGAGGACACATGTTATTTTGTTGATATTATTGACGAGCGTATTTATGACTTATGGGCGGGTTCTTTTATAAAGGACCCACTAGAGGCTCTTATGCTTTTGGATAAGTGTGCAGATAACCCAGATGACAATGATACTATGTTGGATTTGCTTAAAGATGATTTAGATGAGCGTGAGCTCACCGACGCTTAGGGAGAGCAAGTGGAACATATGATCAGTACCCTTTGCTCCATTGAGGTAAAGGTGCCTGAGCGTAAGCCTCTTCCCTCTCATCTAAAATATGTTTTCATACATGATACTGAGCAATATCCAGTCATTGTTAGTGTTAAGCTTGATAATGATCAAACTTCTTCCTTGTTAGTCAGCTTAAGAAAACAGAAAGCATGTGTTATTCTTTGACGATATCAAGGGGATTAGTCCCGATATTTGTATGCACAGAATAGAGCTGGAGGAAGATCACAAACCTTGCAGACAAGGTCAGTGCCGGCTTAACCAGAAGATGCAAGATGTTGTGATGGCTGAGGTAATGAAGTTGTTTGATGCTGGTATTATCTATTCCGTTGGTTATTCTAAGTGGGTGAGTCCAGTGGAGGTAGTCCCTAAGAAAGGAGGGACCACCGTGGTTAAGAATGACAAAAATGAATTAATTCCTACTAGAGTGGTGACCGGTTGGCGGATGTGTATAGATTACAGACAGCTGAATGCCGCCACCAAGAAAGATGACTTTCCCCTTCCTTTTATTGATCAAATGGTAGAAAGGATAGCTTCTCATAAGTTTTTCTGCTATTTAGACGGGTATTCAGGGTTCTTTCAGATCCCTATTCACCCGGATGATCAAGCTAAGACCGCGTTTTCTTGTCCTCAGGGCGTGTTTGCTTATCGCAGGATGCCTTTTGGTTTATGCAATGCCCCTACTACCTTTCAAAGGTGCAGGATGGGGATATTTTCAGAGTATATCGAGTCTATTATGGAAGTTTTCATGGATGATTTCAGTGTTTATGGAAGTGATTTTTCTAACTATCTGTCTAACCTTGATAAAGTGTTGCAGCGCTGCATTGAGGTTAACCTTGTGCTTAACTGGGTGAATTGCCATTTCATGGTCAACGAGGGAGTTGTCTTAGGGCACATAGTTTCTGATAGGGGAATAGAAGTTGATAAATCAAAAGTGGAAGTGATTCAGCAGTTACCTCCTCCTGTTAATGTTAAAGGAGTGAGGAGCTTCCTTGGTCACGCCGGCTTCTATCGCCGGTTTATCAAGGATTTCTCAAAAATTGCTAAACCACTTACATAGCTGCTACTTAAGGATGCCCCTTTTGTATTTAATGGTGAGTGTCTTTCTGTTTTTAATAGGTTGAAGCAAGATTTGGTCTCTGCGCCGATCATACAGCCTCCCGACTGGGATTTGCCGTTTAAGATAATGTGTGTTGCCGGTGACTATGCACTAGGAGCGGTGCTAGGCTCATGGAAAGACAAAGCTTTAAATGCAATGTACTATTCTAGCCGAACTCTGGATGAGGCTCAAGTGAAGTACACCACCACTGAAAAAGAGCTGCTAGCTGTAGTTTATGCCTTAGAGAAATTTCGTTCTTATTTGATTGGGTCAGATGTTACTGTTTTTACTGACCATGCAGCTTTGAGGCATCTCCTTTCCAAGAAGGAGGCTAAAACACGGCTATTGAGATGGATACTCCTTCTTCAGGAGTTTGTTTTGCAGATTAAAGATAAGAACGAAGCTCAGAACGTTATAGCTGATCATCTGTCGCGACAAGAGAGGGAAGATTCTTTACCTATTGATGAGTCTTTTCCTGATGATTCTTTATTTGTTGTACTGTCTTCTATTGTTAACCAAGAGCCTTGGTATGTGATACGTGCATTTTGTATAGTCTTTTTAGACTATTTTAGCACGTATTTCAATGTACTTTCATACTGTTTATATTGCATTTTGCCCCCGAATTGGCTACTTTGGTTCGTTTTGTCCGTTTTGTGGAAATGAACGCGAAAGTAGTGGAATCGTACCATTTTTGTCCTTTTTGCATGCATTTTGAGGAGACGGGATTTTCTAGAGTAAGACCTTGCATTGGGATGTGTGAAGGAACGGTCTACAAGGCAGTCGGTCACGAGTTTGAGCTGATTTGAAGGAAGAGTACTCGATCGAGCTGTTTTATCACTCGATCGAGTGGTTTCTATGACTGGATTTAGTCGATCGAGAAGTATTATACTCGACCAAGAAGTGCTGAAATTTGGAGTTATTCGATCGAGTAACAATTCTACTCGATCGAGTAGATTATCTAGAGAAATGCTCGATCGAGTGGTTTTGGCTGGCGTGGGCTTTAATTAGCCCGTGAACTTGTCTTAGTTATTGGACTTAGTAGTTTTTCTATTTAACCGCGCGTTACTAGGTCATTAGCTATCTACTCTATTCAATCTAAGTTTTATCTATCATTCATCTTCACAAAAAAGGACTGCGTTACTTTTTCTTCTTCACTGTAACTTTTGCTTTCCGATTTTCTCGCTCGGATTTGTTAGTTCTTTACACCGGATTCCTGCGATTGTAATCTCTTTCTCCCTTTTTAATATTAATCTCTCTTTTATTTAATTTATTTGTTTGTTTTGTTCCTTTACTTTCTGCCTTAATTACTTTTATGCAATTTAAATATCGTTTCATTATGTTTATCGTTAGTTCATTCAACGTTATTAGTTCTGACAATATTAATCGCATGAGTAGCTAATCTGTTTCATGTTGGCATTAGGGAATCTACGGTAGAAATGTGACGATGTAGTAAATAGGTTAGATGAATTAATTGTGAGACATTGTCCCCATAGCAATATATCTGTATTTACCGACTTAGTTGAGTGCACGCTTCTGAGTCACCTTTTTAATCTGGTTAAGTTTATTCCTGGATCGGAAGATTGGACTAAATAGACCTGCTATGAACAGTAGACTACCCTGACGAGGACGGAAGTTAAGTTAGTGGTAATTTAGGATAGAAAGTGGACCGGAAGGACCTTTCCATATCCGTCTCGCAGTAATTTATCTAAGTTGTTTACAGTTGAGTCACTGGACTACCGTAGTGAACCGAAATCCTGACATATCCCCTCTTTATTGATAGTTTATCATCATTTTTCTGCCTTTATCGCTCTTTCCTTGCTTCTCTTTCTTTTAAAGCCTTAATTAGTTTAGAAAATCAATTATAAACACCCCCCATTTGTGACCAAATAGACGGACTTTTACAGATATCTTGCCTCCCTGAGGAGATCGATTTGACTTCCCTAGCTATATAGTTAGCTTAGTTAGTTATTTTTGATAGGTACATGACAGCCCTGTCAAATTTTGGCGCCGTTGCCGGGGAGGCAATTGCCCTATCTGTCTTTGTTTCGTTTATTTTATCCGTCTCAGGGAATTTTTATTCCTTAAGGCAGTTCTTATTTATTTTCTTTCAGTGTTGTGTATGCCCAGGTCAGACAGATTTAAGTTAATTTCAGCTGATTCTAAGCCAGAAAGACTATTTAGGCATAAACTCCGTCTGCAAAGAGAATCACGAAAGGAAGACTTGAGTACTTTCGAACCAGAGCTTCAGCATTTCCTTTTTACAGAAAATCCATCTTTTGAAGAAGATACTTCTAGTTCTGTAAACAAACCAGTAAAGATGCCGAACATTGCTAGTCTGTAATACCCCGTATTTTATATAATCAATTAAACGGATAATATTATATATTAATTATTATACATTTTATATTACTAATTATATCGGGTTAATTGTTGAGTCGATAATTACGTTAAGCTATCGCAAGTTAATTGAGACGGGTTTATAAGAATTCGAAATGTGAGCTAACCCATTTGCCCTCGACCCATTTAAGTTGGCCCAATAACATGTCCAGCCCATTTAACCCTTAACCCTAAACCCTAACCCTAATAGTACCCTCAACCCGCCTCCCTCCTCTCTTACTCCCTCAACCCGCCTCCCTCCTTTCTTCAACACCAATCTCAGCCTTTCACGCAATTCGAGAGAGAGAGAGAGAGTGTGTGGCTGTTGACTACGCAGCAGGGATGAGCTAGGGACCTTTGTCGACAACTGTGGGTGGCCCTGGTGGCGCTAGTGGCGGCAGAAAAAGGTAAGAGCAACCCCCCTTTCCTCTGTTTTTGTATTTCTGTCGTGGGTTGATTGTTGTTTCGTGACTAAGGGAGGCGTTCCTGGTGGTTGTTGATGGGGTATAGGAGTAGTGGGGTATGTGACGAGTGTAGTGGTGGTGGTTAGGGCGGTTGTTGGTGGTGATAGTGACAGTAAAAGGCGGCAGCGACAAGGGGTGGTAAACGGGTTATAATGCGGGTTTTCAGACGGGTTTAGACGGGTAGGTTTGGGGTGGCGCCACCGTGGACTCGGGGGAGGTCGAAACGACAGTGCTATGGTGTCTGGGTGCGTGGTTTGACGGTGAGCAGGTCGGTGGTGGTTTGGCAGGGAATATGTAATTGCTGCGGTGGTGGTAAGGAGAGAACATGGGGTGTTTGGTGAGGCACGGCGTTGAACCAGGGCAAAAGACGGCCATGGTTTGACTCGCCGGCGAGAGTCGACCCTAGTGGGGGTGGTTGTTGGTGGCTGGGTCAGTGTGGGGGATTGGGCTGGTGGCTGACACGGCCTAGTGGTGGCGCGTGGGAGCGTGGGAGCGCGTGTGAAGGGACGGTGGCTGATGATGGGTTATTCGCATTGTTTTGAATCGGGCTTTTCATAGTTTAATCGTAATAATTCGTTAATTGGTCGTATTCTTAATTAATTTAATTCCCGAGTTATTTAAATAATTAAAGACGGGTTTTTGAGTCGGGTTGTTGAGTTATTCAATGTTTGATTCGGGTTTTTCTTAATCGCATAATCCGTTTAATCCTTTAATTATCGTGTTGGTTTTTAGTTCCGAGCTATTTAAAAATAAAATAATAATTAATGATAATTAATTAATTAGAGATGGGTTTAATAGAAAAGTTACTATATTGGGAAAGTTTCCATTTTTAGGAAGTTCTATCTATAATAACTCTCTATTTTGGGATCGGGAATAGTTAAGTAATTGTTATCATTTAATCATCTTTCAGAGGGCGAATTGTTGTGGAATATTACTGGACACCCGACCATTTGACTGCAGTACTGAGGTAGGGAAATACACTTGAATTATTATCGTTGTTGTTAAATTGTGTTGACTTGATTCATGGTTGTTGATTACGTTATGATTCATATACGGGAAGGTGATTGACTGAATTGATCGTATTGAGTATGATGTCACAACATCGGGTAACCGGCATGATTTTATGATTTATCAGTTCAGTGATCTATATATATTGTGTGGCATTAATTTCTTTTGAGCATTCATATGCATTGGAGACGGAGGATGTTGTGGCGATGTGGTGTGGTGATGATGATGTTGTGTTAAGGCCCAGGCGGGTTCTGCAGGACTTGCCCGTGTCCTCAACAAGCGAGTGGGCAGATCGGCTACGGTCGATATATATAGTCTACCGGGGATCGGTATGGCTGGGCGTTCCGGGTTAGGAGTATGAGAAATGAGATATGAGTTGAGATGGAGATGGAGGTGACGGAGGATCATGCATATCATATTTTGTTGTTTAATTGTTTTCCCTACTCAACCTCGTGGTTGACCCTGTGTATTCGTGAACACCTGTGATGGCCCAAATATTGGCGAGCAGACTTGACAGGTTTAAGAGATAGAACGGGAGCTTGGCGTGCGTGAGACACTGGATCAGAAGACTTAGTAGCTAGATCATCATCTAGAAGACTTTCACTTTTATTTATGTTAGTTCTTTGTAATTTGACGTAAAAGAGGTTTTGTAATAATTAAGTTAAAAATGATTATATAAATTGCCTTGGAGTTTAATTTGTTATTCACTACCTCGAAACCGAGATGGTAATGATCCGATTTATTAGGGAATGTCTTGACGAAGGCTTCTTTTATAAACCGGGGTGTTACAAAGTGGTATCAGAGCGAACGATCCTCAGGCCTAAACCAATGAACCCAATGAACGTAGGATGTGTCTAAATAAAATGAACCCCTGGGAATAAACTGTTAGGAGCTCACAGTGCGGTTAAGAAGGCGCCCTTAATGCGTGCTCTTTTGCCCTCTCGCCAACCAGGTAACCCGAGAGAAATTGAGTGAATGGGGTAGTTAGAAGGAAAACCTTGGATATAATCGAGTGGATGTACACCTTGAGACCCATATATTCTAACCATGCTGCAGGATAACGTTGCGGTAAGTATTTTGTATGAATGATGACGTGATCAAATGATGTTGTGGAGATCAGAAATAAATTTTTCGTGTTCAGGTTGATAATCAATGAAGTGTTGGATTGTGGCAATCGTGAGCGTGAAAATAATTGCGAATTAATGATATTTATCTAGATGGATGTTGAATTATGTGTCGATAGTACTATTATGTCTAATGAAATGCGGTTATGTGATCCCAAAGCCATGCTAGTATAGTATTGTGATAGTAATCAGAAACACTATTGAATTGCATGTTTCTAGTCATAGCAATCGTGATTTAGATGTAAGGAGTAGATCGAGATGCGAAGGGATTCTATGGGATAGATGGTTACGTAAGTACAAAGTGTGAGATTTAAGTTGGGATGGGTTAGTATACAAAGTATGTTCATAAGAGCTTGTAACATAGTAAAGAATGACCTAGTGCTGAAACTCGTTTTGTTTGATTTTACTCTTTAATTGACCTTACTTCCATTTCTTTTCTGTTTATTGCATATGGATGAAAATTTTATGGGAGATAGCCTCGGGAGTTAGTGTTCATTTGGCGTTGGTTTCATGCTTATAGAATATACGGATTAGGAGTAATAAATGTTTTAGTGGGCTGTGGTCAGGAAGTTCCTGTGCAGTGATGTTTTGACCAACGATTTTGTAAAAATCCTCATTTAAATTGTATTAATAATTTGTGCATAATTCCAACTCCATCGATCAGAAGATTCGTATATGTTTTCAAATTGATAAGCCACGTAAATTCTTGATGTCTTTATATTAAATGGTAAGTTTTGCAAACTGACCCAAGTTTCGGACCAATTGCTGTCACATACTTGTTTGGACCAACTGAGTTGTAAAATTCTTTAAAAATGGAATTTTTGTGCTTTAGACCTAATTCTTTTTCCCCTGTGTATTTAAATCTCCGTATTTTATAAAAGTAATATGAATCAAGTTTTAATCGAGCGGTTAATTGTTCGTGGTCTTTGGAAGTTACAACGTGAATCATGACTTTTAAAATGTGAATTCTATGTTGAGTTTTCATACAGTTGTTCGATTATTTCATGAGCCTTATTAATGTGAAATTATAGTGTCCTCATATGATGATAGTAGCACGCATGTTCAGTAGTTATGTATCTTAACAAGTGATAAAAAATTAAAGTTTAGTTGATAACATTGTTGGCATGATAGCATGAGTGGAATTGAATAACTTAATTTGATTCTTAATCGAGGGTGAAATATTTTATACGAGTCCAGTTGTTTGCATATTTTATATACATTTGGCATGTTGTAATATCTCTGGGGTGTTCATCATATTTGCATAGTGGTCGAATATATATAAATGCAAAACTATACTGTCATATCTTGGTAAAGTTGATGGCGTTAAATGTTAATTTGATTGTTCTAAATTACTCGCATGAATAATTACAATAATTATCTTTAAATGTTTACACATGGATGGTAGTAAGGATTATGTCTAAATGTTCCCACATGTAGGATGTCATCTGAGTTCTACGGTCCTTTATGTGAGTCTGTGTGCCTATAGTTATACTTATTGCTTTCATTGCATTAAATTATTTCAGTTGAACCTAAAACCTATAGCATGATAATAAACAGTGTCGTTATTCCTTATTGAATATGTTCGTATTATATTGTCATAAAATGCTAAAGTGATTCTTGCAATTGTAGCATGACATTTGACATATCTATATTCTCGAGTCGTTACTATCAATTATATTATAATAAAGACTGTTTATGATAACTATGTTGACAATTATAATGGGATAACCCTTTGATGATTCACATGATATGCATTGGTTTAAATGATAGTCGTTATAGTTACGTTTAATTGAGCCTACGAGTTGCCGAATTATTCAAATCGTGCAAATCAGAGAAGTTGTTCAAGTTGCTAATCTTTTATCGTAGCTAGTGTTTTACAAAGTATATGATGGCAAATGTATATGTTTAAGCTATTTATACGATATCTTTTGTTTTGTTGAAAATGAGTATACTAAGTTGCTAGACACAATTGAATGATATGGTTGCTAAAATGTGAAACATATGTGTGATAAGGAAGTAATGTTGTCGCTGTCATAGATCATATGTAGTTACTTTTATGGGGAAACATGTTTTCAGAATTGATATCGTGCAAACAATTTTGATAATTTAAAATATGAATTATGAGTATGTTGTTGATTGCTTAAATTCATCGGCCTAATTCGTGACCTAAACCAGTGAGTGAGTAAATGGTGGTATGGACATGTCAATAAGATCCTGTAATTGTGATGGATAGTAGTGGTATATCTATTTTCTGTGATATGTTTACAAATGTGAGAAGTCTCTTAAATTTTTTTGTTGATTTTACTCTCGCTCGTTCATTGTCTATAATTGATCATCAAATTTGTTTAGTTGTGAAACCGTGTAAACCTTGGTCCCTTTCTTGTTGTTCTTTTAGTTTGATGCTGTGTTTTTAAGTTAAGCATGAGCTAAGTAATAAATGTTACTTGTTTACAATCAGTTATTTCCATAATAAAATCTTGTTTCGACTTTAATGATTAATGCGCAATCTCTTATCATGTGTTCTTTCCTGTTACATGTGGTTGATAGTGATTTTGTTGCATAGGTATATGAAAGTTGAAAAGAGGTTACGAGGACGTAACCATGTTTCTAGTCGGGTAGGATTGTAAAATCTTAAGGTTTATGTTGCACTTGTTTGTAGATCGTAGTTTTGATCAAGTTGATATTTCGTTGTGGGGTACCTATGCAAATGAGTTATATATGTTTTGTTCCTACTTCTGTTAGTTGGTTGATGTGTAAAACGAGAGTGTAGTAAAACTACGGGTATTGAGTTATGAGTTAGCCTATGAGCCGAGTTATGTTTACGGGAGTTATGTTTACGGTCCAGTGTGACCATGGTGATTGAGTTAATTGAGTTTGAGATCGGAATTTAGATGGAAGATGACGGTGTTCTCAGGTGATTATTTAGTGGTTATACATTTTGGGTTCTCGGTAGTTATTAGTTGTAGTTAGTTGGGTTAAGTGAAGATGAGTTAAACTTCGGGACGAAGTTTATTTTTAGGAGGGCAGAATGTAACATTTCGTGTCTGTTATGTTTAATTGATATGTCAAAAGTGTGTGTTAACTGTGTTAGAAATGTGTGAAGTCCGTATGTACGATATACAATACCCTTCTGAGGTTTGAGTACGGGAGCGAACTTCGGGACGAAGTTCATTTTAAGGGGGGAAGACTGTAATACCCCTTATTTTATATAATCAATTAAACGGATATTATTATATATTAATTATTATACATTTTATATTACTAATTATATCGGGTTAATTGTTGAGTCGATAATTACGTTAAGCTATCGCAAGTTAATTGAGACGGGTTTATAAGAATTCGAAATGTGAGCTAACCCATTTGCCCTCGACCCATTTAAGTTGGCCCAATAACATGTTCAGCCCATTTAACCCTTAACCCTAAACCCTAACCCTAATAGTACCCTTAACCCGCCTCCCTCCTCTCTTACTCCCTCAACCCGCCTCCCTCCTTTCTTCAACACCAATCTCAGCCTTTCACGTAATTCGAGAGAGAGAGAATGTGTGTGGTTGTTGACTACGCAACAGGGATGAGCTAGGGACCTTTGTCGACAATCGTGGGTGGCCCTGGTGGCGGTAGTGGCGGCAGAAAAAGGTAAGAGCAACCCCCCTTTCCTCTGTTTTTGTATTTCTGTCGTGGGTTAATTGTTGTTTCGTGACTAGGGAGGTGTTCCTGGTGGTTGTTGATGGGGTATAGGAGTAGTGGGGTATGTGACGAGTGTAGTGGTGGTGGTTAGGGCGGTTGTTGGTGGTGATAGTGACAGTAAAAGGCGGCAGCGACAGGGGGTGGCAAATGGGTTATAATGCGGTTTTCAGACGGGTTTAGACGGGTAGGTTTGGGGTGGCTCCACCGTGGACTCGGGGGAGGTCGAAACGACGGTGCTATGGTGTCTGGGTGCGTGGTTTGACGGTGAGCAGGTCGGTGGTGGTTTGGCAGGGAATATGTAATTGCTGCGGTGGTGGTAAGGAGAGAACATGGGGTGTTTGGTGAGGCACGACGTTGAACCAAGCCAAAAGACGGCCATGGTTTGACTCGCCGGCGAGAGTCGACTCTAGTGGGGGTGGTCGTTGATGGTTGGGTCAGTGTGGGGGATTGGGCTGGTGGCTGACACGGCCTAGTGGTGGCGCGTGGGAGCGTGGGAGCGCGTGTGAAGGGACGGTGGTTGATGATGGGTTATTCGAATTGTTTTGAATCGGGTTTTTCATAGTTTAATCGTTATAATTCGTTAATTGGTCGTATTCTTAATTAATTTAATTCCCGATTTATTTAAATAATTAAAGACGGGTTTTTGAGTCGGGTTGTTGAGTTGTTCAATGTTTGATTCGGGTTTTTCTTAATCGCATAATCCGTTTAATCCTTTAATTATCGTGTTGGTTTTTAGTTCCGAGCTATTTAAAAATAAAATAATAATTAATGATAATTAATTAATTAGAGATGGGTTTAATAGAAAAGTTACTATATCGGGAAAGTTTCCATTTTTAGGAAGTTCTATCTTTAATAACTCTCTATTTTGGGATCGGGAATAGTTAAGTAATTGTTATCATTTAATCATCTTTCAGAGGGCGAATTGTTGTGGAATATTACTGGACACCCGACCATTTGACTGCAGTACTGAGGTAGGGAAATACACTTGACTTATTATCGTTGTTGTTAAATTGTGTTGACTTGATTCATGGTTGTTGATTACGTTATGATTCATATACGGGAAGGTGATTGACTGAATTGATCGTATTGAGTATGATGTCACAACATCGGGTAACCGGCATGATTTTATGATTTATCAGTTCAGTGATCTATATATATTGTGTTGCATTAATTTCTTTTGAGCATTCATATGCATTGGAGATGGAGGATGTTGTGGCGATGTGGTGTGGTGATGATGATGTTGTGTTAAGGCCCAGGCGGGTTCTGCAGGACTTGCCCTGGTGTCCTCAGCTGCGAGCTGGCAGATCGGTTACGGTCGATATATATAGTCTACCGGGGATCGGTATGGCTGGGTGTTCCGGGTTATGAGTATGAGAAATGAGATATGAGATATGAGTTGAGATGGAGATGGAGGTGACGGAGGATCATGTATATCATATTTTGTTGTTTAATTGTTTTCCCTACTCAACCTCGTGGTTGACCCTGTGTATTCGTGAACACCTGTGATGACCCAAATATTGGCGAGCAGACTTGACAGGTTTAAGAGATAGAACGGGAGCTTGGCGGGCGTGAGACACTGGATCAGATGACTTATTAGCTAGATCATCATCTAGAAGACTTTCACTTTTATTTATGTTAGTTCTTTGTAATTTGACGTAAAAGAGGTTTTGTAATAATTAAGTTAAAAATGATTATATATATTGCCTTGGAGTTTAATTTGTTATTCACTACCACGGGAAACCGAGATGGAAACAGTCTGGTTTATTAGGGAATGTCTTGACGAAGGCTTCTTTTATAAACCGGGGTGTTACATAGTCACTCGGAGCCTAAAGCATATTGAGGTCTTTACGGACTACTGTTCTACTATCCCCGCCACAAAGGGGGTAACTCAAGACAAGATTAAGGAGGTTCTATTTCCCTTTTTTTTCACTGACTCAGCCAGGGAGTGGCTGACTGATTTGGACTGTACGGCCGCGGGGGTCAGAGACTGGGAGACCCTTGCTCTTGCTTTTTATAAGAGATATTTCCCTTCACAGCGCACCAATCAGCTGAGGGCAAAGATCACAAGTTTCAAGCAGGCACTTGATGAGACTTTCTATGAAGCATGGTCCCGTTTCAAGAAGTTGATAAGGTTTCTTCCTCACCAGGGTTTTGATCCGTGGTTTCTGTCCAACCAGTACTACAATGGGCTGTACGATGATCACAGAGCCATACTTGATGCATCATCTAACGGAAGATTCCTAGAGAACACAGACGATGATAAGGGATGGGCCCTTATTGAAGAGATGGTGAACCAGTGTGCTGAGTATGGAAACCCTAGGGATGGTATTAGAACAGTTCAGGTAGTCAATAAGCAAGTTGCGGCGCAGCTGGAAGCCATGAATGCTAGATTTGATAAGTTGGAGCTGTATTCTACTGGGGAGCCTCAGACGGTTCATTTGCTTACTAGAGGGGAGACAGTCACATGTGAGAGGTGTGGGAGCAATGACGGTCACACTTCTGTTGGCTGTCTTACGGAGAAGGAACAGGTCCTTGCTTTCCAACAATACAGGCAAGGAGGGGTCCCTACTATAACAACCAAGGGGCAGTCCATCCCAATTTGAGGTGGACAAGTCAAAATGTGCTCAATCCTACCCATCCTTCGCAGTAGCAGCAGTCATATGTCCCTCCTCATAAGGCTCAACAAGGCTTTCAAAAGCCTCCTTCCTTTCCTACATCTAATCAAGGTGCATCATCTTCTAGTGGAGTAAGTAAGCTAGGTGAGTTGAAGACAATGTTGCTGTATTTAACAAAGCAGTGACAGCTGAGTGATCAACAAAAAGATACATCTATCAAGGCACTTGAAACTCAAGTTGCCCAGTTAGCCACAAACCAGTCCATAAGGAAACCGGGTCATTTACCGTCACAAGTTGATAAGAATCCACATGAGACGGTAAATTTGATTAATTTGAGGAGCGGTTATTCATATGAGGGACCAGACGTGTTGAAATCAGACCCAAGAAAGGTAATTACTGCTTATGAAAAGTGTTCTGTCGAAGAAAAGGAGCTGACGACATAGAAAGTACTCGATCGACTAATTTCTGGGGGTCGATCGAGTGAAAGTGCTGAAGAAAGGACTCGATCGAGTGAAATTTCTACTCGATCGAGTGAACAGGAAAAAGATTCTACGCGTTCGAGTGAAATTTTTGGTCGATCGAGTGATTTTGTTAAAGAAACGGCTCGATCGAATGGTATTTTTTGTCGATCGAGTAGTGTAGATAAAGAACAGCTTGATCGAGAGCCTGCTAGTGCTCGATCGAGTGAAATATCGCCTGAAAGACCTCGTTCGAGAGGAAAGAAGCGTTAGAAGGATTTAGAGCTTGATCCGGCTGACACGTTGGAAAGAGGAACAAGGGACTCGAGATAACCATCACAGTGCCCTTCCCGAGGCGTTTGCAGAGTACTAAGGCTAATCAACAATTCGGCAAATTTGCCGAACTCCTGAAAAGCTTGCAAGTCACTGTGCCATTCGCCGAACTGCTGACACAAGTACCCTCTTACCTTAAATTTATGTAAGAAATTTTATCGCATAAGAGGCACATTAACGACCATGAGACGGTAGCTTTGACCGAGGTAGGGACGGCCCTAGTTCAGAATAAGCTACCTCCCAAACAGTCAGACCCGGGTAGTTTTTCAATTCCGTGTCATATTGGTACCCATTTGATTGATAACGCGTTATGCGATCTTGGCGCTAGCGTGAGTGTCTTACCGCTGTCTCTGGCTAAGAGACTTGGTTTAACCAAGTTTAATTGCACAAACATGACTGTTCAGATGGTCGACCGTAGCAAACCATTCAAAAAATTCTAATACCTCTTTTACGAGGATTCCTTCGAAATCCCACTTACAACTGTGTTTGATCGACTCCTTTCTCTACTCGATCGAGTAATGCCTATTTAATAAGTGTTCGATCGAGTACCTAAAGTACTCGATCGAGAGATTTTAGGTTGGATTTGCTCGATCGAGTGATATAAAAGTCCTCGATCGAGTATTTAGCTATTATACTCGGGATTTTTAATCCGTGTTTAGGTTATCTTTTGTTTATTTTCACTTGCCTATATAAGGAAGTCATTAGGTAAATAAACATCACTTATCACATCTCATAAACTCTTAATCACTGTTTTTACTATTAATCACTGTTGCTACCTTGTTCTTTTGCCGGATTGTAAACTTCTATAACCTTTCTTCTCTTTTTTATATTAATTCTCTTTTGCTTATTCCTTCATTATGTTTGTTCTTTATTCTTCCTTTTCTTTTGCTTTATTCATTATTATGTTTAGCGAATTCTTCTGCTAGGATTTAGGGGATTCAATGAATTGATATTAGTTCCTAATTAGGTTTGCAGATCTATTGCTTAAATCATGTCTTTGTTGTTAATCACTGCATATAATTGTTCTTGTCTACTTGAGTCAACACAACTAGATAATTAATCTTGGTAAGCCTTGACCTAGACCGGAAGGTTGGAAGGGGTGAGACCTGCAGTGAACATTAGGATGCCTTAGTGAGGGCGGAAGCTAAGCTAATAGTATTTTATGGCGAATTGAGACCGGAAGGAGATATTCGTTGCCCCTTAGACCGATACAAGTGACCGATTTGTGACCTTAGCTGCAATTATCTGACATTCATTGATGACCCGACAATCCTAGTTATCTCTCTTTATTGTTAATCCCTTTATTTTTATTGCTCAATTTCTCTTGTCTCCTTTCTTAGTTTAGAAATCGTACTCAAATCCCCGTTACTCTTAGACTAACTTAAAACAGATAAATATAATTTTTGCCTCGATGTGGAGATCGACCCTAATTACCGCTAGCTTCTGTTAGTAGTACTTAGGTATTTATTTTTGGTACCTGACGACGGTATCAGTATGCAGATATAGCTAACTACGTTGTCACTGGCAAGCTGCTGCCTGACCTTTCTCATCAGCAGAGGAAGCGTTTTCTGTACAACGCTAAGCAATATTTCTGGGATGATCTTTATTTGTTTAAGGAATGTGCAGACAGTCTCTACAGATGATGTATTCTGCAGTGGGAGACCAAAGTAGTCCTAGAAGACTGTCACTCCTCTTCCAATGGTGGTCACCACGGTCCTTCGTGCACCGTGGCTAAGGTACTTCAGTCTGGTTTTTACTGGCCTTCTTTGTTTGCCGATGCTAAGGCTTTTGTTCCAGCTTGTGATGTCTGCCAACGATCAGGGAATATTTCAAAGAGACATGAGATGCCACAAAATGGTATCTTAGTGGTCGAGGTTTTTGATGTCTGGGGCATTGATTTCCAAGGACCGTTCCCATCTAGTAAAGGTAACAGGTATATTTTAGTAGCTGTAGATTATGTGTCGAAATGTGTTGAGGCAATCGCCTCTCCCCATTGTGATGCCAAGACCGTGATAAAAATGTTTAAGAAGGTCATATTTCCCCGATTTGGTGTCCCTAGGGTCGTCATTAGTGATGGGAGAATGCACTTTAAAGAAAAGAAACTAACTTCCATTCTGTCCAAGGTTGGTGTTCAACACCGGGGTGGTTTGGGGTATCATCCCCAAACCAGTGGCCAGATTGAGGTCTCTAATCGCGAGATTAAAGAGATCTTGTCTACGGTAGTTTCTAAATCACGAAAAGACTAGAGTCTTAAATTGGAAGACACATTATGGGCTTACAGAACTGCCTTTAAGACACCGATTGGGGCATCACCTTATAGGTTAGTTTATGGGAAATCATGTCATTTACCTATTGAGTAGGAATGTAAGGCTTGATGGGAAATTCATGATCTTAACTTTGATCCTAAGTTGTGTGGTCAGAATCATCTTTTGCAGCTAGATGAATTGGAAGAATTTAGGCTTAATGCCTATGAAAGCTCGCGCATTTACAAGGAAAAGACAAAGACATGGCATGACAAAAGAATTCTACATCGGGAATTTCATGTCGGGTAAAAGGTGTTGTTGTTTAATGTCCGACTGCGATTATTTCCTGGCAAGCTGAAATCCAGATGGAGTGGTCCTTATACAGTGACAACTGTCACCAAATTTGGATCCGTTGAGCTAGAGGGTTCCGAGGGAAATCGGTTCAAGGTGAATGGGCAGTATGTGAAGCATTATCACGAGGAAAATGAAGCAGAAAATCGTGTTGAAGTCCTGTACTTCGACGAGCTTGACGTGCCAGTTAGTTGATGCCAGAAAGGTCGTGCTGGACCTCTTAAACCTGCGCTCTCCGGGAGGCAACCCGGAATGTTTTGTTGAACTTTTTCCTTCGCATTTGATTTTTGTTGAATTTTAAACGCTAAACTATGCGTCCTTTGTATTTCCCTTGCTCTTTACTCGTGTTTTGCAGGTGCAACAACTCGATGGAGTAGTTTTTCTGCTCGACCGAGCACATTTGAGTTGATAATCACTCGATCGAGTAACATCTATACTCGATCGACAAGCTGCAAATCCACGATCACTCGATCGAGTAATAATTTCACTCGATCGAGCATTTCTGTCACCATTTCACTCGAACGAGTTATTCGAAGCCAGTCGATCGAGCTGTTTCGTCGTCCAGCTGATAGTTTTCGTCTGTTGAGCTGTTGTGTGACTATCTATGACCTCCCATGTTCATGGTCGGTTTGGGGAGGTCCCTCTTCATGACGTATTGTAAGTATTCTAACTCCACTTATCCTTTTCTCCATAGTTTGCATTCATTTCCCTATTTATGGTACAATGAGGGCATTGTACAGTTTGGTTTGGGAAGGTATGCATCCATATCCGTGTCTGCATGTTTTCTTGCATTTCCGTTTGCACGTTTATTTACTTCTGCATGCATTGTCGTTCTTAAATTCAAAAAATCACAAAATCTTCAAAAATTTTCACAGTGAGTCGGAACGTTTGAACTTTGACTCTACATTGAATCCTTACCTCTGCCTTGCATATTCTTGACATATTGTTGGCGTGATAATGTGCATGATCCACGAGTTTTTGTTTAACTCTTTTCTGAACGAAAAGACTTGACTCATATATTGGTAAGCTACTATATATTCTGAGGTTAGGGCCTTACAAACTGGTGACATTCATGACCGGTTTCATTTAGGATGTGAGTAGTACTCTCTGTAAGGGCCTCACATAGCCAAATTGCCCTTTTTGTCCTATTAGCTACATTCTATAATTTTGCCCACCCTAGCTGAGCTAGTGATGTGTAGCTATTTGGAATGTTTCACTGCAGTCTGGTTATATTTTTGATTTCAGAAGTTGGTGGAAGAATTGAAGGGAATGAAAGAAAATGAATGAAAATGAAAAAAAAATGAAAAAAAAAATGGAAATATAAAAAAAAAAGAGTTGAAAGAAAGAAAAATCATATATGAAAAATGAGAAATTGTATAGATGAATTTTACTCCCATGTCTTATTTATATTTTATGGGGAGTTGACAAGTTTATAGTGTATTATGAGTTGAGTGCATTGAATTTGCACCGTTCTGTATTATTATATTGAGAACGAAGTTGGGATGCAGTTTCATAATTTGGATTCGTGCTCCTAGTTTGGCTACTGACTCCACATTTCCAAATTCATCTTAGCCCCTTCTTATCCATTACCTCACTTACACAAATGTAAGTCCTCGGCATGTGTCTTGGTCATTAGTTTGGTTGGAATTCATATGTACTGTTGTAGAGACTTTATTCATGTTAACTGCATGCATGTTCTTATAGGTCGAGTTAGCTGAGTGTTATTTCTTCTATCTTTCACATATATACTCGCATTATGCCTGTATATGAGTGATGAGCGATCCGTAAGAGTCCGATATCTTTGAGTCTCGCAAGGTCGACGGTTCAGTAAGTCTGAAACATTGATTTAACTCGTTTGCATTTATCATTTGCCGCTTTGTTAGTTGTTTCATTAACTTGGTTTTGGCGGATGATTTGTAGTTGATGCGTTGGTCCCGTTCCACAGTTTATTCTTAGTTGCATTCATAGTTTGCTTGGGGACAAGCAAAGGTTTGGTTTGGGGAGATTTGATGCATGTGTTTTATATAAGTTTTTTACCTCATTTTTACACGCATTTCTGTAATATTTTACGTGGCATTTAGCTACAAATACCCCCGAATAGTCTACTTTGGTTTGTCTTGTCTAAATTGCAGGAATAGACCGAAGAGAAGAAATCGAGCCTAAACGCTTCCTATTTGCATGCATTTATGGGGAACAAGGAGCCGGAGCTTGGAATCTATCACTTTGAAGACGAACGACCTGAATTCGGAAGGTGTCATAGTGCCGAACGTGCCAAAATAGCTCGATTGACCACTTATCTAGTCGATCGAATGCTTTATACCATGAAGATTACTCGATCGAGTTGTTTATCTACTCGA
Organism: Silene latifolia; assembly: GCF_048544455.1. Classification (NCBI taxonomy): domain Eukaryota; kingdom Viridiplantae; phylum Streptophyta; class Magnoliopsida; order Caryophyllales; family Caryophyllaceae; genus Silene; species Silene latifolia. Next base: position 51,536,806 of record NC_133538.1, read on the forward strand.
TCGAGCAGGCCACAATAAGGATTTACTCGATCGAGTATTCTTTCTACTCGATCGAGGGGAATTTTACTTAGTTTAATCGATCGAGCGGTTTTATTCCACTCGATCGAGTGGTTTTCCTTGTATTTGTATTTTTCCGTCTATTTTCGTATGGGCTTTTGTAATTAGGCTTTGGATTAGGTTTAAGGGGGAGATTTTCGTGTGCTACTAAAAGCAGTAGATTGCGCAACTCTTCCTCACTTACCTCTTCTGGATCTTACTCACTACTTCCCTCTTCTTTACTCTTTGCTACTCAGATTCGGATTTTGTAATCGGTATTATTTTTCCTTTTTAATTTCTTAATCTTAATTGCTCTTTGATTTCTTCTTTTCTCTTATTGCTTTCATTATTGTTTTATTCGGTCCCTTTGCTTTCATTATTATCATGTTTAATTCTCATTATCTATATATTATTGTTGTTGATTCGATAGTAATGTGTAGCTAATTCCCTTTTGCTAAGCCTAGGGAATCCATGATTATGAAGGAAGAGTAATTGAATTATTAGGTTAATGCTTGTGTAGTCCTTGTTGTTAATCGCTGCTGTTAATTGTTTCTGTCTAATTGAGTCGACGTAATTAGTCATTTAATCGTGGTAAACCTTGACCTGGACCGGAAGGTTGGAAAGGGTGAGACTCGTAGCGAACATTAGGGCACCGTAGTGGAGGCGGAAGTTAAACTATTTGTGCCTTAGGGCGAATTGAGACCGGAAGGAGATATTCACTGCCTTTTTTACCATACTTGCATTGACCTGCGACCTAAATTGCTTGAGTGAATGATCATGGTGAACCGACTATCTTAGCTGCTTTTCCTTTATTTGCTTAATCTTTATTCTCTACCTTTTTCTTTTTCTCTTTCTCATTAGTTTAGAACAACCCAATTAAAACTCCCCAAATTGATTATCGTGACGAACTTAGACAAAGTTGACATTTTCCCATCTCACTGTGGAGATCGACCCGACTTCCCTAGCTATATTAGTTAGAGCCAGTTGGTTATTTTTGATAGGTATACGACTGCCCTATCAGAATACCCCTCCAAGGCGCCTTTGATATCCTGAAATCAATGGCATCTGGAGAGATGATGTTAAAGATGTCTATATTGTCCCAGGGAAGGAGAAACGGGCGAAAGAGATCGGTCACCTTACCCGGTCCGGAGGCCCCTATCAGAACCCGAACAATTCAACGGTCGTTCCAAACGACCAAGTCGTCCCGAAAGTAGACACTCAACCAAGAGCTCCTGAGAATTCGATCCTCAACTAGCTTCAGAAGGCAAAAGCCGAAATCTCAATTTGGCAACTGATCGCGACATCCTTGAGCATCGACATGCTTTGCTACAAGCCTTGGGAAAATTAACTGTGCTCTCAACCTCTTTTCCTGAAGAAATAGTGGCCCATATGACGAGGGACACCACTGACTTGAACAACCCAGTTATCTTCTCTGACGAAGATATCCCTCCCTTCGGGGCTAATCATAACCTTGCCATGTACATTACTGTACAATGTCTCAAGAAGAATGTACCCATGGTCCTTGTAGATGACGGATCCGCGGTAAATGTCATTCCCCTCAAGACTGCTCACAAGCTGGGTATTAAGGAAGCTGATTTGGTCCCAACAAATCAAGGAGTACGCGCCTACGACGGCACTCGTCGCGGGGCTCATCACTCTGATCGTCGCAACCGGACCACTAGAAAGGCAAACCAGTTTTCAGGTGGTCGACATCGACGCCTCCTTCAATATGCTCCTAGGACGCCCCTGAATTCACGCCGTCAAAGCAGTTACCTCAACTCTCCACCAGAAGATCAGGTTCCCCTTCAACGGGAAAACGATCACAATTCCTACTTCCCGATCAAAGCTGTCATGAGAAAGGGAATAGCCTCCCAGACCATTGAGAAAGATGATAATGAAATGTGGGGATTCCAAGCTGTCAATGCCATAACTGATGAATCAACACCCTTTGATTGTGACTCGTTCGCCAACCTCACAGTGAACCGCATCATGATGCGCCAGGGTTACTTCACGGGTTTGCCCCTTAATCCACTAAAGAGCACCTTACCTCCCTTAAAACAGGCTAAGGTCCCCAACATTCCCTTCGGACTGCGATATGAACCTACCAATGAAGATATCCAAGAGATAAACCTCCTTGTTCGGAAGCGTAAGAAGCACAGAGTTATCCTCCGTCCATATCATCTGACCCTCAATGGATACTTTGTCCCCGAGGGAGAATCAGAGCTCTACCATGGCTTTCCGGAGCCGATCTATGACTCTGTAGCGAAGGTCAGGTACCCGGGTGTTGAAGTCTTCCAGGACTACTACTTCATCCCCGACAATACCGAAGTTGCATCAACTGAGTCTAAGTCGTCATCATGCCTCGATGGACAAGCTGTCACCCTCCTCTATGGAAAGGATAACATCAAGCACCTCGACTATGAGGACATAATCAACATCGCCCTTAAGGACAATCAATTTGACCCAACTGTTTTGATCTTCGACACTGACCCGCAGAAAGCTACGCAAGGCTGGAGGAAAACCGTCAAGTGGACCGATTGCCGAGGCCGCATTCTCAAGATCACAACTGGAGAAGGCCCTATGTTCAAACAGGAAGCGGAGAAGAATCTGAATCTGAGTCTGAGTTTGAGTCGGAGTCAGAGTCTGTCAAAGCTTCTAACACTCCTGATGTCCCAGTCAAGGTCCCCTTCCTACTATTTTACCACAAGGTCGTGGCTGATTCATAGGCTGAGTCTACTAGGGCCACCCCCACTCCCATGAAAGGTGACAACCTGGAGCCTGTTCCATGGGCCACATCCTCTAATGCGTCGCCTCTGACCGACCATGAGATATCTGTCCTCTTCGAGCTTTTCGCTCGTGTCAACTTAATGAACGCTAAGTTTCTTATGACTCGTCTCAATTTAACAGCAATGCAATTCTGAATGACTATGAGGAATTTAACTTGAGTGACTACCTACCTCACCTAGCCAAAGAACTTGACAAAAGGGAAACCAGAACCCCTATCATTGAGGAGACCGAACCTATTAACGTAGGGACCGACAACACACCTCAAGAATTTAGGATAGGGACAACCATGGCCCCTCGGAAAGACAACAGTTCATTGACCTCCTCCACGAATACAAGGATGTATTCACATGGTCCTACAGAGACATGCCTGGGATTGACAGGGAAATTGCAGAGCACCGGATACCCATTAAGCCCGGAGCTAAACTTGTGAACCGGAAGCTACGCCGGATGCGTCCTGAATGGGCCTTAAAAATCAAGGAAGTAGTGGATAAACAATTAAAGGCTGGTTTCATCAAAGTGTCGGAATACTCTGACTGGGTGGCCAACATTGTTCCTGTACCGAAGAAAGACGGAAAAATTCGGGTTTGCGTCGACTTCAGGGATCTGAACAAGGCGAGTCCAAAGGACGAGTTCCCTTTGCCGCATGTTGACATTCTGGTAGACAACACTGCTGAACATGCTCTCCTATCATTCATGGACGGGTATGCTGGGTACAACCAGATCAAAATAGATGAGGAAGACATGCACAAGACTACTTTCACTACACATCGGGGTACATATTGCTACACAGTCATGCCTTTCGGTATCATCAATGCCGGGGCTACCTATCAAAGAACCGCTACCACTCTCCTACATGATATGATGCACAAGGAAGTAGAGGTGTATGTCGACGACATGATTGTCAAGTCAAGAGAACGGGACGGCCACATCAGCGCCCTTCGAAAATTCTTCGATCGTCTGCGGAAATATAACATGAGACTAAATCCTCAGAAGTGTGCATTCGGGGTTACCTCTGGAAAACTCTTGGGACATGTCGTCAGCAAAAGAGGCATTGAGATTGACCCAACCAAAATCAAAGCCCTTCAGCAAATGCCTCGGCTTAAGAACGAGAAGGAGATTCGGGGATTTCTTGGTCAGGTCCAATACATCAGTCGCTTCATTGCCAAGCTTACCATGATTTGTGAACCAATCTTCAAGAAACTTCGCGCCTCCAATCACACCGATTGGGACGATGACTGCCAAAAAGCCTGCGACAGGATAAAGGAAATCCTATCCAAACATCCTGTCCTCATGCCACCTCAACCGGGGATTCCTTTATCCCTATACCTAACTGTTACCGACACAACCATGGGAGCAATGCTAGCACAAACAGTCGACGGCGAAGACCAAGCCATCTACTACATCAGCAAAAAGTTCATTGAGTACGAGACAAGGTACAGCCAGCTGGAAAAGACATTCCTTGCCCTAGTATGGTCAACAAAGAAGTTGCGGCATTACATGCTCAGCTACACGGTCCACATATACTCGAAGATGGACCCGGTCAAATACATCTTTTAAAAACCCATACTAAACGGAAGGCTGACTAGGTGGACACTCATGCTGTCCGAGTTTGACCTCAAGTTTGTACCCCTCAAGGTTATTAAGGGAAGAGCAGTCGTCGATTTCCTGGCAGAAAATCCCGTCAACGAGGATCTAACGACCGGCACCTGGTCACTTCCTGATGAAGACATCCTTTGTGCCGATTCCGACGCATGGGACATATACTTCAATGGTGCATCTAATTTGTGAGACTTTGGGGTAGGAATCCTCCTAATATCACCAGAAGGAGAACATGTTCCGATCTCGGTCAAGCTAGACTTCGCCGTCACTAACAATGCCGCTGAATATGAAGCATGTCTCATCGGCCAGCAAGCAGCCATCACACTTGCCATCAAAAGACCGTGTGTCCACGTCGATTCCTCGCTCATCATCAATCAGGTGTCCGGATCATGGAAAATCTAAATTTACAGTTTAGCTCCCTACCGAGAAAAAATCAATCAAGAGGCCGAGTTCTTCGACCACGTCTACTACTTCCACTTGCCACGAGAGGAAAATCAATTTGCTGATGCCCTGGCAAAACTTGCCCCGCTCGTCAACATACCTGACGACATGACGTTGATGCCCCTATGTGTCGAGAGAAGGAGCGAGCCAGCTCACAATTGTGCCATCAACAACGACGAGGAAAGCTATGTCGAACCTTGGTACCAAGCCATCCTCAACTAAAAAACCAAAAACGAATTCCCTCCTAACTCTTACCAAAGAGGACAAAGAGCCATCCGTTTACTTGCATCACAATTCGTGATAAACCAAAACCAATTATACAAAAGAACACCTCAAGGGATTCTCTCCTTTGCATTGACCATCACAAAGCTAAAAAAGTCATGGGAGAGGTCCACGATGGAGAATGTGGCCCTCGCATGAGCGCAATGATGCTTACCCGAAAAATCTTGCGGCTAGGTTACTACTGGACCACCATGGAAGTCGATTGCCATAACTATGTCAAACATTGCCACAATTGCCAAATCTTAGCCAAGATACAACATATGCCACCATCCCTTTTATACACCATGACGTCGCCCTAGCCTTTCTCGACCAGGGGCATCGACATCATCGGGAAAGTTAAACCCGGTGGGCAGCAAGGGGCATTGCTTTGTCCTCGTCGCCATCGACTACTTCACCAAATGGGTGGAAGCGCAGTCATATGCAGTCTTGACCGTCAAACAAGTGGCCAAGTTCATCCAGAACAACATCATCTGCCGGTATGGCGTACCCCATGAAATCATCAGCGATCAAGGCTCTCACTTTCGGGCGGAAACTCAGGCCTTGATGGACAAATACAAGATCAAACGACATCGATCATCCCCTTACCATCCCCAAACTAACGGAGCGATGGAGGCAGCTAACAAAACTCTTGTCACCATTATCAAGAAAATGCAAGACAACTACCACGATTGGCCGAGCAAACTCCCATTCGCACTTTGGGGATACCGAACCTCCATTCAGACACCGACATGCGCCACGCCCTTCTACTTAGCTTACGGTATGGAGGCGGTCCAACTGGTAGAGTTAGTGGTCCCTTCTCTACGCATCCTACTTGAGATCCAAGTCCCTCCGGTGAAATGGACCCGTCGAAGGTACGAACAACTCACTCTTCTAGACGAACAGCGACTCAACGCCTTGCACAACGTCCAGCTATACCAACGACGTATACAACGGGCATTCAACAAGAGGGTCAAACCCAGGAACATCCAGGAGGGCGACTTGGTCCTCAAGTCAGTTCGAGCACCGCTACCCGTCGATCCGAGGGGAAAATTAAAACCCAACTGAGCCAGGCCATACCTGGTCAAGAAAATACTTTCGGGGGCGCAGTGAGACTGAGTGACCTAGATGGGGAGGACTTTACAAACCCGACCAACCTAGACCACCTCAAGAAATAGTACCCTTGAACCATAACAACCAACGATCCAAGCCTAGTTTTACAACTAGCGTCCATCTTAACCCTTTTCAAGTCAAGTTCCTCAAACGCGTTCTGATTTGAAATTGCATGTTTTATCGAGTCTAAGTTGCGGCACCTTGCCCGTTTCGAAGGTCCTTTTCTCTGTCAAAGGAAACGTCCATTGCACTAAAAAAAATCCCTGAACTACAAACATGGTTTGATTTCACCTCTTCAGGTGGATTCGTAGGCAGTCCCTTTTATACATGAGGGATACAACCACAAAACCAAATCAAAATTTACAAAACATTTCGAACTACTATCATGGTTTGATTTCACCTCTTCAGGTGGATACGTAGGCAGTCCTTTCTTACACAAGAAGGATACAACCATCCCCATAATAAAAAAACATCACTCACATCAACTTTAAAAAAAAACAAAAAATGAAAGAAAGGGGCAAACCATTCCCTTTCCCATAAAAACTCAAAAAGTAGTCTTTCTCCCTTCCTACAAAAATCCCACTTTCCCAAGTGCAAACGTTTAGGATGATTCAGATCGAATTGCCTTTACAAAATGGATGGAAGAAACAAGCGTTCACAATATTTGACATAAGCAATCCTCTTATTTAATTAATAATGGGAGGGATTACAATTTCAACAACAAATAAAGCTCGATGAGTCTACAACTTGTCAAATCTAAGGTGTCAACTAAAACACCTGACATAATAAAACTAGCACAAAACACACAATAACTAGCTAGTACAACATAATAAAAACTAACAACACTAATACAACATAATAATAAATTGGGTAATGAATGTCTTCACTCTTCCATTCTACCCTTGCCTTTTCCCTCGGGGTAAATCTTCCCCTTGCTCTTCTTGTTGGCCCGCCTAGCATGGATTTCCTCCTCGGAACGGATCCTCAACGAATCTAAGATGGCGACAGCCTCCGGTCTAGCACAAGACCCCATGTTAGGCCCAAAACGAGCCAATGCACGGCCCACAATGTTCTTGGGACCCGAGATTCTCCTCTTTGGTTGTCTCATCACATCCGGGCTAGCTCCATCAACATACTCCTCGAAGAAGGCACGGTTGGCCATGCCAACCTCTCCATAGTTCAAGGCGACGACCTCGTCCTTACGAAATTTGGACCTCTCTTCCAGGGACGGAGCTCTTGACCACTTGACATAAGCAGGAGTCACCCATGTCGTGGCAACGGGATTTGGTACCTCCCAAAGCGGCCGAGTGGCCCACCATCTTTTGAAGACCTCCCCAAGCTCGTAGTTTCGGAAAACATTCTCTTAGACAAGGGTATCTTGAGCGGGCACCTTTTGTTGACGCCCCATTTGCTTCATGAGCCTTTCGGGATAAATGAAGGAAGCAACCTTCAAACCCACCACCATCAAAGAACGAGGACTAGCACCCGAAGCGGGCAACCCCGTGAAGGACTTCAAGTGCCACCATGGCACCACCCAACGGATGTGAGGACCACCCTCCTTCGCCAATCTTGCAGCCCAATAAGCCTCGGTAGAAGCAAAGCTATCTGAGTACAATTTCTTCCTCATGGTGAGGTGACGGAAGGAATAAGAAGAAGGATCAACCGGAGGCTCTACATACCTTAGCCTCTCCAATAGCCACACTTGGAGGATCCTTGGGGGTCCGAATGAGGGAGCCTCTCCACAAGAGCCTTCCTTGTCGAAAGCTTGCATGATCTCTCCAAGCACCAACCACGATGGATCTCTACCATGCTCCATTTTCTCGACCACATGAACAAGGGTCATGCTACCATAGCATTTCGGCCCCTCCTTCTTCAAAGCATCAACAAAGAGGTACACATGGATACGGCAAAAAGCAAGAGCCCTTCTCCTAGACACCTCCGAAACATTGGCATCTAATCGGTTGGGAAAGATGTTGATGAGAGCCAACATATCCACACCATGTGGAGCAAGAAGGAAGTTGACTTGACTTGTCGACAAACCCAACATGAAACAGACTTTCTCCTTGTAGCCCAACCGAGTCGGAGGAAGCACCGGAACACAACCCGGCCACCCACCAATGGCTCCAACTTCTCCGACTAGAGGACAAACTTCACACTTCGGGAAAACGAAAACATGGTGCTTCGAATCCCAAAACCGAGAACATGCTTCGAGAAATGAGGATTGCACCCTGACTTGATGGAGCACCAACAATTGAACAACTCCCATGCAAATGAGTTGATACTTTTCGGGAGGCGACAAATTCCGGCACCATTGTCGCAACGCATTATAAAAGGCATCCATGATATATTTTTGTGGAAGAAGAAGAAGAGGTTTTATAGAGATGTTTTTGTCTTTTGGATGATAAAACAATGAAGCGCACACATAGCTATTTATATAAAATGATCAGCGCGTTTTTCAGAAAAAGGGGAGAGCTGGCTCCCATCGCCAGGCTGCTCGCGCCTCTTTAGGCCCTTCCCCAGGATTCCCGCTTTGACTTGTCTCTTTCAACTTGTGTTTTCTCCTGACACCTCAAACCTCCCGCCAGAACGCTCACGCCTCTTCGGGATGATTCTGGACATTTTGTGTTTCCTCACACTCACATTTCCTTATTTTCGCGTTTTACGAAATCCAACACGGTTTGCATGACGCAGCTTTAAACATACGGATTTTTCTTTCTTTTTTTAAGGGGGAAGGGCTAGTCGCCCTGTTCCGCGATGGATCGTTTCCATGTCAATCAAAATTCCGAAATTTTTTCGCTTTTTCAAAATTTTCCATCAAAATAAAAATCGATAATTGATAACACGACATTAGTTTTCCTCAAAAATTCAAGCGCTCACAAATTCGAGTCTTGACCTCAAAAAATCTAATAAAATACACTCGTAAAAATCTTTTCTAAAATTCTTCCCTGACGGATTGAGTTTTAAATTTTTCGAGTCACAGATTAATTTCAACATTTTCAACGCAATTTGATTCAAGACACGGGTTAATTGCTCAATTTTAAAATTAATTCCTTTTGAATTCCAAACGTGACGACTTGTCGCGAAAATTTTCAAAATTCATTTCAATTTTCAAAATTCAATTTTAACTTCAAGTCATCTTGGTTAATTTTGTTTTCAATCAAATGCTTTTATGTGTTTACGTTTATGCACATGTGCTACTTGTTGCCTGTTTTCTACACTAACGATGCAGGAATTGGTACAAAGCAAAAGGAGAATTGACAGCCGACAGCGCTCCTCCGAAACACAACACAAAAAAGCCAAAACTCACAAAATGAGCTACAATCCAAAAACACATATATACAAACCGCCTCACGCAAAATACATCGACACACGTTTGATGCGGACAACTGACCGTACAAGCAGGATCCAGTGCAAAAATCTATCATACAGACACTGGCCTAAAACAACCATCTATCATACAGACACTAGCCTAAGACAACGAACTGGGGGCTATCCGCCACATACCGAACTAAGCAGTCTCTATCCTCTCAAACGGAAAAGAAAGGGAGCAACACAAGAAACAGAGGAGCAACAACGGAAGCAGAGGTGGTTACCATGATGGTAATTGTAATACTACGGTTTTATGAGCCTCTGGGTAGTCTATCGAGTGGGCCTTACTCTGTCGAGTAAGGGTGTTTTGCAGTTTAAAATAGTTTCTGACCTGTTGGATACTCGATCGAGTAACCATACTCGATCGAGTAAGGGGGCACTCGATCGAGTACCTCAGCTACTCGATCGAGTAGCCCGGTTTACGGGTAATGTTTTGACGGGTTTTATTAATAATGCGGGAATGATATATAAGGCTTTCATCACTTTTCTCAAAACACTTTTACAATCTAAAAACCTTCAAGAGAAGATTAGAAGTTACGTTGAATCATTCTCGCCGCATTATTAGCAAATCCCGGAGCTAGAAGTGTCGGATCCTGTCGTTCTTTATATCTTTGTGATCCTTGCGTCGAGGGTAAGATGTACGTACCGAATTTGTTATATTTTATTAAGTTTCGTTAAACCCTAATTTTGGGATTGGGGGTTTTCTATGTTTATGTTGATGTGCTAGTGATTGTATGATTATGTGTATAGGAGAAGGTTCGTAGAGGAAAGGTTTTGAGACAGCTGCTAGATCGTCTAATGTTTGTGTTGCATTCTATGTAGGGTTTCCCTACTCAGTAGTATTTACATAATGTGTGGTGATTGTGCTGTAGTTAGTGGTTGTTGATTGGTTCAGACGGTTGTTGATGTTGTATTGTGATTTCTGATTGTTTGTCTCTGGTTCTCGAGATGCGTTCTCGGCTGAGTGGAGTCACTTGCGGGCGTGGCTTCACGCCCTAGTTTTGCCCTTTGTGGAACTCGCCACGGAAGGGGATGTTCACATTAATGGGACAGGGTTATCGCTCGGTATGATGAGCGGGGATTTGGTGGGTACGGCTGCGATCCCCCACTGGCAGGGCTGGTCCAGTGGATAGTCGGTGACGGAGATTGTTTGGAGTGGGTGATTGTGTGTGACTGTTTGAGCTGTGGTGTTTACTGTAGTGTTGGTTATATAAATTGTGTGATTAGTACTGACCCCGTTTGATGTTTTAAAAACTGTGGTGATCCATTCGGGGGTGGTGAGCAGTTATTGAGCAGGTATGATATGACGCGTATGGGATAGCTGGGATGAGTCATCACGTAGCAGTTAGAAGTCTTCCGCTGTGTCAGACGGTGTTTTGTAGCTTTGATAGTTTTAGCAGTAGACCTTTTGAGAACCTTGTATTTCAGTTTATCAGTTTTGGTTTTGATCATGTAATCACTTAAACTATGTTTACTTTTAAAGTACGTTTCCTTATTGTCTTATGATTATCATTGCCTCGGGTAACCGAGATGGTAGCACTTCCATGCCTTAAGTGGTCCTAGTAAAGCACTTGGAGTATGGGGGTGTTACAAAATGGTATCAGAGCGACGATCCTGAAACCCGTAACCAATGAATCCAATGAACATAGGGAGTCAATTAAAATGAACCCGGGGTAAAGGTTGTAGGAGCTAATGCAAAGGCTTAGGAGACGTCCTAAAGTCGCGAACTCGCCCTACAATTTTGAACCAGTCACCATGGGATATGAGTCGGGATCGCTATGTGTTTATCTTGTGGATTGTGTATCTATATAGTGATGTGTGACATGAATCAGTGGGTGTACGTATGTGGATAATGGGGAATGTGTAGAAAAGATGGTGATGATGTGATTTCGTATGTTGTTGATTGAAAGCATGTTGCATGATAGATGGTTTACAATGTTGGTTGGAATTGTTAGAAAAGTGTATGAGAATGATGAGTAATGTGGTGGAAAAAGGAAGTAGTTCATATGTGATATGATTATACATAATTTTGTTTGTGTAATTTTATATAATGATTTCATATACATGCCTACTATTGTTCTTATGTATATGTTGTATGAAGAATGTGGTTGAAATGGATGAATTGATTGAAAAAGATGGAGTGGCAATAGCATGAGAATACGAATTTTGTGATTATGAATATGTTTAGGTGACAAAGTGTATTTGTAATATTGTTGTATTAGTAACATGGAAATAGGATTTGTAATGTATGAGTATGTTTTGTCTTACGAAAGGCTATAGAATAAAAGCATGTGGGTAGTGCATGATGAATGTTGTTGCTTTGCTTTCGAAAATAGTAACATGTGATTGGGACTACTTGTTTTATGAGTATTGGGTTGTTTTTGTTTACCATGTTGTCGTTTAAGTTGTTTGGAGGTAAAATTAAGTAGTTATGTTTTTCGATTATAAAGAGGTTGTCTTTAAAATGTTATAACTTGATATATATAAATGATTTTAATGTGATTCTAATTGAAGGTGATAGCTTGTTATTTTACGATTCTAACGATAGGTATCACGCCCAAAACGACCAAAAAATGAGTGAGTTATGCCTGTTTTAAGAAAACTGGACAGTGCTGAGAAATGCGTAGGTACTCGATCGAGTAGCGTTGGTACTCGATCGAGTAGGCGGCACTCGATCGAGTACGTTAGTTACTCGATCGAGTAGCCCTTGTGATTTGTTTTACGTGCTTCTGATCTTCACCTACTCGATCGAGTAAGTCCCTTACTCGATCGAGTGGCCTGTACTCGATCTAGTGACCCCTGTTTTGGGTCATATGCCTATCTTTTGACTTCGTTGCATATTGTGTTTAATTCAAAGGTATTATTTTGCTTCTTTATGCATTGTTTTACATGTATGTTGGTCTTGACACGTAATTTATCCAATATTGTGGTGTAGTGAGTGGCACCTGTGGTGAGTATGAATTCGGTGGGAGAACATGAGTTATATGTGGTTGCGATAGATAGTGGAAAAAGAAAAGGAAGATCGTTATGGTTTAATTGAGACATAGAGCATGTTTTCTGAGATGAAATGAGATGAGTGATATGATTGTGTGTTGAGTAACGTAAAAGTAAGTGAATATGGGCAAGGGATGATGTGAGTCTAAGGAACGTGAGAATGAAAGGATTGAGAGTAAGGATGTGGATAGTGGCAACTTGAGATGTGTAAAGAATTATGGAGGGAGATGGTTAGGAGTCGTGTGGGTTAAGAATATACATAGTGAAAGTTCGTTTTAAAGGGGTTGAGAAGAGTGGTATATAGTGAACTTTGTGGAGACATGTCGCGAGGTGGATTTGTAGACAATGAGTGATTTTGGGAGATTTGGTATATTAAGAGGTGAAACTAATGTGGGATTTCCTTGGACAATTAGCGGTATAAAAGAAATTTTGATTTCTAGAAATGTAAAAAGAGAGATGCAATTGTTGAACATTAAACGTTGATTTTATGGATAGATTAGTGGCAAGTGTGAGTGATAGCATTATAAGAGAAGATCCATTGTAAGAAAGAGTGAGATGATATCGATATAAAATAGTGAGATGTGAGTCTTGGAGCAATAGAAAAGTAACCGGAACACTAAAGAGTTAGGTAGAAGTGATAAGGAGTTGAATAGTTAATTGATTTTGTCAAGTGTAAAAGAAAAGAATGAGGGGAGTAAAACTAGGAAAATGTTGACCGGAGTTATGTGACATAAAAGTAAGGAATCGTCGAGATGTATGATACTATCAAGAGTAAGTAAATTAATGGTTATACAGAAGTTTCAGGACAACATGATTAATCATGAGTTTCGAGGAATTAAGGGAGTAAGAAGTTGGTAGTGTAACACTACGGATTTTCATAAGCTAAATACTCGACCGAGTAGAGCCTACTCGACCGAGTAGTGTCAAGGGTGTAGTTTGTTTGGGTTCTGCCGAGGAATACTCGGCCGAGTATGATGAATACTCGACCGAGTAGAGGATACTCGGTCGAGTATGCCCTATACTCAACCGAGTATCCGGTCTGGCGAGTAATATTTCAGCGGTTTGATGCGGGAGTGTTTGGGGTTGTTTTATATTCTAAGGCAGTTTCTAAAACGTCATTTTAACCCTAAACATTTTACGATCTCTCTAATCACTCCCTAATCATTCTCTAATCTCTTTGTGTGTGTAATTGTCGTAATCCTTGCGCATAATCTCTCATCCTACTGTTGGTAATTTTCATTCCCCATGTCATTTTTGTTCTTTTAGGGTTACTGTATATATGGAATTTGGGGAATAGGGGGAATTGTGCAATGTGTGATTGTGTTATATGGTTATTGTATAGGAGAAGACTTCATAGAGGAGCCTTTCGATTGTTCGGTTTCCGTCTCGCTGTTGATTGCTAAGGTAGGGTTTCCCTACTCGATTACATTTAATTAATTAGAGATGTTGTGATTGTACTGTGTATAATTATTGTTATCTGCTGATCATCGGAGGTTGGGTGTGGTGGAGACGTTGTTGGTGTGGTGGTGTTGTGACGGTTGTGGTGTTGTGACAACTGTGATGCTGTGTGTGTGTGGTTGTGGTGGAGTCACTTGCGGGAGTGGCTTCACACCTAGTTCGCCCTCCGTGGAACCCGTCACGGGAGGGGATGTGCACATTAAGGGACGGGGATTGTTAGTCGCTCGTTGATGAGCCGGACTAGGTAGGGATGGGCTGCGGTCACCCATCGGCGGTGAGGATTACCCGCGATGGGTAATCAAGGCGGGGCTACACACTTCGGTGTGTGGTCGGTTCTCGTGTGTGAGATCGATGATCAGCTGGTGGTAATGTTTGTTGTCTTATATTGATTGAGTAGTATTGACCCCGTGTTGTTGTTTTGTAAAACCTGCGGTGATCCATTCGGGGATGGTGAGCGGTTGTGACGACAGTGATACATTTATTGAGCTTGGGGCGATCATGGGAGAGTCACCACGCTGGATTAGATGACACCATCACGAGCCTTAGTTATTGTTTTGGTAGTTGTTGCCCTTTGGATAATTCGTTTATTAGATTTTGGAGACTATGTAACTTTTATAACTACCGTACATTAATAAATGTGTTTGGACTGTTGCTTTTGATATATACTAACCTCGGGCAACCAAGATGGTAACAACCTTTCATGTTGGGGTAGTCCTAGTAAGGTACCTTGGTATGAGGGGGTGTTACAAAGTGTTATCGAGTGACGATTCCGGCACCTAAAACAAATGAACCCAATGAACTTAGGGAGTCTAAATAAAATGAACCGGGGGAAGTTGTTTGGAGTCGCCGCAAAGACTTGGGAGACGTCCCGAAGTCGCATTAAGGCCCTTACGATCTCAAGCCGGTCACATGGGGGGAAACTGTTGTATGTTTGAGTCATGTGAGTTTGATATTTATAGTTTGAATCTTGTGCATGGTTGGATGAAATGATGAAAGAAGTGGAATGTGATGGTTGTTGAAAGATGCATCGAGGATTGTTGACGTTAAACTTTGAGCATGAATATGTTGGCATGTTAAGTGCTGGAACATGGTAAAATATGAAAAGTGAATTGTGAAATTGTATCTGGTTGATATTGAGCATGAAGAATGTGATCATGTTACCTGTTTAATACAATGTTGAACATGAAGTATGGTAGTGGTACATGTGCATATGAACATGATGATTTTAATGCTTGATTGTTGGTAGAAGCATGTGATTAAGGTCATGCGTCTATATATGTGAATGTCGTGTTTAATTTTCATGTGAGTATGATAAGAGTTCACTTGTGTACTGGTTTCTTGGAGTTTTGAGTTGTTGTTGCTGCTTTATGCATGTTCAAATTGTTTTGGTTATTGGTATGAAGATCGATTACGGAAGGGTTGTCTTAAAACTGTCATAAGTCGAGTTCTAGAAAATATATTGTTGTGATTCCAAGTTGAGGTGATAGCTTTTCCTCTTACGATTCTAACGATAGGTCACACGCCCAGAATGACCAAGTAACGAGTGAGATATGATTGTTTTACGAAAACTGGACGTTGCTGAGAACTGCGCCGATACTCGACCGAGTAGTCCCTACCCGGCCGAGTATCTTTTATACTCGACCGAGTATTCCATATTCGGCCGAGTAATCTCTCTGTAGTAGTCTTATACTCGACCGAGTATGGTCTACTCGGCCGAGTATTCCCAATACTCGACCGAGTAATCCTTCTGCGACAATTGAGTTTGCTTCTGGAGTCGAAAACTCGACCGAGTAATATAGTTACTCGACCGAGTACCTTGTACTCGACCTAGTATGTTATATACTCGACCGAGTACCTCATTGGGCGGCCACTTTGAGTCGGTGGCAATGTTCTTACTTTTGTTTTGAGTCGGTGGCTATGTTCTTACTTTTGTTTTGAGCCGGTGGCTATGTTTTTACATTGTTTTGAGTCGTAGGGTATATACAAATGTATGTTTTGAGTCTTAACGCATTCTTTTATATGTGAGACGGTCTTGATACGTAAGTTACCGGAAGTTATGACATGGAGAATGATGGCTTATGAGGGACATGTGTTGGGTAAGGAAGACATGTGTTAATGTGGTTGTGAAGGATAGTGGAACAAGAAAAGAGTAGATTGATGAGCTAATCAAGACAAGGAGCATGTTTTGTGGGATATGATGAGTGATATATTCGTGGGTTGAGTAATATAAAAGTAAGTGCATATGGGCAAGGGTGATGTAAGTGTAAAGAAACGTGAGAATGAAAGATTGAGATGAGGGATACGAATAGTGGCGTATTGGGAGGTGTATGGATTTATGGAGGGAGACGGTTTGGATTGAGTTGCTTAAGGTTATATGTGATAAAAGGTCGCTATAGAGAGACGGAAACGAATAGTGTATAGTGAGGTCAAGTTATGCCGCGATGAGTAGACAGTGGTTGATTTGGGAATTTGGAATATCAAGGGGTGAGCCTAGTGTGTAATTCCTTGGGAAATTAACGGTATGAGGTAAATTTTTGGTCTTCTAGAGATACGAAAGGGAGATACGACTAATTGAAGAGTAACTGTTAGTGTGTGGACTTGATGGTGACAAGGGAAGTGAGAAAAAAGATAAGAGAGGATAAATGATAAGAAGAATGATAAGATGTTGATATGAATTAAGGGAATTAGAGTTGTGGAGCTATGGAAAAATAAACAAATTAGTAAAGAGTTAGGTAGGAAGAGAAAAGAGATGAATTATTAATTGGTATTATTGAGTAAAAAGGGGGAAATAAGGATGGAAGTAAGTTGAGAGAATGTTGACCGGAGTTAAGGAGCATGAAGGTAAGAAATTATGGAAATGTACGATAGTCTCACTAGAGGGTGTGAGTTAATGATTATATAAGAAAGTAGGACGACATGTTAGCCGTGAGTTTCGAGGTATTAAGGGAATAAGGAGTTTGTAGAGTGTTTGCACGATCTGAGATTTTGGTGGAGAGTTAGGTAACGATATGATAAAGGATAGAATTGGGAATAGTGTTGAGGTAAATCTTGTTGATGGATTGGATGTTCGTTATTTGGGATGATAACCAAAGAGAGAAAACGGATTGTTATATTAAGAAGTGATAGTAAGAGATCGAGTAGTCACATGAAGGATGTTGGTGTCATAGTAGTGTCACTAGTGGCTGAGGATGATGTTACTTTGGGGGAGTTAGTTGTTCTAATGAGGTTGATTTTGTGGAGGTGGTTAGTATGTTTAGTTGTGAGGAAGTATAAGATGTGGATATACGAGGTGTTCGGCACGGAAGTTAGGTACGATGTTATGGCTACATTTGCCTTTGAGGGGTGATAATTGTGTGTAAGAGAAGATATGTTAGGAAGGGCACCGAGTTAAGTCCTGGATAAGAGATATTCATTGTCAAGTGGTAACTTACGTGATCAGGATTGACTAGTTGGATGTGATTATGGGTCTATGATGTGTATAAATGTTTGTGTGAGGTTCTGACCTCACGAGAAGCGGTATGGTGTGATAGTCATAAAGTTGTTATATGAATGTTTGTGATATATGTTGGGTACGCCAATCTAATGGAATGAGGTTAAAAAAGTAATAATTTGATTGATCTGGCATGGATAGTTAAAATCGTAGGTGTATTGATGATACATGTATATTCCGTGAAAAGGTATGGATGATATGCATGAGATTCTTGTATGTTTATTCCGTATAAAATGTTGTGTTATGGTCGAGTAAAGCAGTTTTGAGTAAGTTCTCTTGTCCGGAGAGTTATACTGAGTTAGTGTTTGTGGGAATTATATGTGGGCGTGATGTTTATCGATGTGGTTGTTGTGCCTCGGGTGGTGATCCGGCCATGGTACTTCGTATTGTGATGCGGGCATTTTCGCGCTGCGGTGCGGCTGTTGGTGGCGGTGTTGCGATGCCGTCACCGGTTGTGGTGGAGTATACGGGGTGGTTACGATTTGAGTTTCGAAAGTACAGACCAGTTATGCACAGATTGTTGTTTTGTTGCTGTTGTTTCTTGTGAGTTTCGATTAGACATGTAGACTGTTGTTTTGTTTGTTGATGTTTCTTACCAGTTTCGGTTTGGGAATGAGGGTAGAGTATGATATGAAAGAGAGTTGTATATGTTTTCGTTGTTATCATGGTATAGTGATATTTTGTTGATGGGACACAGTTGTGATAGGTCATTATTCTGATAATTTTGATCTTGTTCTAGATGAGGCTTTGGTAGACATGATAATGATCTGATATATGCAAGTGATTCGTAGAACATGTGTGGTAATGATCTGATATATGCAGATGGTTCATAATTCTTTGTTGAGACAGTGAGTGTAGGGTGTTGGGTATTTAGTGTCGTGTTAAGTTATGTATGAGTCTTGCGGTAATGAAAGAAAGGAACTTGAGGATCTAGTGTGAGTGTACGTAACAAGTGTGGATCGTGAATTATGCTTTTGGCGATAACAGTTTTATATAGTTTATATAGAGAGGTATGTCGTGTTGCGGTAATGTGGAAGAGTTAGAGTGTTTGTTATGATAAGGATTGTGTGATATTGGTTAGATGGAGTGCAGAATGAGTTGAGGTATGAGAACTGTTTAAGTAAGAGAGCCTTGGATATAGGAATAGTAAGTGTTTAGATTATAGGCGGGTATCTTACACATGTGGTGGTGATGAAGATAATGAGAGGTATAGCTAAGGATCTAGTATTAGTGAGTTACGAGGACGTAACATGTGTCTTAAGAGGAGTAGGATGCGGCAAAGAGCGTTTGAGGGTTGTGCATGTCGTAATATTATTGAACGTAGAGTGTTGGTGTAGCATAAGGAATGGATGGGTACATATAGTTGTTGATAGTGTTAAAAGGCCATGGATGTGCTTGTAGTAGTTCGATGTTTAGGAGTGTGAGAATTTTTCGATAGTGTCGATAAAAGTGGATGATGATATTTATGAGTTCGAGAGTTTTGGCAGCTGGATGATGATGTTGATGAGTGTGATTAAACTTCGAGGACGAAGTTCCTTTTAAGAGTGGTAGAATGTAACATTCGGTTTTGATGGTTGATCTTCTTTTCTGGATTGTCTTGGTATTGAGTGCTATTGAGTGTTATGGAAGTGAGACAAGATTGGAAACATTATTTTGTGGTTATTCGATAATGTTATGGAGTCAATATTGAGAGGATATGTTATCTAGTAAGCGCGGTTACTGGAGCTGGTGTTAGGTGTCCATGTTTTATAGGTTGGGTTGGAACTTCGGGGACGAAGTTCTTTTTAAGGGGGGAAGATTGTAACACTACGGATTTTCATAAGCTAAATACTCGACCGAGTAGAGCCTACTCGACCGAGTAGTGTCAAGGGTGTAGTTTGTTTGGGTTCTGCCGAGGAATACTCGGCCGAGTATGATGAATACTCGACCGAGTAGAGGATACTCGGCGAGTATGCCCCTACACTTGACCGAGTATCCGATCCAGCGAGTAATATTTCAGCGGTTTGATGCGGGAGTGTTTGGGGTTGTTTTATATTCAAAGGCGCTTCTAAAACGTCATTTCAACCCTAATCATTTTACGATCTCTCTAATCACTCCCTAATCATTCTCTAATCTCTTTGTGTGTGTAATTGTCGTAATCCTTGCGCATACTCTCTCATCCTATTGTTGGTAAGTTTCATTCCCCATGTCATTTATGTTCTTTTAGGGTTACTGTATATATGGAATTTGGGGAATAGGGGGAATTGTGCAATGTGTGATTGTGTTATATGGTTATTGTATAGGAGAAAACTTCATAGAGGAGCCTTTCGATTGTTCGGTTTCCGTCTCTGCTCGCATTGATTGCTAAGGTAGGGTTTCCCTACTCGATTCTGTTTAATTAATTGGAGATGTTGTGATTGTCTTTGTGTATAATTATTGTTATCTGCTGATCATCGGAGGTTGGGTGTTGTGGAGACGTTGTTGGTGTGGTGGTGTTGTGACGGTTGTGGTGTTGTGACAGCTGTGATGCTGTGTGTGTGTGGTTGTGGTGGAGTCACTTGCGGGAGTGGCTTCACACCCTAATTCACCCTCCGTGGAACCCGTCACGGGAGGGGATGTGCACATTAAGGGACAGGGATTGTTAGTCGCTCGTTGATGAGCTGGACTAGGTGGGGATGGGTTGCGGTCACCCACTGGCGACGAGGATTACCTGTTGCGATGGGTAATCTGGCAGGGCTACACACTTCGGTGTGTGGTCGGTTACTGTGTGTGAGATCGATGATCCGCTGGTGGTAATGTTTGTTGTCTTATATTGATTGAGTAGTACTGACCCCGTGTTGTTGTTTTGTAAAACCTACGGTGATCCATTCGGGATGGTGAGCGGTGTGACAGAGTGATACATTTATTGAGCTTGGGGCAGTCATGGGAGAGTCACCACGCTGGATTAGATGACACCATCACGAGCCTTAGTTATTGTTTTGGTAGTTGTTGCCCTTTGGATAATTCGTTTATTAGATTTTGGAGACTATGTAACTTTTATAACTACCGTACATTAATAAATGTGTTTGGACTGTTGCTTTTGATATATACTAACCTCGGGCAACCGAGATGGTAACAACCTTTCATGCTGGGGTAGTCCTAGTAAGGTACCTTGGTATGAGGGGGTGTTACAGGTAGAATATCTGCATGATATGAGATTTTTTTGGTGAGTCGGTTGACTATACAATTAAGGATAGTATTAGGAAGAATGTTGAGGTAATGTTGTTGATGGATTTGATGTTCGTTATTTGGGATGTTAACCACAGATAGGAAATAAATCATGATGTTTAGAGATGAGTATAAGAGGTTTGATGCCCGGACAGTGGTAGTGTTATGGTTTGTGACTAGTGGTTAAGGGTGATGGTATATTAGAAAGGTAGCAATTCTAATGAGGTTGATTTTGTAGAGGCCGAATTGATATGTATGGTTGTAAGGAAGTATAAGATATGGTCAGATGAGGCGGGTGCTAATAGTTGAATAGTAATGGTATGGTTATACTTGGCATGAGGTGATGGTTGTGCGAATGGGGGAATATGTTATGAGGGGCATATGAGTTAAGCTCGGGCGACAGGTAACCTTTATCGAGTGGTAACTTACATGATCAGGACTGACTAGGTGGATGTGATTACGGGTCTATGATGTGTATAAATGTTTGTGCGAGGTTCTGACCTCACAGGAAGTGGTATAGTGTGATAGTTATAAAACTGTTATCTGAATGTTCTGTGATATATGTTGGACACGGTAATTTAATTGAATGATATTCAAAAAGTAATCATTTGATTGATCTGGCATGACTGGTTATACTTGTATGTATTCATGATATATGTTATTCCGTGATGTGGTAAGGGGATGATGTTCATGAGGTTATTATCTGTTTAATTCATATAATATGTTGCTTTGTGATTTAGTAAAGTGGATTTGAGTAAGTTTTTCTTGTCCGAGAAGTTATGTTGAGTCAGTGCTTATGGGATAGTGTAAGTTGTGATGACTATCGATGTGGTTGTGGTGCCTCGGGTGGTGATCCGGGCACGGTATTTAGTGTTGTGATGCGGGTATTTTCGTACTGCGGTGTGGTTGTTGGTGGCGGTGTTGCGATGCCATCACCGGTTGTGGTGGAGTAGGCGGGATGTTTATGATTCGAGTTTCGAAAGTACATACCAGTTACACATAAATTGTTGTTTTGTCTGATGTGGCTTACTGTGAGTTTCAGTTTGTACAGATAGACAGTTGTTTTGTTTATTGATGTTTCTTACCAGTTATGTTTTGGAATGAGGGTAGAGTATGATATGAAAGAGAGTTGTATATGTTTTCGTTGTTGTCATGGTATTGTGACATTATGTTGATGGGACATAGTTGTGAGAAGTTGTTACAGTAATTTTGATCTTGTTTTAAGATGAGGCATCGGTAGTCATAGTCATGGCAAGTGATTCGTGGAACATGTGTTGTAATGATCTGAAAGCGACAGGTGGTTCATAATCTTTTGTTAAGATAGTGAGTGCAGGGTATTGGGATTTGGTGTCATGTTAAGTTATGTATGAGTTTTGTGGTAATGAAAGAAAAGAACTTGAGGAGCTAGGGTGAGTGTACGTAACAAGTGTGGATCGTGAGTTATGCTTTTGACGATGGGAGTTTTATATAGTTTATATAGAGAGGTATGTCGTATTGCGGTAATGTGGAAAAGTTGAAGTTTTGGGTTAAGCTAAAGATTTTGAGGTACAGGTTAGGGGTGTGACGAGTGAATTGAAGTATGAGAATTGTTTAAGTAAGAGAGCCTTGGATATATGCATGGCGAGTGCTTAGAGTATAGGTGGTTATCTATGACATGTGATGGTGATGAGAATAATGAGAAGATATAACTAAGGATATAGTATTAGTGAGTTACGAGGACGTAACATTTATCTTAAGAGGAGTAGGATGCAATAAAAGAGATTTTGATAGTTGTGCATATGGTGGTATATTCACAGTAGAGTGTTGGTGTAGCATAAAGAATGAAGTTGTATATTTTGTGGTTGATGTTGTTAAAAGGCCATGACCGTGCTTGTAGTAGTGTGATGTTTAGGAGTGTGAGAATATTTCACTAGTGTTGACAGTTGGATGATGAGGTTATGAGTGTGAGTAAACTTCAAGGACGAAGTTCCTTTTAAGGGTGGTAGAATGTAACATTCCATTTGATGTCTATGAGTGTCTTGATATTGGATTTGGCAGTGGATGATATATTATGGAGCTAGCAGCGTTAGTGCATGGTAGTTAGTAGTGTATGGAGTTAGTGTCGGGAGAGTTTATGATGTTGTTGATACGACATCGTGAGCGATGTGTGGAGGTAGGAATAGTTGGTGGAGTTGGTGTTTAGTGTTCATGGTTTCATGTTTTATAAGTTGGGGTTTTGTTTTGAGTTCTTAGTAGCTTTGTTGCGCCTTGACCGAGTTAGTATGTTCGTTTTTATGTATGGGTTGAACTTCGGGGACGAAGTTCTTTTTAAGGAGGCAAGACTGTAATACTACGGTTTTATGAGCCTCTGGGTACTCTATCGAGTGGGCCTTACTCTGTCGAGTAAGGGTGTTTTGCAGTTTAAAATAGTTTCTGACTTGTTGGATACTCGATCGAGTAACCTTGATACTCGATCGAGTAAGGGGGCACTCGATCGAGTACCTCAGCTAGTCGATCGAGTAGCCCGGTTTACGGGTAATGTTTTGACGGGTTTTATTAATAATGCGGGAATGATATATAAGGCTTTCGTCACTTTTTTCAAAACACTTTTACAATCTAAAAACCTTCAAGAGAAGATTAGAAGTTACGTTGAATCATTCTCGCCGCATTATTAGCAAATCCCAGAGCTAGAAGTGTCGGATCCTGTCGTTCTTTATATCTTTGTGATCCTTGCGTCGAGGGTAAGATCTACGTACCGAATTTATTATATTTAATTAAGTTTCGTTAAACCCTAATTTTGGGATTGGGGGTTTTCTATGTTTATGTTGATGTGGTAGTGATTGTATGATTATGTGTATAAGAGAAGGGTTCGTAGAGGAAAGGTTTTGAGACAGCTGCTAGATCGTCTGATGTTTGTGTTGCATTCCTGGTAGGGTTTCCCTACTCAGTAGTATTTACATAATGTGTGGTGATTGTGCTGTAGTTAGTGGTTGTTGATTGGTTCAGACGGTTGTTGATGTTGTATTGTGATTGCTGATTGTTTGTCTCTGGTTCTCGAGATGCGTTCTCGGCTGAGTGGAGTAACTTGCGGGAGTGGCTTCACGCCCTAGTTTCGCCCTTCGTGGAACCCGCCACGGAAGGGGATGTGCACATTAATGGGACAGGGTTATCGCTCGGTATGATGAGCGGGGATTTGGTGGGTACGGCTACGGTCCCCCACTGGCAGGGCTGGTCCAGTGGACAGTCGATGGCGGAGATTGTTTGGAGTGGGTGATTGTGTGTGACTGTTTGAGCTGTGTTGTTTTATTGTACTGTTTGTTATATAAATTGTGTGATTAGTACTGACCCCGTTTAATGTTTTAAAAACTGTGGTGATCCATTCGGGGGTGGTGAGCAGTTATTGAGCAGGTATGATATGACGCGTATGGGATAGCTGGGATGAGTCATCACGTAGCAGTTAGAAGTTTTCCATTTGTCGACGGTGTTTTGTAGCTTTGATAGTTTTAGCAGTAGACCGTCTGAGAACCTTGTATTTCAGTTTATCAGTTTTGGTTTTGATCATGTAATCACTTAAACTATGTTTACTTTTAAAGTACGTTTCCTTATTGTCTTATGATTATCATTACCTCGGGTAACCGAGATGGTAGCACTTCCATGCCTTAAGTGGTCCTAGTAAAGCACTTGGAGTATGGGGGTGTTACAGTAATACCTCGTTCCTGCTCCACGACAAAAAGAAAAATTATGGCTAGCAGACTTCGGAGGACACGACAACCGAGGATCGTAACTCAGCATGTTACCCCGACATTGACCTCCAATCAGCAGAATTGAAGAGTGAAAGAGGAGCATGACAATGGACACTACCCCGATGTTGACCTCCAATCACCAGAATTCGACAACGATCAAAAGTGGCAACATGGGATAACACGCCCGTATTGAACTCCACTCATCGGGCATCCGAACCTCTGCAGACAACGACCAACGATCGATACCCGATCATTGGCCGGGCAAAGGCCACCAGGGAGAAACACAACCAATCCTGTAACAAAAAACAATCGCCTCTCCTCCTCCAGGAACATCCTCCTCCTCCAATGCCTCAACGACGAACCCCATAGGTCCCAAATAGTCCCCTGCGATCAAGGTTAAACAAAAAAAGTCAGTCGAAATTTCGGCATTATGACGGCGTAAATCAGACAAACCCAGAACAAACAAAAACAAACAACCTGCAAAACAAAGCAAGGGCAATCCCGCCCAAAATCCTAGCACAAAAACAATTTACTAAAAACGCAAAAAAAACGACTCGCCCTTCTTTTCAAGCAAAAGATGAGTAAAAAAAACCACAACAAAAACGGCACCCCAAGACCCACATAAGGTCCGCCAACAAACCAAAGTGCATTCCCAATGCAATGGGGAATTTTTCGACGGCTCAAAAAGGCAATTTATACGCCAATTTGAGCACAAACCGGTCAAAAATTCAAAAAACGACCACAAAAAAATGCACACGTGATTTTATCACGCCCCAAGGCGACCTAAACTACCAATATGGTCGATTTCAAGGCAAACCGACTCAATTCAAGCTCAAACAAGCGCTTATTTCGTCAGACATAAGACCGTCACAAAAGGCAAAAATTCCAATTTTGCCCACAATACCCAATAAAGATCCGTAATGGCAAATACAGTCTTTCCCGACTACAATGCAACCTAGTGGGACCCATTACCCAAGCAAATAAACTTGGCATTGTGAGATGAGACGGTTTTGTCCACCTCACTCACGTTTTTCGAGCATAAGGAGCGGGAACGGGGACCAAAATGCAAACTAAGAGCACCGCTATACTCCTAAACGGGTTTCTAACCTAATGCAATCATACTTTTCACTCAAAATGGGCTCAATCAAAAACGCCCAAATTGATTTTCTAGGGTAAACATCTCGCCCTAATTCAATTCAGCTAAAAAAACCAACAAATTCGAAATGATTCAAGAGGAAATTCATACCTTGAGATGATATTATTGTTGATAGCACGAATGGAAGCAAACAAAGGTCCTTCAATGGTGGATTTTTGCGAAAGGTTGAAGGCAATGAATGATGAATGACGAGCAGCCAAGCCTCACGTCTTTTACAGAAAAATAGGGCAGCCTCCTTTTATCGCCAAAGGGCTCGCGCCTCAATGAGGCTTCCCTTTGCTTTATTCAGCGAAATTTGGGCTTTGGTCCAATTTCCTACGCAAATTCTTCAAAATTCAACGACGGCAATTAAAACCGTCATTTCAAAAATAATAGTGAATTCAAAGTTCACTATTTCTTCAAACAAACGGCAATCAAAACCGCCATTTTCCCTTCAAAATAATAGTGGAAAATTCAAAATTCACTATTTCTTCTATTTTCAATTGCAAGAATAATAGTGAAAAATTCAAAATTCACTATTTCGTCAAAATTCAAACGACGGCGATTAAAACCGTCATTTTTGAAATAATAGTGGAAATTAAAATTTCACTATTTTCACCACACATGTCAACGGCAGCACATAAACCGTCACTTCAAAAATAATAGTGAAAATTCCAAATTTACTATTTCCTTCATATGTCAACGGCGGCACGTAAACCGTCACTTCAAACATAATAGTGAAGAATTCAAATTTACTATTTCTATCACATGACAACGGCGGCACATAAACTGTCACCTCAGTCGTAATAGCGAAATTTAAAAATTTGTTATTTCCTTCAAAAATTCAAACAAACAAGTAGTGGAAGTTCAAATTCACTATTCCTTCAAATATCAACAGGGGGCTTCCTCGTGGAACCTTCTCATTTCAACATTGATAGTAAAATACAAAATTCACTATTTTTACGGCGGCATCATGAGTCCACTACTTTCAAAACAAGCCCATTCGACGTGGCTATTCTAACGGTCAATTAACCGACCCTTCATGGCTGGCGAGCCTTACAACGCGTCACGGCTGGCGAGCCCTCCTCATATACGCACCGTGGTTGGCGAGCCTTACAACGCGTTGTTGCTGGCGAGCCCTCCGCACATACGCACCATGGCTGGCGAGTCTTACAACGCGTTGTGGCTGGCGAGCCCTCCTTATATAAGCACCATGGCTGGCGAGCCTCACAACGTGTCACGGCTGGCGAGCCCTCCTCATATACATATCGTGGCTGGCGAGCCTTACAACGCGTCGCGGCTGGCGAGCCCTCCTCAAATACGCATCATGGCTGGCAAGGCTTACAACGCGTCGCGGCTGGCGAGCCCTCCTCATATACGCCCCATGGCTGGCGAGCCTTACAACGCATCGCGGCTGGCAAGCCTTCCTCAGCTACGCACCATGGCTGGCGAGCCTTACTATGCATCGCGACTGTCGAGCCCTCCTCATATACGCATCATGGCTGGCGAGCCTTACAACGCACCACGGCTGGCGATCCCTCCTCATGTACGCACCATGGTTGGCGAGCCTTAAAACGCACCACGGCTGACGAGCCCTCCTCATATACGCACCATGGCTAGCCAGCCTTACTAAGCATCGCGGCTGGCGAGCCCTCCTCAGGTACGCACCATGGGTGGCGGGCCTTACAACGCACCGCGGCTGGCGAGCCCTCCTCAGGTACGCACCATGGCTGGCGTTCCTTACTACGCATCGTGGCTGGTGAGCCCTCCTCACGTACGCACCACAGCTGGGGAGCCTTTATCTGCAAACATGCAAGGACGTATCCGAAGATGCCTCAGGTATGACTCCTTCTTGTGGCTGGCGAGCCTTTGTACGTACTCTAACGGACTTTAAAGGACCCGCACGGACAGTCGACATACTCTAAACTGTTCCCGACGATAGGTCCTTGGCTAATACCCTCGAGTCGCCTTTGCATCGCCCTTCCCGACGGCAGGTCCTGGGCCCGAATCCTTTCGAGCCGCCTCGACGTCGCTTGGGTGTCCAGGTTGTTTATCTTCGACTGACCTGGGGGCTCTACTTTGACTTTCGCCCTGTCCAAGCCTTAGTCAATGTGGGGGCTCTATAGATACCCAGTATCTGCTGAGACTCCAACAAACACCCGATGATTATCGGACTACAACATGCTTTGGAATCGCGGCGTTTGATCGACAGTTTGTGTGCAACTTTACGTCGGAAAACTTAAAATCATTTCGAAAATAAAACATTTCAAAACTTTTCAAAAGTACCTGGAGTGTTTAATGCATGATGACGGGGTCGCAATGACACTAACTAGCGTCAAAACCGACTCAAAAATTCAAATCCCGAGTCCAACAACGAGTCAAACCGAGTCAACCACCAAAAACAAAACATTCAAAGCCTTCTATACTAAGATTTCTCGGATTCATGAATGGTCAAGTACCAAACATGTGACTAAAAATCCTAGGATAGAACAAATCATGATTGCACTTGTGTGAACGTGACAGGACAACTCGAAGACCTGCGATGTGGCTCACGCCTCTTTGAGCAGCCCAGGTGGCCACGTTGCTCAACACTCACACAACCACTCATTTTCCTATAAATACCCCTTAAATGCCCCCATTTGAACTTACGCGAGTGTCCGCCCCCTCTTTTCTCCCTTAAAATTCTCGACTCGACTTCTTAAGTCACAATCCGACGCGTATTCACGACCTACCCATCATAAATACAAGCCTTGCACAATGTTTGGTACCGTCATTGTGCATTAAATCACTTGACCGACCACTTCGACCACTACACCATCACTAATATTAATAAAACACTCTTTTTACTTACCAAAACGGTTTTAAACCGAGTCTTTTCCGACCAAACGAGTTGTTACACTTACGTCGGTTTCTCGCCATAACCAAACATGTAAGTATGAGGGTGTAAAAATCCTTCTTTTATCATGTCTTCATTTGTTTCATGACTATAACATGCTAAAACATGCATAACATGATCCAAAACATGGGATAAACGAGCCAAAACTGAGTTTTGGCCTGGGGCAGAAGCCCCTTATTGTGCAAAAGGGCTCGCGCCTCAATAGGGTGCCCAGGTCAGAACTCAACCGTGTTTGTTCTCGTCTTTCCCCTTTAATCCATTTTCATATTTTTAATCGGTTTTACAATTTCAAATATTTTCAAACCCTTTTTTTTATTTCATTTGTTTTAACCATAGAACATTTTTCACCCTTGGTTCCTCATACCATGACGGTTAAATCCGTGTTTTGATGATAATATTTGGTTAATAACATTTAAAAGGTATTTTAAAGCCATTTATTTCATTTTTGGGAGGTATTTTAAAGCCTTTCATCATTTCTTTACATTTTCAAAACACGCATATTAGTCACCAACACAAAGTCATCCTTGGTTCTACATACCATGCCGGATTTTAAACCGGGTACGATGATGAGTATTGACTAATTACATTTAAATGAACTTAGAACAATTAGCTCAGAATTATTTTCAAAACTATTCCTGTCAAGCTTGCCAAGTCGAACCCGACACCGAATATCATCAAAATAATGATGATTATTCGAGTCTCGTTCCTCAAATCAACAAATGCGGTCTAAACGACCCTTTTAAACCAAATCGGATCAAATACCCATTTTTCAATACGTTTTATAAACATTTTTTCAAAAGGTCAGAACACGGCATACAACCGTTGGTTGACCCGCGCCTAAACAGGCTCCTTCTTTCTTATTTCCAAAACCAGAGGGAGAACCCTTGCACTACCAACAGGCTCGCGCCTCATGCGGCTGCCTGGTGCAGGGTCTGTTCCCTTTCCAGCATTAGTCTAGGACGATCCCGACTCCGGTTAGCCCGGATATAGGACGGATCAGACGAATATTTGCTCATTCAAAATCATATTTGCAAAATGCTTCATTAAGACAAATGGATCACCTTATGCACCATAAACCTAATACGGTAAATGGTTGTTTAATTTCCGTCTTGCATGCAAATCAACCATTAATCCAACTCGACATCTTATACTTAATACTAGGATTAAATCAACCGACTTAGAAAGCTCTCACATGTTAGGTTTAAATTATTGGATGCGCATTCATGCATTTAAACCGTTTTATCAATTTTTGCATTCAACCAACCAAGATCGATCAGTAGAGGCCGCTACCGCGGGCGGGACGGGGTGTCTGATTAAAGGGCTTCTCAATACGTACCTTCACCTCTTACTCAGAAACTTTGGATAGTGGACGACCTTATCCAGGGCGTAAGAGACTCATTCTAGAGATTGGATGCTAAAGAGGGACAATTTCCTTATCTTTAGTACCTATGTCAAACGCTGCTTTGTGATTCGATTTGACCGAGGTATAAAGTGGATTTCGAACGGGTTCCAAGCATCCCACAAATGCTTGGTGGCGACTCCGAACATCTCTAATCGTTTCGAGACCGTTACCGATATGAAACCGACCTATCTAAAACGATCTGGTCGAAAGCATTTTTACGCCGCCGAGCGTGGCTTTCAAAAGACCGATGCGAATCCGCAGATCGAACCGGACCCGCAGGTGGGCCATGTCCACACACACCTATAGGAACAAACCCCAATTGATAACTAATTAATTGTATGACATACAATTTATTTAGTCCCTTGATTTATAGACTAAAAGGTTAGTCGATTATTTTAGAGATATTTTGAGTTGCGGACCCGAGGCACGACAGTTATTATTTAATTATGCGATAATTGAATAATAAATTTTGGGAGACGGGTTTTAGTTAATTAATTGTTAATTCACTAAAATTGTACTAATTGATTAATATGACTAATATTAGTACGTAAATAATATGTGTAGCGGTACACGTATATTTACGGAGTGATTTAGACGAAATTAATTGGAAGAATTTAAACATAATATGATGTTTAAATAAAATTTACATGTATTTGTGCGACAAATATAAGAACCAAAATGGACCCGTAAATGGGATATTGGACTGTGTAAATGGAGTGTAGTGGATGATCATAATCATTTCACTTTGCTTGATTTTTCTTCCATAAGTTGTCATGTGATGATTATGCATGTAGTAATGAATTGGACAAAAAAAATAAGAAAAATCACTTCCTCACTCCACCGGTTACTTTCCCCCCCTTATACACTAGTCCCATTGTTGTTCATTTTTTATACTACACTTTGAACATTTGCATGTGTAGTTCTCTCATCTCTCTCAAATAATAAAACCCATTATTTACTAAGTTGTCAGTAAACAAAAAAATTACTAAGTTTTCTTTAGTAATATTCACATATTATCAAGGGTTAATTTTACAAGTATCTAGTTAATACTTGTAAGATTATTTTGGGTGTTGTTCTTGGGTGCAACTTGAAGGAGACTTTCTTTTGAAGGTTTTTTTAGGAGGATCATCCATCTTTATTTGGCTCAAAAACAAACTAGATAGGTGATCTAGTTTGTGCCCATTTTACCATAAATATCAATGTAAGGAAATTGTTTTTCCTCAATCTTTATTTTTATGCTTTTATATTAGCATGCATGTTACATAGATCACTAAATGAACATATTATGAGATAATTTGTTACTAATTAGAGAGTATAATTAGGATCTATGATCTTTCAATTTTCCAGCAACTTATAGGCTTACAACTTATCGTAAGATCGCCTATCTCAACCAAGGGAGGCTTAGTGTCTCTGAATATATCGACGAGTTTTAGAATCTCACTCTGATGGGAGATTTAGAAGAGAGTGAAGAATTAAAGGTGGCTCGATTTCTTCGTGGATTAAATCGTAACATAGCCAATTCGGTTGAATTACAATCCTACGCTGATTTCGATTCTTTATGTAACTTGTGTCTAAAGGTTGAAGCTCAAGGGAAGGCTAAATTCACACCGACCTATAGTGAGAGTAGCCAAAATTGGAGGACCGAGGGAGGATCAAGTGGAAGTCCGTGTAGTCGTGTTGTCGAGACTACCCCCAAACCGGTTTCTACTCCTTATTCCACTCCCAAAATACCCATTCCTAAAGAAACAAGTCTATCTAAGGTGCGGTGCTTTAAGTACCAATGATTTGGTCATCTTCAGAATGTCTGTCCAAATAAAAGAAACATCACGCTAAGAGAAGCCGTCGCCGTTCGAGATAAGTTATTCAATGAGGAGGAACGATTGGGTGATGTGTTCAACCTCGAAGGGAGATAAGAGGAGGAAGACGACGAGGATGTCGAAACTTATGCCGCTCCCAACTACGAGGGTGCTTTGGTTCTTCGAGCATTACAAACTCAATCCATGCCAATTGAGGCAGAACAAAGAGACCAAATATTTCACACCAAGTGTCAAGTAAAGGACAAGTGGTGTAGCCTAATCATCGACGGAGGCAGTTGTACAAACATGGCCTCAAACAGAATGGTGGATAAGTTGGGGTTGGATAACACACCTCATCTTAAGCCCTATGCATTTCATTGGCTTGATGACGGGAATAAGGTGAAGTTTACCAAGCAAGTGAAATTGGCTTTGACTATGGGAACTTATACCGATCAGGTCTTGTGTGATGTAGTGCCGATGGATGCATGCCATGTACTCTTGGGGCATCCTTGGCAATTTGATCGCAATGTCATACACCGTGTTCAAAGTAATGAGTATGAATTGATCGACAAGGGTAAGAAGCTTGTTCCAAAACCAATGGAGCCTAGTGTTGTCCGATCTATGGGCACCACCCAAGGGAAGGCCGCTAGCATGACCATGTTTGCTAGTGAACAAGAAGTTGGTGAGGTTATTAAGGAAGGTGGTTGTGTCTATTTGATGGTGGTCAAGGAGGTACCAAGTGTTGGAGTCAAAAATGCCCAACTAACGGCACTCTTGAGAGAATTCGAGGATGTTTTCCCTGAGGATTTACCAGCGGGTTTGCCCCCTATTCGTGGAATCGAACATCAAATCGATCTCATTCCTGGAGCTTCGTTACCAAACAAAGCGGCCTATCGATGCAACCCAACGGAGACAAATTAGTTGCAAAGACAAATAGAGAAGCTAATGGAACAAGGTTATGTTCGTGAAAGTCTAAGTCCATGTGTCGTCCCTACTCTCTTTGTCACAAAAAAGGATGGGACTTGGCGGATGTGTATTGATAGTTGAGCCGTGAACAACATAACTATCAAGTACCGCTTCCCTATTCGAAGACTTGATGACATGCTCGATAAGTTTTATGGTTCCGAGATCTTCTCCAAGATCGACTTGAGGAGTGGTTATCATCAAATAAGAATGCGGGAAGGAGACGAATGAAAAACCGCGTTCAAGACTAAGCATGGGTTATATGAATGGACCGTCATGCCATTCGGGTTAACTAATGCTCCACGTACTTTTATGCAGCTCCTGAACGAGATACTTAAACCATTCTGGGGCAGGTTTGTGGTCGTCTATTTGGATGACATCTTGGTTTACATTCGAAGTGAAGAGGAACTTTTTAAACACCTTCGAGAGGTGTTCAGCACACTCCGCGGGCAGAAATTATATGGAAAAAAGGAGAAGTGTCCATTCTTAGTCGAAAGTGTCATGTTCCTCGGCTATGTGGTCTCTAAAGATGGAGTTTGGGTTGATCAAGCAAAGATTGAGGCAATCAAATCATGGCCTACTCCTAAATCCGTCACGGAAGTTCGGTCATTTCAAGGGCTTTCTTCATTCTATCGAAGGTTTATTCGGGATTTCAGCACCATCACGAGTCCTATAACCAGGTGCTTTAAAAAAGGAGCATTTAAAGGCCTTTGAGACAATTATCCAAAAGCTTTATGAGGCACCATTATTGACACTCCCATATTTTACACAACCTTTTGAGGTATAGTGCGATGCAAGCGGTGTTGGAATTAGAGCCATATTGGTGCAAGGAAAGCGGCCCATTGCTTATTTTTCTGAGAACCTGAGTGGGGCTAGACTCAAGTATTGCACATACGATAACGAGTTCTATGCCATCGTGATAGCACTTAATCATTGGAGCCACTAGCTATCGTCGCTCGAATCACTTCATCTTACATTCGGACCATGAATCATTGAAGTACATTAATGGTCAGCAGAAGTTGAGACCAAGACACGCCAAATGGGTGGAGTTTCTGCAAACCTTTCATTTTTCTTCAAAGTATAAGGATGGCAAAAGCAACGTGGTGGCCGATGCCCTCTCTCGACGATATTCTTTGTTGAATGTGCTCGATGTTCGCCTACTTGGATTCGAAACCTTAAAAGATTACTATGAGGATGACCCCGATTTTGGCGAATTGTTCGGGAAATGCAAGTCGGGAACACAAGGCAAGTTTGCCATTCAAAATGATTTTCTTTTCAAAGGAAATAGGCTTTGTATGCCTAAACATCAAGTTCGGAAGTTATTGATACGGGAAGCTCATGGAGGTGGACTTAGTGGAAACTTCGGTGTCAATAAGACTTTGGAGGTCTTAAAGGAGCATTTCGACTTGCCTCGAATGCAAAGAGACGTACAAAATGTGATCTGGAAATATGTCACTTGTCACGTGGCGAAGAGTACCTTCAAGCCCGGAGAATACACACCTTTGCCTATCCCTAGCCGGCTATGGAAGGACGTATCCATGGACTTTATTGTTGCTTTACCATGTACTCAAAGAGGTAAGGTGCCAATCATGGTAGTGGTGGATCGTTTTTCCATGATGGCTCATTTTATAGCATGCCACAAAACGGATGACGCTAGCAACGTGGCTAATTTGTATTTTCGAGAGATACTCTGTCTTCATGGGATTCCAAAGACGATAGTCTCTGATCGTGATTCCAAATTCTTGAGCTATTTTGGGAATACTCTATGGAGGAAGGTGGGCACTAAGCTATTGTTCAGCACGTCTCACCATCCTCAAACTGATGGTCAAACGGAGGTGATGAATCGCACTCTTGGCATATTGCTGCGCGGTCTCGTAAGCAAGACTCAAAAGGATTTGGATTTGAAACTCGCTCATGCCGAGTTCGCCTGTAACCGATCTCCAACATACGTGACAAAGCACTCTCTATTTAAAATCGTGTATAGCGTGAACCCCTACCTACCACTCGACCTCATTTCTTTATCGGAAGACGAACTAGTTCATAAAGATGCGGAGGAAAAGTTAAAGGCATTGATCAAACTGCATGGGCAAGTTCGAGCTAGGATTGAGTCCATCAATGAAGTGTACAAGCAAAAGGCTAATAAGACTCGCCCACCTAGAGTCTTCAAAGAGGGAGATTTGGTTTGGGTTCACCTGAGGAAAGAGCGTTTTCCGAGCAAGCGTAAAAACAATTTAATGTCACGCGCGGAAGGTCCCTATAAAGTGATTTCAAAGTTCGGTGAAAATGCCTACA
Organism: Silene latifolia; assembly: GCF_048544455.1. NCBI lineage: Eukaryota > Viridiplantae > Streptophyta > Magnoliopsida > Caryophyllales > Caryophyllaceae > Silene > Silene latifolia. The sequence continues at coordinate 51,571,743 of NC_133538.1, forward strand.
AGATCGAACTCCCATGAGACTATGGTGTTCATGCCACCTTCAACGTAGGTGACCTCTCTCCTTACATTGATGATAATAGGATTGCGGAATTGAGGACAATTCCTTTCAAAGGAGGAGGAGATGATGCGGATATCAATGACTTAGACGATGTCGTACTCAAATTGGGAGAGTCTAATGGCCTCAAGGATGTTTCGAATCCAAGCACCATAACTTTGACAAATAAAACATGGTTAGGCACCAACAAGAGGCGCGAAATTTGCATGATCATGACTCAAGAACCCGAGGAACATCCCTAGACCAAAATAAACCGCAAGGGAGGTGCATTGGATCGTGGAGGCCATGTAATAGGTTCATGGAACCACCTAGTTTTCCTACATTCTAGTTTTTATGCATTATCTAGTTTTCTACCAATTCTAGCCTAGTTCTTTGTAAAGTCTTACCTAGTTTTTATTCCTAAGTCAAAGCTAAAAACTAGGCACCTAGGAACTCATGTAAACAGTAAAGACTAGACTTGGAGGCCAAGGAGAATCTGGCTATATAATTGCCGGTCCTCTCATTTGTAAAGCATGAAGTTTTGAGGAAAAATTCACTTGTGTGAAAAACTTGTCTTGTTATTTCGTGTGGCTCACACGAGTAAGAGGGCTACCAAAGGCTCGACGAGTTTCGAACCTTGCCTCAAACAAAGGACGCGATCTCGAGTTTGAGTTGGATTACTTGACGCGTATCGAGTAATTCACCCATTGTTCGATCTATAGGTCTAGATCGAGCAAATATCCTTTCCTTTCAGTTATTCTCGCTACAAGTACTCGGATTGATCGAGTTGCACCTAGTGCATTCGGATCCTTCGTTTATTTGTAAGCTCAAATTAAGACTTCCGCTTGCGATACGCATCACTGAGCTATTTGAGACTCAAGTTCCTTGATTTGAGCTTCCATAGATCTATCGTCTTCTTGCAGTTGAAGTGCAAGTGCCTTCACTAATGAATTCAATTCAGCAATCTCTTCTTTCTGTTTATCAGGAGGAGCTTGTTGTTGCAGTGTCCAAACGAATAGAGGCTTTTGATAGCCTTGTTGATGAAGCGGATGTGGCGGCAGATATGCAAAGGATCGACTAGCTTATCTATGCTGCCTAAACGCATAGACTTCGTCGTTCCATGCTAATCAAATAACAGCATCGTGCCCAGCAGCACCACATCTCTCACAGTGCACCACCTGTTGCGCCATGGGATGAAACATAGGTGGAAGATCAAAGGTACTCAAGCCTTCCCTTTGATGATCTTTTACCTAGATCTGCCTAGGTAGGACCTGTAGGACATATCAAAACAGCACTAAGAGAAAAGATAAGAATAAATTCTATGAGGCTAAAGACAGACAAAAAGAAACAAGTAAATAAAATAGTTTCCTCCACGGCAACGGCGCCAAAATTTGACACGGCTGTCGCAAACTCGCAACCCTATCAAAAATAAAACCAACAGCTTCTAACTAATGCAGTAGAGGCAAGTCGGTTATCGTATCCACAGGGAGGCGGTCACTATCTACTCGCTATTCTAGTCTGTCTACGGTCACAATTCGGGGGTTTGAGTGGATTTCTAAACTAATGAACGATATTTAAAAGCAGGGATTGAGAAAGGAGATTAACTAAATAGAGAGAAATATCACAGGATGTCGGTTCACCATGATAGATGCACAACTCAGCTAAAGGGAGGTTAGTCGGTCTGATGTGAGAAGGGTAAAGGAAAGGTCCTTCCGGTCCGCTATCCGCCCTAAAATACAACTAGCTTAGCTTCCACCCTCACTAGTGTAGTCTATTGCTCATAACATGTCTATTCATTCCAATATTCCGATCTAGGTCTGAACTTAACCAGATTAACTAATTCAGTGGCATGCATTCAACCAAACGATTATAGTTATATTGCTAATGAAACAATTCTCACATTAAATCTCCTAAACCAACTATCGCATCATTGTTTTACTACCATGGTTCCCGTAATTCTAGCATTAAGGGATTAGCTAAGCATAACAAATAAAACAAGAATGATAAATAAGGCAAGGATAGGCATGATGAAGAAATAAGCAAAAGAGAATTAATATAAAAGAGAGAAGAAAGGTTACAAAGAATTAGATCCGGAAAAGAGAGCAACAGTAACGTCTGATTAATGCTGAATAAAAGATAGATAAAACCTAATTATGTCTCTCCTTATATAGGGGAGATATCTATTAACCCTTAAAATAAAACTTAAAATATCTAAAAATAAGTTTTACGTGAGAAAACCTCATGGCAGACACAAAGTGCTCGATCGAGGACTTTAGAACTCCTCGATCGAGTAACTCCTAGCAAAAACCTCTCGATCGAGGACTTTAGGTACTCGATCGAACACTATCAAAAAAGCACCATTTGATCGTGGGGTTTAGGTACTCGATCGAACAAGATAGTACTCGATCGAGTACTTTCCAGCGCACAATTCCTGCTTCGCGCACTGAACTTCAAACGGTCGCCATTTCTTCGTTACTTGGGTAAACAGAACGTTTTTGGTGGCGTTGGAAATCTAAGAGGACAATATTTCATCTCCAATTGGAATAAATTGAAAATATGTTGTTGTACTCAAGATATGGCTCTTCAAATTAGGCACTAGTGATATGAAGCTCTTCCTTTGCTCGCCTTGCCTCTTTACTTCTATGCGCATCTCAAAATAGTAGTCTCCAAGCTCCGACTCAACTCATCTCTTAAATACATGCATAGGGACATCTTTTACCTTGATTACGCTCCTCTCCGGTTCATACCTGCAAATAATACAAGAGAAACCAAAGTAGACAATTCGGGGGACATTTGTAGCTAAACACTACACAAAATGCCAAGAGATGCGTGCAAATATGGTACAATAAGTCTATATAAAATGCACGCAACACCAAGATGAATAATGAAAATAAATAGAAGAAAGTCACTAAGGGTCCAAGGGGTTTAACACTGAATTGACCAAAATCACCAAAAGATTAAGGACAAAAGATCAGAGTAAATCAAGACGAGTTGGAGTGATTAAGGTTTTGAATGAGTCTAAAATATCAACTAAAAGAAGTAGAAGGTAAGTAGGAGCTGACAAAACAAGGGACAGATCCACACAATGTGGATAATGCTCTTAGAATGATGGTGACATATGTTACAAGAACGCGAAATAGGCAAACCTCGAGAGGAGAGAGTAACATTATATGGGAGTATACCCCCCCACCAACAAAGCTACAAGAAAAGAAAATTACGATGCTTGGTACATGTGGAACATATTCATTTAAGGTTGGCGATGGAAAGAAGGGTAAGGTGAGGGTAAGAACACTCTTTAGAATAAGAGAAGCCTAAGAAGAAGCTTAAGGAGAAACTTTTAAAGGAGCATCGAGAGTTGATAAAATAGTCCCAACGGGGTTAAAAAGAAATTAAGTAACAAAAATATTTTGATGATGAAAAAAGAACACATTAAACTCACTCTCAGAAACGTTTTAAAGGAGATTGACAATAATAAAGATATGAAACACGTGATTGAGGTGGGGAGGAGAGGTCCAAAAAGAAGGGATCTAAGAGGCTTAAGGGTGTATTGCATGACTAAATCTATATTAGTCGTTTATCATACTTTAGATTCAAAGATCAAAAGAAAGAAGGCGTGTACATGTTGTATCTAACACATGCAATGTTAAACAAATTAAAATACAAATGGATTGTCATTTTTCTTTTATCATTAAGCCTCTCAAAACTACCATCTAAGGGAAAAAAATGTGTAATCTAATAAGTGTTGATTAGTTTAGCAATAACTAATATCTAAGCAATAATTATTGTTAATCAAATATGTTAGCATTAAAATTGATCTACGCCCTTACACATTTTACATTTAGACAATTATTTTAGAATCCATGCAACGCACGGGCGTCACACTAGTAATTTCATATTTCAGAGTTTTTATTTTGATTATTTATCGTTCATTTATTCGTTTTAAAATGAGTTTTCAAAGCGATAAAAATACGATTTTTAATCCAATTTAAACCCAATTTTCTTCCACTCACCTAGCCTCCCATAGTCCCTGGTTCGAACCCCTTACTAGCAGCTCAATACCAGCCATTTTCGAGCTCTAACCAGTCCACACAAAACAGCCTAACACCGTTCAATTTCTCATCACCAAACCCGCTCCTTTTCAGCCCAAAACTCGCATCTACCAACTACACAAACCAAGACCCGACTACCTCCTATCCATGCCCATATTCTCGTGCCTTAACCCCCAAGAAACTCACTCTCCAAACTCACGAAACTAGCAGCAACACTACCCGAGCCCAACTACTACACCTCCTCTAAAACCCCACATTTGCACCCTAATTCTCTCCTACATATACCCCATTAACTACACCCTTCATAAATAACATCAACAAATCCCATTATCATCTGAAAACCTAGCTTAGAACCCTAGAAAATCGAGGCAAAACAGACGCACAAAACCACGAGAAACAGCCCATGTTTTGCGATAAACAGAGCACGCGAACCAGGCCTGTTCTCATCCATTTTAGCACCTATTAGGACCATATAAGACAAAAAGTATTTCCATATTCACAAAATTTGCAGTCTCTCGATTCCGAAACAAGCAAGAAATCGAATTTTCGTTATCGTTTGACCCTCCAACGACCTCAGTAAAAACCGTCGCAAACAAGCACCCTATTTTAGAAAAACCGACTAGAAAAGTCGTACCTTCTGTCAACTTAAGAACATTTCGAGATCAATATCGACTCCGAGTCATGCGACCCATCTCATAAATGTAAGTTAAGGGTGCAATAAATCCTTTTACTAATTCCATCTTTCCTTTAATTCGTTTGTAACATGTTTTTTTATCGTTTATTTGTCACGTTAATTCCTCCCTTTCCCCATGTTGTATCTCTCGTTTATCACCATCATTAGCATCGTATCCAGCATGTAAATCACTACTCTAATCCGGTAATAACCATCTTACCGTGACGTTGTTTTAAAAGATCGTTTTCATTTCGTTGTATGAGCATGTAAATTGGCTAGCATGGATTAGTTTCATTCGTTCGCTTATCAGGCTTTATGACTTAGTTTAGGAAGTAAATTCCGTTGGTAAATTGAATTAGATTAATAGTCATGACGTAGCATAGATAGGAAGCATGTTAACGAATTTAACATGCCCCCTGTTTTCAGCATTGTGACCGGGTCTGACTAGCCCATGTTCCTGCCCTCGAAACAGTCACTTAGCACGACTTACCACCATGAGCAACACAACCACGACTTTACTTAGACTCCAAAATATCACTGTACCAAATTTAAGACCAATAGGAGCTTTCTAACCCTTTCAAAAAGCCATCGAAACAGGCCCTGTCCGTAACCAAACTGCCCAGAAAAGTGCAGTCCAGTCCGCGACCAGCACCTGTTTAGCACCCATTTGACCACCCTTAGAGCAACCATTTACCACCCCTCTGACCATATTTGCTAACTTTTCACTTGCACGATTCAAAAAGTCCAAGAACACCCATATTGGACTTCGTTTAAACCTTCAAAGCTCGACTGAAAGTTGCCATGTTGCTACTGTTTTCTCGAAAATGTTTAACAAGTAGTTTTTATCAATTTAGCATGTCATTTGTATACTAACCTTAACCGTGTGTTCATCTATTTTATGCTAAGCGTAATAATTTCTATCTCTCTCTCTCTTTGTTTGCGTGTTTATTTTAAATCAATCTCGCATGCTAAAACAACTTGGACAAAGTAGTTTAAATTACATTAAACGATTAGAAACTAAACTCACATGCTAGGATCAAAAAGGGTGTTTGCACTTTTATGCAACGATCATGGTCTTATCCGATTAGCCATCATAGTCCATTACTAGAGGCCGTTGTTTACAACGGGCGGGGTGGGTGTTTTATTAACGAACTTCTCATCACGTACTTTCACATTGAACTCAAATCTCTTTTCAAAACGGTTTCCAAATTTCCTTAAATTTGGTGGCGACTCCTTTTTCAAAAGCACCCTGTCGATATACCGATTTCCCACATCCACACAGAGAAAAAGGTGGCCCGCGTATACCTGTTGTACCAGGTAAAAAAAAAAGAGCAATTCGGTTAGAAGGGTGGGGGTGTATTAGTTGATAATATTCCTAGTTAATTGAAAGTATAGAGTACTTTGAGAAGGGTTGCAATAGTTTAGAGTATTCTCATTAATTAACCCTAAAAACTAACTGGTGTTACCAAAAAACCACAAGTATCATAATTATACTTAGTATGTAAAACTAATACCAAAACATAAGGATACATGATTGAGTAAATTAACAAAAAGAAAATACTTTGTAGTGGAGAAGGGAGATTAGGTTAGATTAAACGTAATGTGTGTTCTTTGGATTTAATTAAATAATGATCATAACATATGTATACCCTTGAGCCTTGAGTGATGAGTAGTCTAAATTATTAAGACTCTTCAAACTTACTCTTATTCGAAATCTAGGCTAATGCGTGAGTCTAGAACTGATCATCATATGAATAGTACTATGAGTTGCTCCATTGTTAGTTTGTTACACAAAAGCTTTGACTTGTCCAAGCCGTCAAATTCTTATTTAGCTCTTCTCAGTTTCGTTCCTCCACCTAATGAAATCAAAATAGTACTCCCTCCATCCCATGTTTATTGTCTCATTTCTCCCAAAATTACTACTCCCTCGGTCACAATCAATTGTTACCATTGTTTGAAATCCCCTCACAAAAAAAAGGCAATATATAACATTTCCTTCAAAAGAATATAAAATCAACATTTACCACACAAATGATTTAACAATGACATACCAATATTAAACAAAGTAGTTAAATAAAATTTAGTCAAACAAATATAAAATAAACTAAATTGTTTTTGAAAAATAAATAAAGAAATAAAAGGAGCAATATAAAAATAAACATTTTATAGAATTCGACAAACTATATTTAAAAAATATACTTAAAGAAAACTTGATAACAACATTAATATTATTAGAGACCAGATCGATAGAAAATAGAAACTGAAGACCAGACCTGATTCTATAGAACCGTCTTCACCCGGATTGGATCGCTGAAATCTTAAAATCACGTCTAATTATTGTATTAACTAACATGTTTTTTATACATCATAATCTAAAAATCAGGCCGTGCATTATTTTTGCACGGGATTAAAATTAGTACTATTCAAAGTGCAGAGGATTCGAGCTACAATCTATTGAATCATTTATTTTGGTGAGACCTTTTTATTAGAAAACATTGTTTTTTACCGTTGTGCGTATTCTACTACAAATTCATTAGAAAACAATAAAAATACCAGAAAATGAAAATTTTGAGATTGTCAATTCACCATTGTGTCCATGCGGGAAGTTCCTCTCCAGTAGTAGGTTCTCTCCGGTATTTCCATTACTTACCCAGGGTCCGGATTTTGTTTCAAAACGATCTAATGATCCACTATTTTGAAGAGGTAGTAATGAATAATGATATTTTTTTTGTTACATTAGAGAAAATAGCTATTGTGTGCGCAGTCTTATGATACAAAGACCTGCAAAACGGGTTATTTGGTTCGCTTTTGGATTGGGTTAAATCAATTCGGTTTAAATCGGGTTGGCCTTAGTTTCGGTTTTAGTTCGATTCCGATCAGCTTCATTTCGGTTAGCCACTTTAATCGGTTTATGCTATTTCGAGTAGGGTGCGGTTTGGATCTGGTCAATATCAGTTCAATTGAGTTTCGGATAATAATTTTCTTGAGCTAAATGTCAAAAAAATAGCTTAAATGCACCTTAAACTTTTCAATTTGAATACACTCATTCATAATAGCAATAAAAAATAAAAAAATTAATGAAAAATACCTAAAAATGAGTGTTTTTGTGGGAATATAAGTATTTATAATTCGGGTCTACTAGTTCAGTTCTTATCAATTCGGGTACATTCATGTTCGGGTATTATTCGGTTATAATATTATTCGGTTATAATTTAATTCAGTTCAATTTCAGTTCGATTCGGATTGACTCTAGTTTCGATACTATTCGAGTTACCGATATCGGGTTTTCGATCTATTGTCAATACATATATTTTCGACCAATTATTCGGGTTTGGGTTTATTTTGCCAGGAGTAAATGCCATACAATAGATAAAAAATGACCAATTAACATTAAATAATACTCCCTCTGTCCCGGTCATTTGTTGTCCTATTCCATTTGGAAGTGTCTCTGTCAATTGTTGTCCTTTCTATTTTATGAATTAAATTGATGAGCAATTTGACACACTCAATTTGGTACAATTGTCATTTAGTAATTGTGACCCATTTCTCTTTTCATAGTCTTTGTGCCAAAATCAAATGACAGCAACTGACCGGGGCGGAGGAAGTAACCATTTTATACTAAAAAGTAACCACTTTTTAACCGTGATAACTTTACGTAGATACCCGTATCTGTCGATATTCGAATTTACAAAAACCCCGTCAAACACACGATGATGATAGAACAACATGTATTAATCAGTTGGTATTGTCATTATTTGGAGCTCGTTTTACGATGTAGAATAAGCGTCGTCGATGGATTATTTTTATTAATTTAAATAATATTTAAATTAATGTCTATTTAAAATAAATTCGTTTTATCGTTTTAAATTGAATTTATTTTATTGAAAATAAAGTAAATATTTCGTTTGAAAATGTATCAAATTTGATTTGAAAAATCATTTTGAATTTTGGTCATTTTACAAGTTCGATTAGAAAACTTGCGTTTCGCGACGGTTTTTAGCTCGAATGGAGCTCGATTTTGAGCCCAACTATGAGTTCGATTTGGCTCGATTTTTAAGGTAAATTTTTGACCCACTTTTCATCTACCATGACCCAAGTTCGAACCCCCCCTTGCCGTGTCCCAAGCCAACCTTTTCCCTTTCTATTTCAGCCCATGAAACGCGTTCAAATGTCGAGTTCAAGCCCATGCAAACTGTTTTACTTATAGACTCCATCGATCCCTTTTCACCTTAAAACGCGAGCCCACTTCAACTCCTACTCAAGCCAAACCGAGTTCAAGCTTCCCCTTCTCCAAGCAAAGAACCCGTCTTCATTTCCTTCCAAATCTGTCTCAAATCCTCTTCCCTCAAGCCAAGACCCATCCACATTCAACCTATGACTACTCCTCCTCCATGAAACCTATCCTCTAGAACCTTCCAACTTCAGAAAAATCTCCTCATTTCAGCTCCAAAACCGACACCCAAACCCTACCCCCTCTTCCAAGCCATCGACCTTCAACCCTAATTCCTACCCCTTTAAACACAACCCCTCTTCCTCATTTAAAACCCCTTAGCAACACCCTAGTATCTCCATACACTCACACACAACCCACAAGAAACCACAATCATAAAACCAACCCTAAGTTGCCTCGAATTCACACGAAAAACAGTGTGCACAAATACAATGTTTTCGTGTTTGTTCTATCGTGATCAGCCCTTGCTTTTCTTTTTTGTTTTGTACCCATAAAGCCAAAACGAACCCTTTTGGTTTATATATTCGAAATATACATTCTTCCACGATTCCAAAACATCTTTCAAATAAAATGTTCGTTAAGAAACGAGTGAGATATTCGAGTTTGAAAAACGCATTTTAGATTACAAAAAAACGTGTTCAATTGTTTGTTTGTTCGTCGACGACGGCCCCTCGAGACAAGATCTACTATCGGTTATGACCCAAGATGGTATCAACGATACATGTAAATTGAGGGTGCATCAAATCTCCGTCCTTCATCCTTTTATATTTTTTTTATCGTTTATTTAGCATTGTTTTTATTATATTGTTTTCGTTTTATAACATCGTCTAACTAACTAATTTCGAATCTAATATAATACGAGTATGAGTAAAAGTACCATTTCAAACACCCGTGTTGACTTGAGTCGAGACTAAATTTGCTAGATTGGCCGATAGTCTCTTCTCATTTACATATCCTCGTGTTTGGAAGAGGGCATTAATTAAAACAAGTCTAGTTCGATTTGGGAAACGGTCTTTCTAATACTTCGTATGATTCGTTTTTGCTCGACCTTTTGTCACCCATCTTTCTTTCACTAATTTCTCGCTAGTACGGAAGTGCGTGCATTTTACCCTTCCATTTGCACTAGATGACTAAAAAATTGACTATTTTTTGCTCGAGTAGTGCCTCGACAACCGTGAGATACACGACCTTCCCCTATTTTCTTCTCTTTTCGATTTCTAACCTTTTCAACTAATTATTCATCGATCCTATTTGATAAATATGGGTAGGTGAACAATCATAATAATTTGAGACGATTTAAGAAATAAGTCAATCCCAATTTATTTTAACATGTTTACGTTTTCTTAACCTTTTTTTAATTCTTTCGATCTTCGCAAATCGATCTAACTATTTAAACTAACATAGCTTGTTTCTTTTTTTAATTTGAGTCTAAATGTTTTTAACAAAACCTTGATTTTGTTTAGTTACACTTGGATAAACGTCTAAATCTACAAAATTAAGCGATGTGCACACATAACGAGGAATGACCCAAGACCACATTTTTTGGGCCGAGGCATCCCTTCATTGGCACGGATTTCGAGGCTGTAGGCCATGTATGGTTTTGTCGTTTGTCGAGTTCCTTTTACATCTTTTGCTTTTGTTTACGCACTAACCTCTAACATTTGCTATTCTATGTTATGTTACGCATAAGAATCTCTTAACCCTCTATTTGCTTGTGCTTTTTATTTCAGAATAAACTCACATGCTAAATTTCACTCGACGAGTTAATTGCATTAAATTGACATAGAATAAAATTCACATGTTAGGGTTTAAATCATTGGATGCATTTTGCACATATGTTGCGTAGCCAAATAGCCATCGTAGTCCATTAGTACAGGTCGTTATTGCAACGGGCGAGGTTGGTTGTTTAAAGATAATTAACTTCCTAACACGTACTCTCACACGAACCTGAAATCTCTAAAATTGGTTTGTAAATTCTATTTAAAAAGTTAGTGGCGACTCTTTCAAATGAAAATGTCTGTTGAAAAGAAATATCGCGTGGATGAATTTCCCTTATCCACAATTTATAATAATAAAAAAATTGTCACCTTTTAACATAAAATGATCACTTTTTATTAGTCGCATCATACATCGGTATCATAGTATAATTTACCAAATATTGAAGCAAGAAAACCCCTTAATCAGAGTGTTATTGTCAGAGACAACAACATCCAATACGTTGCCCGTCACCCTCGCTCGTTGCGCACTTGCAATTCTCAATGCCATTAACAATAGTATAAACAACTGGCATAAGTCGTGACATTCACAAGGCAACAATACAACTGCACAACTTGCACTTATTTAACTGTTAACATGTCATAGGCACGGAGTTTTATTAAAAGTGTCGAAACAAGATTTATTGACTTAATCCTCTACTTAGAATGGCCTCCACCAAATACGGAGATAATAACGGAAAGAAACTACTGCATAAAGGAGAAGATTAAACAATCATAATCAATTCATCATTTTGTATTAACCATATTCAGGCTTTCAAGATGATGTAATACTCCCTCCATTCAACTTCACTTTACATGTTTGCTTTATCACGTTTGTCAACGCGACTTTTACGCGTTAAATATCTTTAGCTACATTTTTGCAAAAATTATAAAAATTAGATATTTTTAATGTAATTTTAAAGACGAATCAAATAAGATCTCACATGAATATGTTTTAACTTATGTATCAAGATAAAATTGAAGTTGAATGTCCGCTTGTGAATAGTTTGCATGTGGAGTTGAATGGAGGGAGTACTACCTAAACCAGTATGAAGATTTTTTCATCCATGTTTATAGCATTAGTGTTTGTTCCTGCATTACTCTCTGCAGTTGTGCTGGTGTACCGCGCTCACCCATTCCACCCTGCACCGTGCCCAATTCATGAGTTCACCCACGAGGAAGAACGCCAGGACCCGTCATTAGTTGATGCCCGGATGCTTGACCGCTCCCATTTTGTTGGCTCCCCTAACATGAATGCAGGGTCCTGATGATCTGGTATATGACTCTAATACTAGCTTGCTCTATACTGGGTGTGCTGATGGCTGGATCAAGACCTACGAATTGAATGCTTTCGTTTTACGTAATTGGGTTAACACTGGTGTTCTCCCCATTGGAGTTGCTCTTAGTGGGTCTCAACTTATTGTCTCTGATGCTTACCACGTTTTGTTGACTCTCTCTTTGCTTGTGCTTTTTATTTCAAAACTAGGTAGTATCTCGCGCTTCGCGCGGCTTGTTTTAATATTTTATGATTATAATTGAAGAAAAATTATATAATTCATATATGACCTTCAATATTTTCTCTTATAAATTTTTTTTCCTCAAATATAATATTTTTAGGTTTAACTTCAATGTTTTAAAATAAATACATAAGAGTTTCAATTAAAACAAAATAAGTGATAATTAATTTTGCATGATCAACGTTTTATAAATAAACTTTTGACTGGTGAAATATCATATTAATCTAAATTAAATTTATTTGAATAATATAACAATCAACATAAGTTCTCAAATTATATCATTTCACGATACTTTATGTCCCAATCAATTAATATTTATTCAAAATGATGTGAACATAATTTTATGTAATTTTTAATTTTTTATCTATAACATGTGACATTTATCTATCAAAATAGAGTTCAAACTCAACTTATTGAAATGTTTTGATTGTGTCTTACATGTGATATGTGCCAAATATATCTATGAGAAATTTGCACCTTTTGTTTTTTTAAACAATTATATATAATGATGTTTAAGAGTTTATTACCTGTAAAAATATAATAGGTTGAACTTTCTCAAATATTATTTTTCGAGGTTTAACTTCAAAGTATTTAAAAGGTAACATATAAAATATTTAACTAAAAGTAATACGGAGTATTTGGTTGCGGAAAGATGAACACAAAAACGGCTGGATTAAGGCCTAAGAGGGCATAGAGGCGCGAGCTCCCCTGCTACGCAAGTAGCCCCTGTCTCAGTCCAAAATCCTGTTTTGGCTCATTTCTCCTATTTTTGAATCGTGCTATGCATTGATCATGCTTATAGGCTCATAAAAACATCATAGACATGAAATAAGTGAGTTGTTAACATCCTCAAACTTATGTGTATTGATGTTTGCGAGGTAGACAACTTTAATGATGGTTTTGTCGTTGTGACTACTCGCGATCAAAGAAGTTTAAAAGAGTGCCTTAAAAAAGGATTTTGTTTTGAAAATGAGTTGAACATATGTTGTTGAAAAACATGTTGATTAATGTTAAGTTCGTCGAATGGTTTGGTCGAATGGGTCAGTCGAATGCACGGCGACGGTGCCAACAAAATGTGTAAGGCTTGTGTTTTCGATCGGTAGGTCGAAAACACGTATCGATTTTTTGACTTAAGAAGTCGTGTATAGAAGTTTAAGGGAGATGTGAGGGGCCGGACTCTCGCGTGAGTATTGTGGTGTGTGAAGGTGGGTATTTATAGAGAATTGTAGGGTGGTAGGTCGGTTGAGTTTGTTTGGAGGCTAAGGAGGAAGCCCATTGAGGCGCGAGCTCCCCTGCTACGCTATGGGGTGCCCTGTCCTTTACAATTTGGACGTAGCCTTTCCCTTATCTATTGTTTGGTTGGTTTTATTTGTGGTAATCAAATTAGATATTGTGTAATAATATGGGCATCTAATAAGATGATTTTTGGGTGTTATTTGGGGTAGGCATTTTGTGCTTGACTCGGGTTTGATCCGTGTTGAGTCGGGATTTGAATTGTGAGTCGGTTTTTCGCCCGGTATCAATTTTGACTCTAATTAGTGTTATTTTAATGGAAATGGCAATATAAAATCATTTATGGCATTATTTTTTACATTCGAGATTCGGGTTGACTTGGGTTGACTCATATTGACTCGAGTTGCGGTTTTCTGAGTTGGTTTTGGGTCCGAAGACGGTTTTAACTCTAACTAGTGTTGTTTTAATGCAAATGAAGTTAGAAAACCATTTTTAAAATCATTTTAAATATCCGGGTAGTGCATTAAACCATCTCATGTATAACCAATTCACGCACGCATATCAAAAACACGTCATAGTCCGATCATCATCGGGTGGTTTTTGGAAGGTGCAGATACTGGGTAGCTACAACAGCTTTCACCTCACAATAAGGAACCTATTGTTACACCGTGATGCCTCTTGGTCTGATAAATGTGATACGAGTTTTAGTTATACTCCTCTCGCAAGTGAACGATTTCTCGTTGTAATACGCAAAAGGGTCGAACCCAAAGGACGGAAATTGTGGCACTAGGATTACTTGTTTATAAGCTAGTTTAGTTCGGTCTAAAAAGGAGGTGGTTTGAGTTCTAAACTAAAGATTAAAATATAAACTAAAGCAAGTAGGAATTAAACAACGATTAAGATGGTTTAAAACGATGGTTAAGAAAGACTAGGACGGTCGGGTTCACCCTGTTAGATTCATTAATCTCATTAATTTACATATTCATATATGAATTTATTTATTTAGTCATAAAATAAATCCTAAATCTTATGCATGCAAACTAAAGCAAGATAAAAGAAGAAATCGTCAATCTTACATTGAGGTTTCGGGTATTAGGGCACCAACAAGATCACCTTCTTGCTAGTTCCTGAGCTTTCCTAATAATAGATGAACAAAAGGTCCAAAATAGAACCTCTCCCAAATGTATATACCTAAGGAAACCTCTTAATAACTAATATTATTTTGTACTAGAAATAATACAAGTCTTACTTAAAATTTGACACAAAATAAATTTTGTTCTCTCTTGTATTTTTCGGCCAAGAGAGGAAAGATTTATGAGGATTTTGTTTCTCTAGGTTTTCACAAGGTGTAGAGAGAATGATAATATTTCTTACACTAGAAATTATATTGTGAAGTAGTGAATTAATCATAGAGGAAAAACCCTCTATATTTCCATCTTGGAAAACCGGTGGGGAGGGGTGATAGTGCCCAATGCATGAGCTAGTTTTTCTACCCAAGAAAGAATAGGTATGCAAGGCTACTAGTTAGATTTAATCATTGTGTTTTCCACTTAAAATAAAAACACAATATAAATCTTATACTCCCTCCATTATTTCGGCACTTTTAACATAAAATGGATGGTCTATTTTATTTTGTCATTAGTCAATTGTGACATATGTCAGATGTTACTTGACATGTGAAATTGAAATGTATTTTTAACATATTAAAAATCAACATACTCATAAAATATGTCATATACAAAATCGACTAGTAATTCATAATTACTTGTACCAAAACGGTTTATCAAATTATAAATTACAACATCTTGTATTTATAATAAATTATTTATTCAATTTCAATTTCAAATTATTTCGTAAACAATAATTTTATCTAAGTAATAAAACAATTCAATTACTTAGACCGTATCTAATTTAATCGAATTATAATAAGACACATTAATCTCACTCACAAATCATCCGTCAATTTTAAGCAATTTAATTAACTCG